>NC_136263.1:116866484-117261484 GCF_964187855.1 Myxine glutinosa | reverse complement strand
GTGTTGCGCTGTGTGAATGGCAATGGCACGCGTGTGAGGAAAAGGTGTGTGAAGGTGAACGGCGCGCGTGTACGAATGGCGTCGGAGTGTAGGTGTGATGAGAGTGACACGGAGAGTGAGATGGATGAGGAGCGGGTGCGAGGAGGCACACCTGAGTTGGTTGTGGCGTGTGTGCGGGAGGGCACATCGGAGCGCGTGAGTGGGTATGTGCAGGAGTGCACACCCATGGTTCGTGGTACGGAGTACGTACCGGGAGAGTGTGCGCCAAGGTGTGTTATGGAATGTGCGAACAGCGAGTGTGTGATAACAGAGTGTGTGAAAGGTGGAATAGATGCGCAAGAATGTGCGCGAGAGTGTGTGGTGAGCGTTATGAGTAGACCTGAGTATGGAGCGAAAGAGAATGTACGAGCAAGTACAATGGTAGAATGTGTGGGGTGTACGAGCGGCGTTGGAGCACCGAGTTTGGTGAATGTAAAAAGGAATGCGTGGTGTGAGCATGCGAGTAGGGCATCGACGTTGACCGGGGCAGCGTTCAGACCGATGTTTAGCCGACGCGAGCCCTCGGTCCGTGGTGGGCGTTGTGTACTGCGGGAGCCGGCGGGGATCGCTGTCGCGTCGCTCCTGTTCGGAGCGTCGTGCACGATCCGGGCCGGGCCCCGCCCTGCACGGTCGAGTCAGCGCTTTGCTAGGCAAAGCGGGCAGCCCAGTTTGAGGGAAGGTAGGAGGGGACGGAACGGCGCCCCCTTGTGGTGGCAGCGTTCCACCCGGGCAAGGCTGGGCCATCGCGCTTGGGAGCGCAAGGCCCCGCGTAGGGGTGGTGCCTTGAACCTTAGCCCAACCAAACCTCCTCCCCTGAATCGAGTGCCGGACGGACCCAACTGCAGTAGACCAAACCACCGGTATGCATTGCTCAGCTTTGCGAAGCCGAGCTGTAAAGAACACATGGACGTACCGAGGAGGCTCAGATATAGCGGACTGTGATGATTATAGTGTTTTGGTTTGGATTGATACCCGATGTAGTGATTTGAAATTGGTGGTAGGGAATTGACTTGAAATTACTAGTGATTCAAAATTGGGAATAGTTATGATTGGAAATTGATACCCAGTGTCGGGGGGTGGTATCTCTACCATCCCTCACATTCCTGGGGGCAAAGGAGCTATAGGATTTATGGGGATTGGCTGTACAAACTAGCCCGGGAGGGTTAGGTTATAATGTATAGGGATTTAGAAATGACCATAGGTAACATTAGATTTAAGTAGCGACATCATACCTGTAGCAGGGGACGTAGGTAGATTAGTATGGATGTTAACGACGTGGGATGTGCAATAGTATAAGGGGTGACTGGGGAGCACGAGTTTCAGAAGGGACTAGTCAGATCAGATGATGCAGTGTGTTTGTAGAGAGGATGATGGAAATGAGGAATTGGTATGGAAGTTCTTTGTGGTGAGCATGATGATTGGCATGATGTGCATTGAGTTGAGTGTATTGTATTGAGTGAATGGTCCTGGAGGGTAGGAGGGTGCAAGTGCCACCAGGTGAGTGTGCAAGTGCAGGTGAAGCACAGGTGTATGGAGAATGGTTGGATGAAATGAATGGCATGGAATAAATGGAGTATGGAATAGATGGTATGGAGTACATGGAGTATGGAAGGAATGGTGTGGAGTGAGTAGTGTGGAATACATGGAGGGTTGGTGCGAAAGGAGCGGATGGGGAAGATGGACCCCTTCACGAATACCGGGAGAGGGTAGTTTAAAAGTAGGTAGAAGGAGTAGGTAAATTGTGGTTGGATATTGGCATCTGTGGTGAGGGTAGTTGCACGGAAGTGTTGTGTTGGGTGCATTAGTGGAGTCAATTGGCTGGGCGTGTGGCCTGTTAGTGAGTGTGATTGGTTGGGCACTCCGCCACTGTTAGTCTGTCGGCCAGGTGAGGCCGCAGGTAGGCTCTGGGAGCCAGTAGAGTTGTTCAATGGGGCCCGAGGATCCGGAGGACGGACCCGGGTAGCCCGACGCCAGAGAGGGCGTTAGGGGGTGAGAGCGCCAGAGGGCCTTCCCCAGGTAGGTTAGGGTAAGGAGCAGGTAAGCTCAGAGGCAATTGCAGTGGCGGAGGTGTGCAGGTGAGCGGACCTGCTGGGAACGCCACAGGACCCAGCCCGGAAATTGTGCGAGGGCACAGGGTGAAGAATCGGGGGAGTGAGACCCCAAATTGGTGAGCACCACAGTTTGGTCAATGGGAGTTCAGTTTTTAGAACCACATAGAGTTAGATGGCCAATGGTTTTGCAGGGAAAGACCCCGGGTAGAGTATGTGTGTTAAAGTCATTTAGAGTATAGTTAGGATTGGAATCTCTTCGCACCATCTACATCCACTCACCAGGGTGACAGAACTCCACACCACCGGTTTTTGCAAATATCTGGTATGTAAGACGCATCATGACGTGGTGGTGACATTGTGCTTGTTATGTTCCATCTCTTCCTCCTTAGGATGGATTGATAAATTGATTGATTGCAAATTTGATTCAGAGGGATTGCTAACGAATTTGGATTAGGGGGGATATGGGGAAGCTGTAGAGACGAATTGTAAATGGTGTAAATACGGGGTAAGGGAAAGGGTAGATTAGGTGACGGGGGGGGGGGGGGGGGGACATACGGTAGGGACGATATTTCTCCGCTCGCTCTCCTGCGCACCTCACCTCTGCATTACCTTGTGATGATGTGTACCCTTGCGCCCTTGCACCCCGCTAACTCTGCTTTGTCTTCCTTCCCCACCTATGGACCGTGCTCTCTGGGCACTGAGGGGAAAGTGTGCAGGCACCGCAGTTGTGTGCCCGCACCTCCGCTGCCTGCCTGCCTGGACCGGTACACCACTTATGGACCACACATTTGTGGCCAAGCCCACTTATGGACCACATGTTTGTGGCCGAGCACCACATCATGGATCACACGGCTGTGGCATGGCCACTGCTGGGGAATCTTGCTTGCAGACCACGGTAAAGGTGGCACCTATGCCAAGCAGGTGGACCACCCTAGTTGGCCCCTGCTGGCCGTAACTAAACAAAAAAAGTGGACGCTTTTGTGCCCTTTTTGTGTTTTTGTTATCTCTCAAATAGGCAGCAAGTCATTAAGACACCCAGAATATCGACCCCAGCAGAACATCGGCTGTGCAGCGAGGACGCCAGTGTGACTTTTGAACTGTATAACTGTGCATTGGATGGTGCTTTGTGTTTTTTTATTGGGTGCTTTATGGTGGTGCTTTTGGTGCTCTGAGATTTCACTGCAATATCAATTGTGCGTCTCAGAGCGCCCCTGGGTATGGTGTACCGGTGCAGTGCAGTGCATGACCTTTCCTCTTTCCAAAAACTCTGCTTTTGTTACCCAAAAGAACAGGTCCTGGGTTTAGTTTTGTAAATACCAAATAGTGTGTCTTTGTAAATAATGCTGCCCACCGTCCATGTGTAGTTTTGAGAATTAATTCCATGATTCGGTTATCCTGTGGGCGTGCATCTGTTAGATAGAATGCAACGCAGCAGGTGGGACATATTTAGTGTTAAAACTGCCACACTCAGGGCGAGGTTAAAAGTAGAGGGTAACCACACCTGAGTGTCACATTAAGTAAAAAGATAGCCCTTGTGTTTCGGCTCGGGCTGAGCCTGGAAAAAGGGAGGGTACAGTGTTGAGGTTTTAGAACGCACACTTTTGTAAATAATAATCACTTGTAAATATGACAGTAAAGGTTAAAGGTAGCACCCTTAGTTAGTCCACAAGCAACATGTAGGCCACCATAGGAACTCAGTTATTTCCTTATTATGTGTTTTAGATAAGGCCATGTTTCCAATAGTTGAATCTGCATTGCATCAATCAAATAAGGAGTAGGCCCTTTTGTTCATTTTGCGACCTCTCTCCAAATTCTGTTATGCACCTTGGTTAGCGTTCACTCAGGCGCTGCCATTGACCATGTGGTCGGCTCGAGGAAGAAGGGGGCGGAACGCCAAGGACAAGGTGTGGCCTGTCAACTAGCCAACAAAGGCGTGGCCAGTAAGCCCCCACCAGCCAACCAGGGCTGATGAAATATCACTAGTGGGTGTGGCTTGATGAAGCGCGGAGTGATCTTGAAGCGCGATATATAAGCGCGAGGGGAAAGCCCTTTCACAGGACTTGTTGGAGGCGTGCCTATTGTGAGGGACTGCTTTTGATACGGAGCGCACATTGGAAAAGGAGGACTCACTCGCTGGCGCTGAATGAGAGCTTGGGAGAGAGGGGGCATCTAGCACGACCGTCCATCTGTTACATATGCTAAAGGACACGAGCCCCCCCCCCGCCATATGTAAGGTCCGCTCGCGGTTGAACGATACGCGCGAAGCTGCGTGCTGGGTTTTCGCCCACGGAACCGGAGCCTCACCTGGAGCCTGGACCCCATCGCCTGGACCATCTACCTGGACCTTCCACCCTACCAGCTACAGTCCCGTGTGAGTGTGTATGTTTGTCTGGGGTTGTAAGTTAAGACTGTGTAGTTAAGCCTGCCCTGTGTCCTTCTTCTTCTTTTTCCTGTACATTCTTTCCTTTCCTCTTCTTTTGGTTGTAAATAAATCACCTTGTTATTTCTTGGTTTTTCCCTGATCTGATCGCATCCGTCCTTTCTTTCAATTGAGTACCTGTGGCATGATTTCGGAACTGCTCAGAATCGGGTTAGTCATTGTTAATGGCCTGAGTCGCGGCTCGCTTCGCTCGGCGTGTCCACTAACGCCGCGGCTCGGGCGGGGCTCATTTCCTCGCTTCCCGGAAGGCGCTGGTAATTAGGTAATAGGAACAATTCGGCCTACCACCCTATTCAGCGCTGACCGGAAGTGACGTCATAGCTCCAGGACTCGGGACGGCCAGCTTAAAGGACAAGGGGATTAATCCCCCCCTTTCTAAGGGGAGCGCCGACCCCCGAGATCCGTAACAATATATATACATATATATATATATATATATATATATATATATATATATATATATATATATATATATACATACATACATACATACATTTAAAAAAAAAAAAAATATATATATGTCTATATATATATATGTATGTATATAGCAAGATGGTAGATAAAAAAATGAAAGTGGGTTTTGAGTTGTCATCACTTCCCTGGCCTTGTTACTTACATGCCATGGCTGGAAGTTTCCAATGAGAGTACAAGAGTAATTCTCAAATGGACCTTGGCCATGAGTGCAGTCATGGAGGTTGTGTAAAGCATGTGCTAAGGCATAAACAGCCATGTACGTGTTGTAAGTTACACGTAATTGGGAGACATCTGTAAATGAAGAATAAACTTCGTTTAGCATTTCACTACCAGTACAGGCAGGCATTGATTTTGGTTTCTCAGCCCAGGTACAGTTGAAGGTCATTTCCCATAGTTTCCAAAGCAATTCATTCAAAAAATCTTCATTTGATGCTGCATTATTCTCTTCGCAATTAATTTTATCATCAACCAAATCAACAAATTCCACATAATTATGAACTTTTGAAACGCTCTTTGGCCTTTGAAAATCCACACTTTCAGCGATAGTTTTCTTCTGTTTTTTCTTCATAATTTTTGTGTCGTATGAGTTTTCTGTATCTCCTGTGGAGGTTTGAAGCTGTTGAGGAATTGGCCAAGAAATAGCATTAACTTTATCCCCATCGTATAGACCATTTGTGCATTGTTCAAGTTCAGCGCATTTGTTCCTTTCACACAGTAAGTCGTGATGCACAAAGTTTGTTTGGATTTTGCCCTTGCCCAGTTTGTTTTTGAAGCAATCTTGTTTTTCCTTTGTACCATCACATTTCTGCATTTTTTGAGGACGCATTTTTGCGAGATAATCATACAAACCAACGATATGACCCCCACGCTGAGCAAAGCCAAGAGTACCAAGAAACACTGGAGCATATTTAACTGTCCCAATCAATGGTGAAGTTATCCAAGGATGACTTGCGATCCAAATTTTTCCAGTAACATTTTGTTTCCAAAGTTCTTTGGCAAAGGGTATAAGATCAGGCTCATTGGAATAGAGCAAGATAACGGCTGCCTTTGATTCGAGTGCTTTTCTTCCTAAAACAGCAAAAAGAAAGCTTTTAAAAAAAATCACAGCAATCATGCTCTGATTATTGTCTATCAGAAGAAAAATCAGGTTAATATTGTTGTTATAAGTACACAGAATAAACTTAAAACAGTAAAAACCTTGTAATGTGAAAAAGGTAAACGTTGTTCAAGACTGATAGCCAAGGCTTCGGATATTTGTTCTGATTGACAAAATAATGGATTTGCTTCATGAGGGAAATACAAAAGCCCTAATAGTAATAGATGCAATGGAAGAGGAATGGCAGTGATTCCCAACTCCAAACTATCAAAACTGGGAGCATATTTAGAAGAAGGTTGCAAGGTGTGTTTATAGCATGAAAACTCCAAAATGATAAATTTACCGCATATCACAGCTTGTTATGCATATAATCATACAAGACAGCCATGTGTGTGTGTGTGTGTGTGTGTGTGTGTGTGTGTGTGTGTGTGTGTGTGTGTGTGTGTGTGTGTGTGTGTGTGTGAAAGTGTACACGTGTGTATGTCGCCATTTTTGTCAGAGATGGCTGAACGCATCTTCGTCAAACTATCGGAGGTTCATCAGTGAGTGCCGGGGAATGTTTTAGGCAAAATATCCTTCCATAACTTTTTGAAATACCGTCCTATACCATTTATCGTTTTTGCCCCGATCTCTCAAGTGTGAAGAATCACTGAAAAACATAGTATCTGGATCCAAATCTTCACTAAAATCGAAACAAGTTGTCCTTATCACATGCCTAAGCTGTCCAGCAGGTTTTGTCCAAATGCATCCATAACCTTTTGAGATATCCTGCTAACAGAGCCAGGCAGACAGACGGACAGACAAACGGGGGTGAAAACATAACCTCCATCCACCTTCGGTGGTGATGGAAATAAATATAAAATCAGAATGCCATTACAAAACCATTGGTCAAAAACACAACACCCACATCACACCACCCCAAGCAAAAGGGAGTAATGCACCCATAAACTCAGTGATCAACCATCCAATCATACAGCTCAGCTGATTGGAGCGCAAACTGGAGGAGATGTCAACTATGTTACCGCTACAGTCACGTGAAAAAGTAAGTACACCCCATGTAAAGTTTTGACTTTTTCAACATATTTCAACATACAGCTATTTGATGTTCATTTCAACAATATTGATAGATAAAGGTGATATAATATAACAAATATCATGAAACATTTACATTTTGTAGTCCATTGTATAATTTAAAGAAACATAAATGCAAACTTCGCATGTGGAAAAAGTAAGTACACCCCTACATTTATCACTACTTCAAATACCTAAAATTAGAATCAGGTGCACCAGCTCAGGTGCAAATGATTAGAACATCGTCGGAGAGGATATTGGAGGAACCTGTCTTATTTAAACGTCAGACATTTAGTTTGGTTTGCTCTTTGTTGTTGAAGTGTGCGGCGTCACCATGCCTTGATCAAAAGAGCTCCCGGAGGCCTTCAGAAAGAAGGTTATAGATGCCTACGAGTCTGGCAAGGGATTTAAAAAGATCTTTAAACAATTTGAAATCAATCATTCGACTGTTCTGAAGATCATCTACAAGTGGAGGAGATTCCAAACAACTGCCAACTTGTTCAGGCCAGGCCGCCCCAGCAAGTTCAGCCCGAGAGCAGACCGCAAGATGCTGAAAGAAGTCTCTAAGAACCCCAGAATGTCATCATGGGACCTACAGGTAGCTCTTGCCACTGTTGATGTCAAAGTGCACGAGTCTACCATCAGAAAGCGGCTGCACAAATTTGATCTACATGGGAGGTGTGCCAGGACGAAACCTTTGCTGTCCAGAAAGAACATCAGGGCAAGACTAAAGTTTGCCAATGAACACCTAGGCAAAGACCAGCACTTTTGGAACAATGTGCTCTGGACAGATGAGTCAAAGGTCGAGCTATTTGGCCACAGTACCAGAAGACATGTTTGGTGAAACCTGATACCACAAGAACCTGATACCACAAGACAGCATTTAACCACAAGAACCTGATACCAACTGTAAAGCATGGTGGTGGAAATATTATGGTTTGGGGCAGCTTTGCTGCATCAGGGCCTGGGCAGCTCACCATCATAGAATCCACTATGAATTCTTCATTGTATCAGAGGGTGCTTGAGGATAATGTGAGGCCATCTGTCGGAAAGTTGAAGCTCAACCGAAGGTGGACCTTGCAACATGACATTGACCCTAAACATACCAGTAAATCCACCAAGGAATGGCTGAAAAGAAAGAAATGGAGGGTTCTGGAATGGCCAAGTCAAAGCCCGGATCTAAATCCCATCGAGATGTTGTGGGGGGATTTGAAACGAGCTGTGCATGCAATAAACCCCTCAAACATCACACAGCTGAAATAATTCTGCATGGAGGAGTGAGCAAATATTTCTCCCAGTCGATGTCAGAGACCGGTAGACAGTTAGAAGAAACGCCTACTTGAGGTTGTTTCTGCTAAAGGGGGCAATACCACCTATTAGAGCCAAGGGTGTACTTACTTTTTCCACATGCGAAATTTGCATTTATGTTTATTTATATTATACAATGGACTACAAAATGTAAATGTTTCATGATATTTGTTATGTTATATCACCTTTATCTCTCAATATTGTTGAAATGAAGATCAAATAGCTGTATGTTGAAATATGTTGAAAAAGTCAAAACTTTACATGGGGTGAACTTACTGTTTCACGTGACTGTATATAGAGAGTTTACGTGTATAAAGCATAATACAGAGACCAAGGAAATGACACCCAGATAGTGATTAATTTTCAGTCTCACAATACTCGTTGACCGTTTTAACCTTGATTATCATAAGATTTAGCTTGTTTGATACAGCTGCAGTAACTCCCTGAGCATGGTAACCATCAGAGCGACAAGACCCAGTAGTAGGTGTAACCCCCTTCTATGATCTCTCCAAACTTCAGAAAGTGCTGAAATACTGTTCAAGCGCTGGAGCTCAGATGACAGCAGAGCCAGGTGATCATTCTCTGTTAGATTGAGGACATTTCAGTCACCCACGCAAAGGGACCGCTTCAGATTAACTCAAGGAGACCATCGTCTGGTGGACCACACCTCACCACCACCCTGACATACATCACCACAACCCAACCTGGCAGGGTTGCCCCATGTTTTTCTTCCTATAGTCAAAGAACAGGGGTCCCCCGAAGGCTATTCCCCAGTCCCGTCATCCGGTGAGGTGCCCTATGAAGAGCAGCTGCACAGGAGGTACATGTTCGAGCGGGTTATTCTTAGTTTTATCTGTGTTTTTCATGTATGTTGCGGAATAAAGTGTTTATTGGTGGCAAAAGTGCGAATCCTGCCACCAACCTCCGAGAAATAGTTAACTCAACTGCAGGAGGATGTCCACTGACACAGTTGGACACCAGATATGAATGGCCGTTGGATCACGAGGAGCTCCTCCACCCTTTGACAGGTTTTGTTTTTAATCCTGCTGGGTGTCCATATCCATACACCCTCCTCAACAGTAAAGCTCGTGGGGGAGACGATTTAGTTGCTGACAACCCGACCATGGAAACAGGTTATTACAGGTTTACATGGTACCTGTAGCAAGTCACAGATTTGATCTGGCCTGCTGACTTAACAATACAGAGTGACCCTTGCAGGCAGTCCGCAGAATGGACCAAAATATATCCTACCAAGGTGGTAAAGAATGCTTTGATCTTGCACTTTTGGAAGATAATCACAGAAAGCAATGCAAGCTCCATTAGCCTCTGCTTCAACCAAAAACTGAGAAACACCATTCCGTCCAAAATCATCATCAACTGCCAAGGCACCAATGTAAACCCAACCAAAGTAACTAATGAGGCGAGCAATAGCAGATGCTTGGTGCACGTCACTTGGGACTGTACGCAGAAATGATGGAAACAAGTCCTTATTACTCAAACATTTACAGGATGATGAAAAGCTAATCTGCAAACAAAAACGACAAATTGAGGAAAAGTAAAAATGCGATTTTGAGCATAAAAAAAAAGAAGTGTTGGCAGCCATTTATGTTACAAGAGGTAAAGGTTGTGTCGAGTACACATTTTACTAAATATATTTTACAATGTTGAAATTTATAATATATAAAGCTCAATTAGTTTGTTTGTTTATATATGCTTCAAAAACTAAAGAATTACTGAACCAAATCCAACCAAATTTTGCATGTTGCCTAATGGTATGGTGTCTGCCAGTTGAGCATATCTGGAGAAGGCAGTTTAGGGTGCGGAGAAGACCCCAATTCTTTCTGCCTAAATAGGTATCGCATTGTGCCACATGGTGGTATCTGGTATTACAAATCATATATTTACAAAAATATATTACAAAACAAAAATCTTATACAAAGAACGTTTCAACATGACTCTGCATTAGGGTGTTTAAATATGAGTGAAAATCGAAATTTTCAAAATGTTTCATTTCACTCATTTTTAGCCAAGGTTCAAACCAAAGCTTCCAACACAGCCTTGCAGTGAAGCGGAAGCGATCTTTACTCATGCAATATTTGAGAAGCAAGGATGATTGATGAAGGTTATGTTAGCTGACTTCCAAGCAGATCGAAGATGGCCTCGGGCAAATGATAGAGTAAATTGAGCAGAATGTTTGTGAAGTACAACATGTTGTCTTTCCATTAAATCCTTCAGCAAGGTGACGGATACTATTTCTGGTTTATAATAAAGCTAAAAGTAAAAAAAAAAAGTAACTGCCAAAATATGAAGATTAAGATGTCAGCCACTTCAAAGGAATGCATACTGTACTTAGAAAGTACAATCTTGCCTCAGTTTCAAAAAGAGTGCCTGCAATTTTCTGAGCAAGGACCATATAATTACTCTACTACTTTCATGAAGAAAATATATCACACACCACTTGCGCATTAATGAAAAAAAAATTCCAAATGGAAAACGTTTGAAGCTTTTGGGTCATCGTCAAAGGATGTGTGACTTTGCACTCCAAGTGATCAGCCTCAAAAGATATCTTCTGAGAAATAGTTATATATCCAAGGTGGAATAGCCATGTCTGATGAGTGATGACAAACTCGTTTTTAGAGGAATTATCAAGCTGGAGAACAGAGAGTGACTGAGATGACCTGCAATTAAATGTTTGCTACTTGTGAAAATCGAAATTTTTCATTTTGGTATTGGTTGATCTTGTGTGTTATTCTGTCTATTTGCCTGTTTGTTATGACGAAAATGTTCAAATATTTTGAAAGCTTTGAAAAAAAATTTTGAATTTTTTTTTAATTGAAAATTTTCGGCATATGTCAGTCTGTCTCCTTTGTTTGTTTGTCTGAGAACACTTTCAGTTGTCCTTGTTAAACTTTACCAAACAATTCCGATGGATAAATGTGAGGCTGTCAATGTTTTTGGACTATATAGGTCAAAGGCAAAGGTCAAAGGTCAAGGTTCTCTCGTTTGTTTTTCTGGGCGATATCTCAGCCATCCTTTGGGCTAGGAAAGCTGAAATTTGGGCACAATAGTGAACAAGTGCTTTGGCCAAATAAATATTTTTATTTTTTGATTAAATGATTAATTGATGAGTTAATAAATTATCATCAATTTATTAAGTACTTATTCATTTCCTTTCTCATCTGGGAAATATCTCAGGGACCTTTTGAGCGAAGAGGCTGATATTGGGACACGACAGTGACCAAGCGATTTGGCCTTAAAGGGTATTTTTGATTTATTGATTAATCAATTAATGGATGAATTGCTTAATTATTTGATTAGTTACTTAATTGTCAAAAAGTTACAGATTCGGATGAAACAATGGGGGTTTAGGTATGTTACTAGCCAATTGATTAAGAAATTAATTATTTTATGATTATTATTTATTTATTTAATTACACAATTAATCAATCAATTATTATTGATTCTCTCGTTTTTCGTCATATCTGTCGGGCTACCTACTGCCTGACGTCCTTTCTTGTCTGTTTGTCAATCGCCAACAGGTCATTATTTTAAATCGATCTTTACGAAACTTCACCAAATGGTAGAGTTGGCCATAAGGAAGAAGTGTATTCATTTTGAGGTCAAAAGGTCAACAACTTTGTCAAATTCCTAAAATCCTCAATTTTCATGCGATTTATTTGAAATGTGATGAAGATTTGCATTTCAGGTCACTGAATTCAACCACCAATTATTTTGAGGTCAACATAGGCCAAAGGTCAACAACTTAGATGAAGTTTCCAATATCCTTAATTTTCATCCAATTGATTTGAAATTTGAACAGGATTTGCATATACGGTCA
The DNA here is from genome assembly GCF_964187855.1 of Myxine glutinosa. Classification (NCBI taxonomy): domain Eukaryota; kingdom Metazoa; phylum Chordata; class Myxini; order Myxiniformes; family Myxinidae; genus Myxine; species Myxine glutinosa. Next base: position 117,249,167 of record NC_136263.1, on the reverse strand, counting down.
CTTAATTCAAACACCAATTATTTTTGAGGTCTAACTAAAGGTGAAAAGATCAACATAGGCAATGTTGATCTAAATTGTTGATTATATCTAAATAATCATCCTTCTGATCAAAGATCAACAACGCTGCAGAAGTGGTCGCTGCCATTCCTCGTGATCCCTGCTGTCACATGTTGCGGACGTTGTTTTGTCAGGTACTTGGTGCAAGTTGCTCTCGACGTCAGAATATGCTCCATATGCGTCGTGTGCATCCGAGCTGCCTTTAGCTCAAGGTTACGTAATGTGGGGCATGTGGGTGGTCATTCCTGTTTCTCTCCCGTGTGTGACCCACTCTTCCCAGTGTGAGACCAACAAGACATGAGTGAATTTGACATTGAACATTAAAACAAGATATAATTGTATGAATTATAAAAGTATCAATCGGTGTTCTCTCTATGCATCCCGAAATTATCTTTAGCACTGTCCACACATATATTTTTGCTTCTCTTTTTTTTGTAACACTATTGAAAGCGTTTCTCTTGAACAGTTATAATTCCAACCTGGGGGATGTAGAAGAGTCCAAGCAATCTTGCTGCCGTTATTGAGAGCGTGGATCCAGTTGTTGCTAAGACTCCACCGAGTGCACAATGACCTCGAGTTTTTGAATTAAGTTCCAAAAAGTCCAATGTGGTTTCCACTGTTCTTGGCACGGCGAAGCACGAATCAAATATGGCATAACCGACCGTGATGTTTCCGATCAATGAATGGTTACGATTGATCTCCTCGATTGCAAATACCATAGCCATCGTCCAGCGGAAAACTCTTGGGTTAAAGCTGCAATGGTAAATGTGACAGATCGATCAGAAATAACGCACTTACCTTTAAGCTATCTCGTCTGGGTTTGATTCCCGACCTGACTATAAACGGTCAGATTTGTGCTTCACAATCAGAGTGTGCCACTATCAATTGATGGACATTGTGGAGCTATTTGTGAGGATTCACTTCTAGTGGGTATTAAAGATTGCCTGGTGCCTTTTGATTAAGTATTTCAGTATACAGCACCGTGGATAAATATTGGAAATTCCTGCTCAAACTAGCCCTCTAAAGTCGAACTCCCCATTCGGGCTTCGGCAATCGCATTACCCACCATGGACCAATGGTCCATCATTCTTCTATGCAAATAAAACTTGAATAATCATCATCATCATCATCACATGTATCTGTGCATTACTTCAAATTAGATGTATTATAGAGCATGTAAAATTGGCTAAAGTCTTTCACGAACTAGCAGGCCAGGTCTGACATTTGACTGGAACTAAAATTTAGAAAAAAATTCATTTAATTCATTTTTCGTTTTTGGAATATTTAATTTAGGGCAGGAATTTGTGGTCGGACAGGCTGCTGGCATAATTAACTATTCTTTTCGAGAGTGCTATTAGATATTTAACATCCACAAGGGAATTGTGTCAGCCAGGAAAGCTGGCTTCACACTATTTGGAAGAATAGTAAACTGACTGATGCATCACCCATCCTGCACACCACAACAACAGTTTATAATGGGGTTTAGAATGTGATCCAGACTGGACAACATCTAAGCTATCTTGCAATCATGCATAATAAAATATTTACAGAGTTTTAAATCTAACTGGAGAAAAAGATTTAAAAGCAGGTACGTTTTGAAATTAAATTCTCATGCTGCATATTAAATCAAAGAAAGCAAAAATAAAAACTAGAACGGCACTAAGTAGAGAGGATACCTTCACCTGGTGAACAGTTTACGTTTTGTATCCCACTGATAGGCCGGATCTGGATTCGGACCTGAAACAAAATCTAATCGGCTTGTTCTTGTCACATAACCAACTCATCCACCAAGTTTATTCATAACTCGTCCATAACCTTTTAAAATATCATGTTATATATCGCTTTTCGCTCAATGGTGAAGAATTACTTTTTAAATTAAATAATTATTGTAGCCGAATCCATATTCAGATGTTCACCACAATAGAAAGGATTCGTCTTTTTCACACACAACCGGTCCACCAAGTTTTGTCCAAATCTGTCCACAACTTTTTGAGATATCTTGCTATATGTAACTTTTGGTCATATCACTCAATAGTGAAGAATCACTTAAATAATCTACTAGCTGGATCCGGATCCGGATCTTCACCAAAATTGAATCGATTCTTCCTTGTCACACACACAACCTGTCCAACCAGTTTTGTCCAAATCCATCCATAACTTTTTGAGATGTCCTGCTATATGTTGGTTTTAGACCCAACTTCCAATGGTGAAGAATCACTTTAAAAAATAAATAATTCTCATCTCCGCATCCATATTCAGATCTTCACCAAAACCAAATAGAATCGTCCTTGTGAGACACGCAACCGGACCAAATGTCGTCCACATCCGTCCGCAACTTTTTGAGATATCCTGCTATGTATAGTTTTTGGCCCTATCTCCCAATGGTGAAGAACCATTTAAACAATTCTAGTAGCCGGATCCGAATCCGGAATTTCACCAAAATCTAATCATTTCGTCCTCGTCACATACGCTAACTCTCTGCCAAATTTCGTCCGAATTGAGATCTTTTGCTCACAAACGGATAAACAGGGGTGAAAACATAACCTCCAGCCACCTTTGGTGGTGGAGGTAATAAAAAATGGTTTATTAAAAGCATGTCTGGGAGCCAATGGCTCAATTACGCATGCACACATATTCATAATTTACAATCAATCAATCAAAAATAATGTGAGAAATAAAATAAATGAGCAAAATGTTGCACAAACAACTCATTACTTAGATTTTCTGAGCAAAGTAAAAAAAAAAAATGTTAATTTAATATTCCAAAGATTATGAAATACAGAATACAAATGAACATTTTCAAGTCGAAATGATACTCACTCAAGACAGCCAGGAAACTGAGGTTCCTCATTCGAAATTCCTTGTTTGGCAGCCATCCCAAAGTGGAGTGGAAATAACCCGCCAAGCATAACATCTCCTTCTTTCATCAATCCCCGAATTTTCATCCCAGGTGATGAAAGGGAGCAAGTTTCGCTCTCGCCCTGCATGGACAAGCATGACATCAAAAATACAACGACAAGAGGTTGTGTGACGCGAAAGAAAATAGTGCAGATGCTCCATTTGGAACAGAAGAAGGTTTTCTGCGTCATTCTTCCTCGTATTATTTCAACATCATTCCAGAGATGGTGGTGGATTGTTATGACAGCGTACGATGGCTTCTCGGATTTTTATCACTCCATGTTTATCTCCACCCATTCGCCATTCATCAAATCTTTTAATCACCATAAAAAGATAAACATAATTTAACAAAACTACCTTGTTATGTAATGAGATCGATAGACAAAAATAAATTGTGTTTTCAGTTATTCGTTTTATTAATTACAAAACCAAGTCATACATTAAGATTGTGCAGCGATTGAGTGAACAATTATCCATACAATGTCCCTCGTTTGGTGAAACGTGATAAACGTACTATAAATGCCATCCATTGTATGTCTTCATAAGGACATTGACAAAAAATTAACTATTATCTTGTGCATGACAATTCAGAAAAAGGAATGAAAACACTCAGACATTATATCGTGTTTAAGAAAAGGAGATAAACATTTAAAACAAACACATATGCATGGTATGCAAGGTATAAAATGCATTTATGACGGTGAATAAACCAAGCAAAAACACTGGATAAAGTTACACAATTTATTTAAAAACTTGTAAGTCAAAGAAAACACAATTCAAAATCAAACTGTCTGTGTAAAGGTCTCTAAACGAGATCAAATTGTCGCAGAAACATTGGTCATCACGGAGTACCATCGCATTAGGTTCGCTGAAATATACACAGTGGTTGCATGTGTTTTTGACGTACAGGATGTTTTCAGCTTGTCGTGTGTGTATGTGTGTGTGTGTGTGTGTGTGTGTGTGTGCGTGTGTGTTTGTCTGGGTGTGTGTGTGTGTGTGTGTGTGTCTGTGTGTCTGTGTGTGTGTGTCTGTGTGTGTGTGTGTCTGTGTGTGTGTGTGTGTGTATGTGTGTCTCTGTGTGTGTCTGTGTGTGTCTTTGTGTGTCTGTGTGTGCGTGTATGTCTGTGTGTGTGTGCGTGTTTGTCTGTGTGTGTGTGTGTGTGTTTCTGTCTGTGTGTGTCTGTGTGTGTGTCTTTGTGTGTGTGTGTGTGTGTGTGTGTGTCTGTGTGTGTGTGTGTGTCTGTGTGTGTGTGTGTGTGTGTGTGTGTGTGTGTGTGTCTGTGAATAAAAGAGAGAGATAGAATTGTGAGGAACAGAAATGAAAAAACGAGATGTGTGTGTCTGTCCGGGTCGTAACTTTTTATCATTTGAGTTTTGTTATCAAATTTTCAACAAAGCTTTATTATGATAATATGGAAAAGGGTAATTAATAATTTGGTCAAAAGGTCAAAGGTCAGCATCACTTAAAATCGTCAATTTTCATCTGATTGACCTGAAATTTGGTGAATTTGCATATTGGGTCACTCAAATGGTTCACCAAGGAAAAGCTCCAAGCCTATTGTTTTTTTTAGATCAAAAAGTCAAAGGTCAAGGTTGCGTAACATCACCAATGTTCGTCCAATTGACCTGAAATTTAAAGAATTTGCATATTGGGTCACATAATTGGTTCACCAATCAAAAGCTAGAAGCTGATTTTTTTTTTTGGATCTACAGCTCAAAGGTCAAAGCTGCATAAAATCATCAATTTTCATTTGGCATTTTAAAAACATTTTTCGTTTTCGTTATTTTGAGCAGACGGAAAAAGAAGAAGATGTCTGAATACAAACGGACGCGGGCGGGTTTTGCATTTTTAGATGCTTTATAGTTTTTATTTACATCAAGCAACACAGGTAGATGCAACAATCAAGAGAATGAAGAGTGAGGACAAGAGGAAACCTTCATGTAACAGGTTGGTTGAGGTAGGATTAATGGGGGTAGAAAATATCATGGGTAGGGATTTTTTTTTACAATATCCGAAGCAGTTTCTAGGCTAGGGTCATTCTGGGAGGCTTGCATCCCTCTCCCAACAGTAGTTATGGCAGGAATTTTGGAATTTGCTTGAATTTGCTCTTGTAAACCAATATTTCCATATGTATATTTATATATCCGCAAACGAGAATGGGGGGCGATTCTATTCTGATGGGGGTGAGAAACGTATCCGCCGGGGGGCGAGTTTATACCGGTACAGATTCGCCAGGGGGAGAGTTTATACAAGGGCGGATTTATTTTGCGACACCGGCAGATGAGACACCCGTTTAATGTCCATCCGTGGGACGGCAAACAATTTGATGAATCACTCTACCTGTGAAACACCGGGATAACAGTTACAGAGCTGGGCCAAAATTTAAACCCAGGCTAAACAACTTCAAGGCAATCCTCCAGGTGCATACCTCCAGGCAGACCATCATACCAGCCCCATTTGCATTTAATAATTTATATTCCTTATGCAGAATGGAAATTCACATACAAAGGTCCAACCTGTCTACATGGGACTACACTGAGTGTAAGTAGTCATTGGACGATCCTATGGAGCATATATATGTGACCACCAAACTTGCGATCCGCAATTTTGGATTACCAAGCTGCCATTTTTACAGGCTTGGTGATTTTTTAATGGATGTCTGCAATTGGAAAGGTAATTCAATTGGAAACAACAAAGTAATGGTTACCACCTCTTTGACAAAGAACATCTTCACAATGTAAAAATACACAAGGCTTGTGCCAGCTAAAGTTACGTCAAACCCAGATGTACCATGCAGACTTTCCTGACAGGAAATGGTAGGAATACTAAACCTCTCTTTCCATCCAAATAAATGTGCTGTCGAACAACAATAAGTATTGGAACAGATTAACTTAAAGTAAATTAAAGTAGTATAATACTTCGTATTTGGTTGCATATACAGTGCCTATAGAAAGTCTGCAGCCCCTTTCAAAATTGTCACCTTTTGTTGCCTTATAGCCTGGAATGAAATTGCATTAAATCAGACTTTTTCCACCTTTATTTACAAATTGTGAACCACAAAGTTGTGGAAAGGCACAGATCAGGGGATTGGGTATAAAAAATATTTCAAAGACCTTGATTATCCCTCAGAGCACAGTCAAGACAATCATTAAGAAGTGGAAGGCGTATGGTACCACCAAGACCCTGCCGAGATCAGGCCGTCCCTCCAAACTGGATGACCAAGCAAGGAGGAGACTGATCAGAGAAGCCACCAAGAGGCCAATGGCAACTTTGAAAGAGCTGCAGGCCTTTATGGCAAAGACTGGTCACTGTGTGCACTGTGCATGTGACAACAATATCCCAAGAACTCCACAAGTCTACCCTGTATGGTAGGATGGCAAGAAGAAAGCCATTACTCAAAAAAGCCCACCTTGAGTCCCGTTTGAGGTATGTAAAAACCACTTTGGAGATTCTGAAGTCATGTGGCATAATTTTTTGTCATATGACGAAACTAAGATGGAACGTTTTGGCCTAAATGCACAATGTTACGTTTGGAGCAAACAAAACACAGCACATCACCCAAAGAACACCATCCCTACTGTGAAGCATGGTTGTGGCAGCATCATGTTATGGGGATGTTTCTAATCAGCAGGGACTGTGGCACTAGACAGGATAGAAGGGAAAATAGATGGAGGAAAATACAGAAAAATCCTAGAGGAAAACCTGCTGCCTTCTGCAATAAAGCTGAAATTGGGACAGAAGTTCACCTTTCAGCATGACAACGACCCGAAGCACAGCCAAAGCTACACTGGAGTAGCTAAGGAACAAAAAGATAAAGGTCCTTGAGTGGCCCAGTCAGCTTCCCGACCTAAATCCAATGGAAAAATCTGTGGCATGACTTGAAGATTGTGTCCGTCAACACCCCCCCCCCCCCCCCCCCACAACTTAACAAAGTTTGAATAGCTTTGTACAGAAGAATGGGAAAATATTGCCCGATCCAGGTGCGCAATGTTAGTAGAGACCTATCCCAACAGATTCACAGCTCTAATTGCTGTCAAAGGTAATTCCACCAAGTATTAACTCAGGGGGTTGGACACTTATCCAACCAAGGTATTCTAGTTTTATATTTTAAATTGATTTTCTTAAATTTGTAGAATTTGTTTTTCACTTGGACGTTGTGGGTTGCATTGTGTAAATAAAGGTGTGAAAAGTTTGATTTATTGTAATTTAATTCCAGGCTATAAGGCAACAAAAGGTGAAAATTTTGAAAGGGGGTGTAGACTTTCTATGGGCACTCTACCGTGCATGCAATTACTGCATCGAGCCTGTGATCCATTGACATCACCCAAATCTTGGTTTATTACTGTGATAGTGTGATATGCTTTGTCAAGCTTTTCCTGCAGCCATTTTCAGTTGTTGTTTGTTTTGGGGGATTTCTGATTTTAGTCTCATCTTCAACAAGTGAAATGTATACTCCATTATATTTCAATCAGGAGTTTGACTTGGCGACTCTAAAACCTTCCACTTTCTCACCCTGATGAAATCTTTGGGTGCGTTGACAGTGTGTTTTGGGTCATTGTCTTGTTGCATGGTAAAGCACCACCCAATGAGTTTGGAGGCATCTTTTTGTACATAGGCAAACAAAATGTTTCTGTACACTTCCAAATTCATTCTGCAGCTGCCATCATTAGTTACATCAACAACAAGCATTCTGAGTATTGCGCTGCAATACATGTCCCCTACCAAAGTTCAAAGTGCCATAACTTTGTCAAAAATGATCGAATATGCAAATTTATGCACGGTTGATGCTGGTTTTCAAACTTGATCTGAGGTATGCTGAGACATGTGTGTCATGCCTCACCTCATTGATAAGCCCGCAAGGTCCCTCCATGGAGCGGCCTGCACGTATTGCACTGTGTGAATTATATAATTACCAACTCACGGTCTGAGGTACTAGCGATTCAAGAGATATCCATAAAAAAAAAAAAAAATTCGTTTAATTAACGATATCTGCCAAACCGCGTGCCCTATCACAAATTCCAAAAAGATATTTCAGTAGACTGACATGCTGAACAGATCTGTGAAGTTTCCCCTCGATTGGATCCAAAATGAGGGAGAAGCTCGGTTTTAAAGGTTCATGCTTAAAAACGTCGTAACTCTGAAACCATGTGATGCATGACGTCATGCTCGCTGACGTTTTTGTTCATCATGGATATGCAATTCTGCCTGCAAAGTTTGGCCTCAATCTGTTCAGCGGTTGCAGAGAAAAAGGGGTTTTCGTGTTTTCACGAAAAACAATATGGCGGCCGAACCACGTGACATATGACGTCATAATTACCAATAAAATATTCTACAGACCGAGTGCCTCCTATGGTGAAAATTTGATCTCAATCGGTCCAATTATTGCAGAGAAAATCTTTTTTAAAGGAAATTAAAACTTAAAATGGCACTGAGTTAAGGATCATCAGAATTATCAGAATTACCAAAGTTCAAAGTGCCATAACTTTGTCAAAAATGATCGAAACGTCGTGAAGTTCGAACTTGGTCTGTAACTAATGATGAGGAAACCATGTACCAAGATTGAAATCATTAGCATTAAGAGTTTAGAAAAAAAGTCCGGAAAACTGTTCTTTGCGTGACGGACAGACAGAAGGACGGCGTGCAAACCTATAGTCACCTCCGGTGTACACCGGTAGGGGACTAATAAAGATGAGTGAGCCAGTTCCAGATGCAACCATGCAAGCCCAAGCTATGACACGACCTCCACCTTGCTTCACATGTGAGGTAATATGCTTTGGATCACATGCAGTTCCTTCATTTATCCAGGCATCTGCCTTTCCATTGCATTGGCAAAGGTTTTGTCTTTGTCTCATCTGTCCATAAAACCTTGTTCCAGAACTCTACTGGCTCACCTCCGTACTTCTTGGCAAATTCTAATCTGGCCTTTCAATTTTTGGTGCTGATGAGAGGTTTGCATATTACAGTGTAGCCTTTGTAATTCTGCTGTCAAAGTCTTATGTGAATGGTAGATTGCGATACTTTCACGCAGGGGCGTCGAGAGGGGGGAAGGTTAAGGGTGGGTCGCTGCCTCGGGGCCCAGGTTCTGTTGAGAGGCCCGAGCTTCTTCTGTAATTTTTTTTGAACAGTACAGTGAAACCCCTCACTGGCTCATCCTTATTTCCTCATCGTTACATTTAAACCCAGAAGCTGATTTTGCTTTCTTGCCGGAAACGAACATTTACCGCTGTTGATGGTACAGTTTCAAACTTTAAAGAAAATAGTTATTAACCAGAAATGTGCCTTAAAAAGAAATGGGTTTGTATCCTCTTTGTCCAAAAAAAATTATTAACCATCTTCTCACTTATTTTTTTTGCCAATTGTTTGGAGAAATAGTGTTCAACAATCGAGGGTGCGAATTGACTCGGTTGATCCAAACGTCCCGCTATCTCCTTTATTTTCGATCATACGGCTAAATAAAAGTGACCATTTGTTTTTTTAAAGTTTTTTTTTCATGAAAGAAAGTTCCTTAAAAAGTTATAACATAGAGAAAGGGTGGGGTTGGGGCCCCAAGGTTGTTTGCCTCGGGGCCTGTGCTGACTCTCGATGTTCCTGCTTTTACCCCTGTACTCTGGAGGTTTTGAAGATGTCACTAACAGTTGTTTAACAGTTTTTATTCACAGCTCTGATGATTTTTCTGTCATAAACTGTGGTTATTTTCCTTGGCCAACCTGGTCATTGTCTATTGCTAAGTACACTAATGGTTTCTTTTTTTTTTTCCAAAATATTCCAAATTGTTGCATTTGCTACGCCCAATTTTTGTGCTATTGTTCCAAATCAATTCTTCATGAGTATGTAGCAATAACAACAAATTTGACTTCACTGTTCCAATACTTATGGAGGGCTCTATATATGTGTTAAATGGTAAAACATGAAAGCATATTGGCATGTGTGTTGATAACAACCATTTCCATATTCCAAATGTTAAGTTGACATGTTGGACTAGCTGCTGCTGTTCAATAGCTGATTGAGATTGTTGGGTAACAGATTTATCAGAAAAGGTTGTGCATGTGTGTTAAATTTTAAGACATGAAAGCATATTGGCATTATTGGGATAACGTTATGAAAGCATAGAAGCAATAACATATCCATATATTTATTTCTTCATCGTCAAAACAATTAAATAGCATTTGGGAAAATATATACATCCCAGAAATCCATAACAAATGGCCATAATAGCGAACATCTCTGTGGCAACAGAAAACTTCCCTTGTGTGCTTGAATAGGCAGGAATAAAAGCGATCAACACCATGAAGAAGAATAGCATGCTGAAGATTATGAATTTGGGTTCACTGCAATCTGGGGCCAGTTTGCGGCTTTTCAAAGCCATTACTAAGCAGGATATCGCCAGGATTCCAAGATAACACAAAGCACAGGAAACCCAGAGTGGTGATGCCCCAATACACTCTAAAACTATGGTTCCCAAACGGGATTCCATGTTTTTGTGCCTTTGTAGTTTACCCAGAACTGCCCAGGCCACACAAAAGCCTGTCTGTGGCAATGAACAAAGTACCATAAGCACTTTTGGCTGATAATATTCTGCTGCCAGATTCCAGGTCTGTGGCACTGAAATGAAAACGATACAAAAATTGGATCTTGCGATTAAAAAAATATACAAAGTATTAATTACACAATGTTTTGCCATTAATGATAAAATATGTACAATTGTACAGTATATGCAATAACATCGACAGAGGTTGCACATCTACTGAAGAAAATTTTAACAAAAACACATTAAAGATGCATTTGCCAATCCTAAATGAAGTCTCTAGCTGCCTGCACAGAACAACAACATGAAGCTATTGTCATCAAATTTTCAACAAAGCTTTATTATGAAGACTAGCGTGACTCGGTGCCTCACCACACGTCGTTTCAGAGGGATAGGCATCTTTTACCATGTCTGCTTTCTCAGGGAGTGAGGGATGGCGGGAATGGTGGGTAGGGGTTAGTGGTGGTGATGGTGGATTGGGGATCGTGGAGGGAAGTGGGGGAATTGTGGAGGTGAGATGGGGTGGATGGTGATAGGGGAATGGTGGGGGAGAGCGGACAAATATATTTTGTGCTCTGATGAATATCTACTGTACCGTATATCAGAAGTCAGAACTCAACACGTATAAATAAAAAGGAACTCAGTACTAATTTATATTTATTTTAAATTGTCAGTCAGGGCAGAAAGGGAAGGTCAATACAAATTTATCAAACACTGGATGGGAAAGTTGAACTTCCAGCCTCACAGAGCAGATATGCCCCCAATACACCACCTCCCTTCGACTTCCGTCCAGGGTTTTACGACGTATATTTTATTTTGCCCATGTCACGATCTACATCTCGATTAATCAGGTCAAAGTAACAAAGAAAGTAGTTCTTATGAATAGAGGTAAATCATGAATGTGTTTCTTAGGTTAGCTTAAGATATATACACAAATATATAATATTATATATATATATATATATATATATATATATATATATATATATATATATATATATATATATATATGTATATATGTATATGTATATATATATATATATATATATATATATATTGTTACGGCCCGCGGATAAGATGTTGTTTTGCGGAGCGGATGGCACCGCGGCCCGAACAGTTACCCCGACTAACCCGATTCCTGGACGTTGGCCGAAATCGCGCCACAGGTATTCAATAGGGAAAAGACAAAGGCGACACGGATGGGAAGAAGAAGAAGAAGACAAAAAGGTTGGAAATACTACTAAATTTATTCCTACTATTTACACGCTCAAAGTAACCGAGGAGAAGGAAAGATAATAAAATAATATACAGAAGAATCAGAGACACAGTGCAATTATTAGCTTACCTACAGTCTTAATTAAACCCAGGACAGAACAAACAAAGACAGACTCACGTGGGGAATGATGATAGGAATGGCAGGAGGTGGATGGCTGGAGGGGGAGGAAGGTTCAGCTGGACCCGCAGCACAGTCGGGTCGGGGATTAGCAGCCGCCGCCCTTTCTCGATCGGCGCGTTTAACAGCCGCCGTTCCTCTTCCGATCGGCGCGTTTAGCAGCCGCCGTTCCTTCGCGGCCCTGCTCAAAAACTGCCGTCAAGGCCCCCAAGCTGCTGTGGCTGAAGCTGCTGTGGCTGCTGCTGCTGTGGCTGAAGCTGCTGTGACTGAACTTGTGGTGGCTGGAGCTGCTCTGACTGAACTTGCGGTGGCTGGAGCTGCTCTTTTAGGGATCCCTTACTCAACTCTTCTCGTATTCAACTCAACTCTTCTCGTACTCAGTCCAACCACGTCTCTTTTCACGTCTCCCTTTTGGTCCAACCACACCGTTCGCTCTTGCTTGGTCCAACCACGTCTCTTTTCACGTCTCCCTTTTGGTCCAATCAACTCTCGCTTTGCACGTCTCCCTTTTGGTCCAACCAACTCTCGCTTTGCACGTCTCCCTTTTGGTCCAACCACCAACCAGTTCTTGCGCGCATGCTTTTATAGCGCCTCAGGCGATCAAGCCGCCGGCCTTCAGGACACGCCCCTCGGTGAGCTCGCTTCGGCCCTGATTGGTGGGCACAGGCCCTCTGGCTCCGCCCTTGATGACGATGGGCGGGCACGCCCTTCTTCCCCGAGCTGAGCACATGCTTAATGGCGGCTATTGTAGTTGGCAGTAGAAGTTTTGGGAATGGGAATGGGGAATGAAAGGGAATCTATCTTATTTCACTTGGTGCAATGGAGTGTCATCTTAATGGAAGACAAGGCCTTACCCTAATACACATAATAAGGAAATAAACTACTGAACAGGGATATTATGGTGTCCTTCATGTATGCTTTATGGAACTAACTACGGGAACGCCCTTTGGCCTTTATACAACACTGGAGTAAGGAGGGCGATATTTTACCACAATTTACACTACAACAACAACAACAAAAAAAACATTCTCATATCCACAACAATATATATATATATATATATATATATATATATATATATATATATATATATTGTGGCGGACACGATGGCTCGCTGGCACGGTGACATCATTCCGTGCACCAAGAGGGTGTCGGCCACGCCCGAGGGGTAGGCGTGGCCTTGGGATATACACGGGGCTTGCAGCCCCGAGCAAGTCAGTGCTACAGTTTGAGCTTTGTAATAAAGACTCTTTGGATCCTACGCGTTGTTGCTTACCTTTTCTGGCAAACAAGTCGTGTGCGTAGCACCGCACTACACTGGTGACCCCGATTTGGTTCAGCCGACGCTGACCACAGAACGCGCCATGGCAAACAATGGGGTCGCGGTAAAGCTCCCTGAGTTTTGGGAAGCCCAGGCCGAGGTATGGTTTGTGCAGGCCGAGGCACAGTTCCAGCTTCGAGGCATCACGGCGGATGAGACGCGTTACTACCACGTGATCGCCGCCCCCGGGTCTGGCACAGCCGCCCGAGTCGTGTCCGTCCTGCGGAACCCGCCGGCCCACCACAGGTACGAGGCGCTCAAACGCCTCCTCATCGCTATGTTTGGCCTCACGGAGTGCGAACGGGCCGACCGCCTCCTGGACCTTCCCGGACTCGGCGACACACGACCATCGGTGCGGATGGATTACATGCTGTCGTTGCTGGGTGACGAAGCCCCATAATTTTTTATTCTGGGCGCTCTTTCTACGCCAGCTACCGGCACAGGTACGCCTCGCGTTGGCCGGTTCCAAAATAAGGGAACCCCGCGCTCTGGCCGTCGAGGCCGACAAGTGCTTCGCGGCTTGTGACACGCAGGCGAGTTTCGGTGTGGCCGTCGTGGATCCCGAGGCTGATGCGGCTGCACACCTCGTGGATCCCGATGCTGATGCGGATGCACACCTCATGACCGGCGCCACGCCCCGCCCACCACCACCGCAGCTGTGAAAGCCGCGGCCTCCATCTCCGCCGCAAACCTGGTGCCGCTTCCACGCCAGGTTCGGCCACAAGGCTAAGAGGTGTTGCCCACCGTGCTCGTTTGGCAAGTCGGGAAACGACCGAGCCAGCGCTCGGTAGCGGCCCTGAGCGTCGGCCATTCCGGCAGCCTCCTATTTGTCACGGACACCTTGTCCGGGCACCGTTTCCTCTGCGATACAGGAGCGCAGGTAAGCGTCATCCCAGCCCACACGTCCGACAAGCGAACTGCGGGCCGGGGCCCCGCGTTGCTTGCAGCCAACGGTACACCCATAAGCACATATGGGAAGCGCTGCCTCTCCCTGCGGTTTGGAGGGCAGCACTTTCAATGGACGTTCGTAACCGCCAGCGTGCCCATGGCATTGCTCGGTGCGGACTTCCTATATGCAAATGGGTTGCTGGTCGACGTAAAGCACAGACGCTCGTCCAGGCCGAAACCTTTAGCTCGCTCGCTTGTTCGCTGAGCAGCTCGTTGAGCGGCTCACCAAGCAGCTCACCAAGCGGCTTGCTAAACGGTTCCGTCCCTGCGAGTTTGGTTTGTACTCTTCCGGCAGCGGATGACTTTACCCGCCGCATCGCTAGTTTCCCGGCCCTCACGCGGCCCACCTTCTCGGCGGTGGCCATCAAGCACGGGGTGGAGCATCACATCCCCACCGTCGGGCCATCGGTCTACGCCCGGGCATGCCGCCTCGAGCCGACGAAGCTCGCGGTGGCGAAAGCGGAGTTCGCTATGCTGGGGCGGCTGGGCATCGTGCGGCGCTCCAAGAGCGCTTGGGCATCGCCGCTGCACATCGTGCCGAAGCCCGGCGGGGGATGGCGGCCGTGCGGGGACTACCGCTGCCTCAACGATGCTACCACCCCCGACCGCTACCCGGTCCCTCACATCCAGGACTTTTCCGCCCGGTTGGCGAAAATGTCCTTCTTTTCCAAGGTGGACCTCATCCGCGGATACCACCAGGTCCCCGTCAGGCTGGAAGACATACCGAAGACGGCCGTCATTACACCATTCGGCCTCTTCGAGTTTCTGCGGATGCCCTTTGGGTTGAAGAATGCGGCTCAGGCGTTCCAGCGGCTGATGGACAGCGTCTTGCGTGACTTGGATTTCGTTTACGTCTCCCTGGACGACATCCTCGTCACAAGCATGTCCCGTGAGGAGCACCTCCGCCATCTCCGCATGCTCTTCGAACGCCTGGGCCAGCATGGCCTGATCATCAACCCCCGCCAAGTGCCGGTTCCGCGTCGCCGAAATCGACTTTTTGGGGCACCGCGTCACCAGGCACGGGTCCATCCCCTTACCGGCCAAAGTGGAGGCGGTCAGGGGGTTTCCGCGCCCCTGCACGATCAAGGGGCTCCAGGAGTTCCTGGGCATGGTGAACTTTTACCACCGTTTCCTGCCCCGCGTCGCCCAGCTCCTGCGCCCCCTGCATGAGGCCATCCGGGGGTGCTCCGGGCCACCCTCCGCAACGGCGGCTGGGTCGACAGGCTCCCCTGGGTCCTGCTGGGCCTCAGGACAGCGCCCAAGGACGACCTGCGCACATCCGCGGCGGAGTTGGTCTTCGGACAACCGCTGCGGGTGCCGGGTGAGTTCCTCCCCGACTCCACGGCACCATGGTCCGCGGCGCAGCAGCGCTCCGCACTGCAGGAGACCGCCCAGAGGTTCGCCCCGGTGCCGACGGCGCACCACGGGTGCCCGCCAATGCACGTCACCCCGGAGCTTCACACGGCGGAGTACGTGTTCATCCGCCACGACGCCCACCGGACACCGCTGCAGCCCCCGTACGACGGGCCCTTCCGCGTGCTGGAGACCGGGGCGAAACACTTCACCCTGGACATCGGCGGTACTCTTGACCGCGTTTCCGTGGACCGCCTCAAGCCGGCCCACCTCAACGTGGACCAACCCCCGCCAGTGGCTCGGCCCCCGCATCGGGGCCGCCCCCCGGCGGGCGGACCCCCGGCATTGCCCAGCCCCGCCGGCACGCCACCACCCTGTCCTGCACCCATCCCAGATGCCGCCAGCGGCATCCCAGACGGCATCCCCCCATCCCAGACGCCGCCAGCCGCCAGAGGGCGCTTCGGCCGGGTCATCCGTTTGCCCCGCAAACTGACCCTTCAGGTGCACGGGAATTCTGGGGGGGCGCGTGTGGCAGACACGATGGCTCGCTGGCGCGGTGACATCATTCCGTGCACCAAGAGGGTGTCGGCCACGCCCCAGGGGTAGGCGTGGCCTCGGGATATACACGGGGCTCACAGCCCCGAGCACAGCAGTGCTATAGTTTGATCCTTCGAATAAAGACGCTTTTGGTTACGTACGTTGTTGCTTCCTTTATTGGCAAGACAAGTCGTGCGCGTAGCACCGCACTACAATATATATATATATATATATATATATATATATATATATATATATATATATATATATATATATATATATATATATACAGTCATCCCTCGCTATTGCGAAAGATTGATGATGGGATTGCGAAAGATGATGGGAATATTGCCTGTGATTGATGCTGTGAAGAGGAACAGGTTGAGATGGTTTGGTCATGTATTGAGGAAGGATGAAAGTGACTGGTTGAGAAGAGTGATGGAAGTTAATGTAGAAGGAAGTAGAGGACGGGGAAGACCGAGAAAGACTTGGCTAAAGATGGTGGAAGAAGAAATGCGGGCAAGGGGGTTAACAAGGAGAGATGCAGAAAATAGGGCAAAATGGAGAAGATTGTCATGGGGACCGCGAGGCTAACCCCCGCTCTAGCAGGGAACATGGCCTTAAAATGCATGTTGTTGTTGTTGTTGTTGTTGTTGTATCCCTCGCTATATCGCGGTTCACTTTTCGCGGCTTCGGTACATCGCGGGTTTTTCTCGCTAGTATATCTAAATTATATCGCGGATTTTTCGCTATATCGCGGGATTTTGCGGTATAAATGTATTTTTATATACTATTATTTTGAATATTTTTGTGGTAAAATAAGCATTTTCTAGCCTAAAAAAGTAAAAAACGTAAAAAAATAAGAAAAATACAGTAATTAATACATATTACAAGAAATAAAATACTGTACATAGTGTACAGTAGAAGGGTAGACAAAGAGACAAAGAGTCGTGCGTGCGTATGGAAAACGCAGATGCGGCAGCTTCCACTTGCGCTAGTTACCCACGTAATGGGTAACTGTAATGCTCTTTCTGGCTGTGCAGTACATTCATCATCGTCATCACCTTCATCGTCATCAGTACTGCACAGCTAATTCATCATCATCTTCATCACGCAAGTTGTAGTATTGAAGAGCCGGGGCTCTTGCTTGATACGGACGAAATGACGGGCAAGACACAAACTCGTCCGAGAAGATATTTATTCTCAAAACCAACTCGGGAACACTGAAATTCTGAAAAACCCATTTATCGGGCTGCATTATAAAGCACAACCAGAAACCGAAACCGAAAGCCACGCCTCTCAAGCGTGGCGTGCTTCGGTGGTCACGTGATCAACAGGTGTAGCTGATTATACCCGCACGCACGGCACGCTTTGGTGGTCACGTGACCAGCCACTCTGGCGCCGGGAATCCCCGCCGGTGACGTCACCGGCTGGAGCAAGGAGATTCTGATGCAGGTCTCGCTTGGGGGACCCATGGGTCGCTAAAGTATCTTCAAGGGTGAGTACCCATTAGAATTTTATATGTTGTTAAAATTACGTATGTTTAAGAGTGTAAAAAGTGTTTAAGAGTATAGGAAGTGTTTATAAGAGTATGGGAAAGGTTAATAAGAGTGTGGGAAAGGTTAATAAGAGTGTGGGGAGGGTCATAAAGCTTTAAAATATATATAAATAATAAAATAAAAATATGGTCGCTACTTCGCGGATTTTCATCAATCGCGGGGGGTTCTGGAACATAACCCCCGCGATAAACGAGGGATCACTGTATATATATATATATATATATATATATATATATATATACTAGGACGTGCCCGTACGTGGGTGCCCGTACGTGCGTGCAAAAAAGCATGCGTGCAAACAACAACAACAACAAAAAACTTTGAAACCACGTGGCAGTAACGACCACAGAACCCCCCCCCTCTATTTACATGAAATGGTTTGGTCCATTCGCAACGACCACAGAACCCCCCCCCCCCCCCCTCTATTTACATGAAATGGTTTGGTCCAAAGCGAACGGCTTGCGGAGTTTGGTAAAGAAATCGCCATAGCTCGGTAACTACTTCTCCGATTAATATGAAACCTTGAAAAGGCATATCCTCGGGTCCCCAGCAATATACCTGGCAAGTTTCAAGTATATCGGACCGGTAGTTGTCGAGAAACAGCGGTCACAGACAAACACACACACACACACACACACACACAGACACACACACACACACAGATTACTGGAATTATATATATATATATATATATATATATATATATATATATATATATATATATATATATATATATATATGTAGGGAGCTGTAATGCCCCTCCCCCTTTGTATTTCTTGCTGCTTTACCAATTACCAAGTATAACCAATTATATGTTTTGTTTTGACTGATTGCTGTACTCTTTTATAATACTTAGTCCTTTCTTGTGCATTGAGGATGTGTAATATCCTAATAAGGAGTTCTGTGCTTGTGAGCGCTTGGCCTGTGTGGGCACAATCTCTTGTTCCCCTTCCTGGCCTTGGTTGCAGCTGCTATCTCTCTGCCTCCTTCATAACTTTGCCAATATCCTGTGGGCTGACACATTTATGAGTGTCCCCTCCTTTTGTACTTTCCTAACCAAGGTCTCTATACAGAAAGTTGTAAACATGTTGCCACATATGGCTGACCATCTCCTTATCTAAAGCTAACCCATGAGTGGCCTTGGATGAGCTTCCTCTAACTAACTGAACAACAGGATGGGACTATGGTGGGAGGGCCAATGAGCCCATTCTGTCTCTGTATCTTGTGAGCTAAAACCACACCCGATATTCCTTATATAAAGCAAGTTTTAATCGAATTATTTCAGAGCATCTTGTTGTAGTGTTGGTCATTTCATGTGAGCTTCCTGCAACTTCCGCTTCTCCGCAAGCTTGTGTATCGAGTTCTAATAAATATATCCGTTGCTCCTTTCTCTGAGTCTTCTGAGTCCCAAGTTCTAAGTCCCAATCCGACAAGTGGTGGCAGCGGTGGGATCAGTCTGTGCAGTCCGGGACGCGGTCCCAGGCAAGTGAGTGGTGAGACCAGCTGGCAATTGATCCGGGTCAGGTGAGCTGTGGTTTTCTTTTGTTTTTCCTTTGTAGCCTGGGGGTCAGTCCAAATTGCAACCCACTCTCTTGCTCGGGTGCCGTTTGTTCCGTTCCCTGCTCAAACCTGATCCACGAACCTAAATTTAAATACGGACCACTTGGGTCCCGGAGCAACTGACTGTTTATGGACTCGTCAGGGTAACGTTACGTAAGGGGAAGTGCCCCACGTTGGGCGCCTGAGGGTAAGGGGTAATAGATCTCTGGGTTGTGAGGGTAAGGATAAGGGCGGCGTCCCGATCCGAGGCCTACCCGGGAGACGTTGGAATTATATGTAAGGTTAGAAGTATTACACGGGCGTAGGACGCCAGGAGAGTACAGTAAGGGTAGGATAGACGGCTGAGTAGGCGGGCGAACCTCTCAGGAGAGTAGGTAGCGTGGCTGTACCGTGAGGCGGGCGATCCTCACGGGTACAAGGCTGCGAGCCTCTCAAGAGTTAGGTAGAAGGCTGTACCGCGAGGCGGGCGATCCTCACGGGTACAAGGCTACGTCGGTAAACTAAATTTTCCTAGGATGGGGAACAGGATGGGTAATAAGACTGTAAAGGCAGGTGAACCGCTTAGAAATACCCCAGCATTTTTCATGTTTCGGAGGTATGGCTATGATGCTGCGAGACCAGGGAAGTCATGGGTTGCGCTGACTAAGGATCTAGGTGAACCGTGGCCCGAAGGAGGGTCTTTTGCGCTGTCAAAATTGGACGTGTTGTATGAGGCATTAGAAAAGTTAGAGCAGGCCACGAAACACTTCCCGCCTGACTATTGGAAAGTCTTTGGTTGGTGGAAGGAAGAAGCGATGAAGCGACACGCAAAGTCGAAACAGGCCAGCTTGGCCGGTGAGGTAACAAAACTCAAGGGTCTGAGGAAACAGGCAACTAAAATACAGGATGAAGCGATTAAAGAAATAGAGAGGCAGGCCAACGCGTGACTGATGTCGCTCGTTGAAAACCCAGACCCCGCGGTAGGGGAAGTAGTGACCAATCTACCCTCCCCAGCCCCAGACCTAAGCCCTGTCCCGGGGTTTCAGGCACCACCTATCCTTTCTGCGCTCCCGCCACCACCTCCCTGCAACCCCGCTACCATCGCGCCCCAGTTACCCCAGAACCATCCGAGCCAGGGAAGTCCGTTTGCACAACTCGGGGCTAACGGGATAGATGACGGGACCGACATCGCCGGGTTCCCGCCACCGATAGGACAGGATGGGTTATACCCCTCACTGGTAGGCTGTAATGGGAAAGAGACCTCACAAACTACCCCATTGGAATGTCAGGAAATAATGGGAAGGAAAACATTGTGCCCCGTACAAATTATTGGAGTTAATGCTCAAGGTCAGGGGGTTCGAGAAAGGGTACCATGGAAAGAATCCTCTTTAACGGTAATGCGGGAAAGGATTCAACATTTGCTTATTGAGGATCCACGGCAGATAGTGCCAACCATGTCGAATTGGTTTTTAGCTGGCGAGTGCGACTATCGAGACATAACTCATATAGGAGTATCCGTGCTCCCACCCAAAGTATGGGAAAGGGCTAGACAAAGAGCACACTGGCCGCCGGTCAATCCAAGGGCAGCAGGAGCGGGCCAGATACCATAAAACAAAAACCAGGAGAATCAATTGGAGATTACCGAGAAAGGTTGGAAAAGGCCATCGCGCGCTGGGGAGGACTGGGTCCGATGCAGCTGGGAGGGCTACCCCAACCATTGGTAAATCAATATCTAATCGAGGGGCTTCGGCCGATATTAAAGAAACAGGTACAGTCCGTCCTCTTCGGCTGGAAGGGAATGACAACCAACGAATTATGCGACAAGCTGGAACAATGCCCGGGCTCCTCCTTAGAGGAGAAGAAGGATATTAAGGAGGAAATATTGCAAATGTTTGTCCAGGAGAAACGGGCTCAATTTAATCAAAATAAAAAGGGGGATCAGAGTCAGAACTACATACGCGAACAGTGCCAGAAGTGGGGGCCTGTGCGGGGTTATGAGGACCACGGGAGGAGCGGTTTGCCTTTCTATAGGGGCCAATTCCCCAACAGAGAGTGGATCCACCGCGAAGGTAACGACTGCGAAGGTTGTACTGCTGAGGACTTTGGACTAATTAATATGGACGAGATAAGACAGCAATGGACAATACCACCCCCTCTTCCCCCTCCTCCTCAAAACCCTCAAACTTGGACCGTAGAAGGGCCCCCTCCCCAAAATTGGTACCCACCAAGACCCCTTCTCCAAACCCCTGGACCACCCCCCAATAGTGGGATGCAGAATGGACCAAGGGGGAACTGGGCCCCGCCTCGGGGTCTGCCGCAATGGCAACCAGTAAACCAGTCACAGTGGGGGCCGCCAGAACGCCGGCTGGGCGGAAGGGGTGCTGTAGAGGGACGACCTATGCCCTCCGCACCACCGGTTCCGCAGGAACCGTGCTTTTATTGCAAGCAAATGGGACACTGGAGACGTGATTGCCCAAGTGCTCGTAAGGGTTTTCCGCCCCAATACAATAGAGGGGCTTATTGACGGGACGCTGGTGGGTCGCCCAACGAGTGTCCTCTCTTGACCATGACACCGGCAGAGGAACCGACCTTGACGTTGGACGTGGAGGGAAGACAATTAGAATTTCTCGTCGATACGGGTGCGACTCGCAGCACAATTAACAAGGGGCAATTGCCCTCTTTGCGCCCCACGGCGAGGAACGTTCAAATACTGGGTGTTTCGGGCTTACCCCAAGCGCTTCCTATTTCGGAGGAAGTGCGAGTAACATGCGGCCCGCTGGAGGCTAAACATGCGTTATTGATGACCACTACCGCCCCGACAAATTTGTTGGGACGGGACTTGTTGTGCCGATTGGGCTGTCAAATCTCATGTACAGAGGAGGGAGTTTTCGTAGACGTCGCGGAATCTAAACGCGACTTGTTGATGATGGCATTGTCTCGGCCCGGCCCCACCGCGTATTGGTGGCGCTTGGATGAAGGGGCTCTGGCTACTTGGACGCATATCATAGATAATGTGTGTTTGGACAGTTCAGTTCTGCGAGATTGGCTACAACTGCACCAAATTTCGATAAAAAACTTAAAGGATAATCCACCCCATTGCACTGCGTATTATGATGCAACGGGCGGGGATGAGAATTATCGAGAGAAGGTTAAGGAAAAGCTGGGCGAGCGCACGCCTCTACACTTATCACGGATATGGATCGGCCGTGAGGGGATAGGTATCGAGGCAGTCCTAACCTCGAGTCAGCGTGCGTTGACCCAATACCCCGAAGGAGCGGCCGCCCACGTTACCCTCACTACTGCCAAGGGGTGGCCGCCGGAAAGTGTAGGTTGGATGGTGGGGCGGTTACGAGAAGTTCCCTTACAAGGTTATCGGAGTAAGAGAGGCCGCTGGACTTTGAAACGGCTCCAAAATGGCGAAGGGTTCTCAATTGACTTCAAGACACAATGGAGGGATGGAGTGTTCGAAGTAGCAGAGTTGCCCCCTAAGGGCACCTATGCCATGAGGGCAGTGCTAACGGACCCGGGTGAGTCGGATTACCTCCTAGCGGAGGTGCCAGACAATTTATGGCCTCAGAGCGATGATGAGGTTGGACGGATGCGAGACGCCAAACCTCTAGTGATAGCAGTGCAGCCGGGGATGCGCTTGCCAAATGTAAAACAGTATAAGCTACGACCTGAGGCCGACGTAGGCATAGCACCAGTAATTCAATCCCTAGTGGAACAGAAAATTATCGTGGAAACTAACAGCCCATGTAATACACCAATTTTGCCAGTAAAAAAGCCGTCGAAGGACAAATGGAGGTTTGTACAGGATTTAAGGGAGGTGAACAAGGTGATACAGGGCATACACCCACTAGTTCCAAATGGAGAAACCCTCATGATGTCAATCCCGCCGGACGCAACATACTTTACAGTTATCGACCTTTGTTCTGCGTTTTTCTCTGTGCCCATCGCGGCTGAGTCACAATACTTGTTCGCTTTCACCCATAGGGGGCGCCAGTATACTTGGACAGTACTACCTCAGGGGTTTTCAGATAGCCCCACTCTGTTTTCCCGGGCGCTGCACCGCGACCTGGCGGATGTGGAATTGAAGGGAGGGTCAGTGTTGCTGCAATACGTTGACGATTTGCTGATTTGCTCCCCTTCGAAGGAGGCGTGCGAAATGGATTCCATGGCCCTATTAAAGGCCTTGGCGGCCAAAGGCCACAAAGTAGGCAGACCAAAACTTCAGTTTGTGCGGAAGGTTGTTACTTACTTGGGACACGCCATTTCGCACGGAAAACGAGAATTGGATGCTGGACGGGTGACCGCTATCATGGAGCTGCCTCGCCCTCGCTCGCAACGGCAAATGCTGCGCTTCCTAGGTATGACGGGATATTGCCGCACTTGGATACTTGATTTTGCGCTGCTGGCTAAGCCACTGTACGAGGCGACCAAATCAAACGCCCCGGACGAATTGGTATGGACGGAGGAATTGAGGCGATGTTTTGACGGGCTGAAAAAGGCGTTGGTCACGGCACCGTCATTAGGACTTCCGGATTATGCGAAACCATTTACCCTTTACACTCACGCCGTGGGAGGTTTCGCCCAGTCAGTTTTGATACAGACCCATGGGGATAAGGAGCGGCTGGTAGCCTACTTTAGTAAAAAGTTAGACCCGGTCGAACGAGGGTTTCCGGTGTGCCTGCAAGCCGTGGCAGTGGCCAGGTACGCAGTAGAAATAACAGCGGACATCGTTATGGGACACCCAGTAACGCTACGGGTACCGCATTGCGTCACTTCGCTGTTGTTACAGCGAAGCACACAGCATTTGTCTAACACTAGATTAATGCAATACGAATCCGCACTGATCACTGCAGCCAACATCACGATCGAACGTTGCACGACACTCAACCCAGCCTCACTGATGCCCACCCCTGAGGAGGGCGAACCCCATGTGTGCGCCGACGTTGTGCAGCTAGTCTCCACGGTGCGATCGGATTTAAAGGACAAACCCTTAGAATACCCCGACTGTACATATTATGTCGATGGATCAGCTAGGCGCACATGGGATGGGTCCCTGTTGTCTGGGTACGCCGTGTGCTCGGATAGCGAAACGGTGGAAAGCGGGCGTCTTCCGCCTACATTTTCCGCACAGCAGGCGGAGCTGTGCGCCTTGACCAGAGCGTGCAGCTTGGCGGAAGGCCTTGCCATCAATATTTACACAGATTCGGCCTACGCTCACGGCATAGTCCACGATAAAGGGGCCATCTGGAAGATGAGAGGTTTTCTCACATCTGCCGGTTCAGTAATATAGAATGGCGCGTTGGTAGAAGGGCTCCTCCGAAGCATTTTACTTCCCCGCGCTATCGCGGTAATTAAATGTCGTGGCCACCAAAGGGCGGACACTGACGTTGCCCGGGGCAATGCAAGGGCGGACGAGGCGGCAGGAAAGGCCGCCAACCAACAGATAGAACGCAACATGCCGATGGTAACACGAGCAAAGAAGACATCCGTACCGATTGCAGACATACCGACTGTGGGACCACCCGCCACACCAACTAAGGACGATATCATAAATTTGCAGAACGCTGCACCGACAGCCGAACACGAGGACTGGCTCAAGCGAGGGGCGATACGCCTTGGGCCAGGAGAAATATGGACCCTTGAGGGAAAACCTATAGCACCCCAGGCCTTACTGCCTTGGCTGGCACGCATGGCTCATCAGAATGGTCATGTGTGCCAGAGGGGGGTGATGGGACAGATAAACTACACTTGGGCAGCGCCAGGACTGTCATGGATTGTATCCGAAGTGTGCCGATCGTGCGTGGTCTGCCAGCAACACAATAGAGGGGCGCCGCCGAGACATGCACATGACGGGGGACGGCCCCCGCCAAGTGGGCCGTTCGCAACTATCGAGTTCGATTTTACAGAATTGGAACCAAGCATGTCGTTTCGCTATGTGTTGGTAATCGTAGATACGTTCACCAAATGGGTCGAAGCATACCCATGCGTCAAGTCCGATGCCCCGACAGTAGCGAAGCGCCTCGTGCGGGATTTTATGTGCAGATATGGCATTCCCCAGATAATCTCGTCGGATCAAGGGGGCCATTTCACGGCGCAGGTGGTCAAGGGCATCCTGAAGGCGTTGGGCGTTAAACAATCCTTCCATTGCGTTTACCACCCACAGTCATCGGGACTTGTGGAACGAACGAATAAGACTTTAAAGAATAAACTAGCAAAGCTTTGCGCAGACACAGGCTTGAGATATAGCCAGAGGCTCTCCCGCTTGCGTTGATGAGCATCCGTTCCACCCCGGGTCGCACTACGGGCCTTTCCCCCCACGAAATATTAATGGGACGACCTATGAGCTTGCCCGTTTCAGCACCAACGGACATGTCCACCCTTGCTTTGCCAGTAATGGATGACATGCTTTTGAGATTTTGCATAGGCTTGTCCGATGTGGCACGCAGCATCCATGTTCGAGTACGAGAGGCGCTGCCTGAACCAATAGGCCACGCCATCCACGACTTCCAGGCCGGCGACTGGGTGCTCGTAAAGCACTTCACCCGCAAGGCTGCTTTGGAGCCACGGTGGAAGGGACCATTCCAGGTGCTACTGGTCACACCGACGGCAGTCTTCTGTGAGGGTAAACCTTCGTGGATCCACGCCACCCATTGTAAGTTGTCCATCCCCGCACCACAAGCCACACAAGACACCGCACCTCACACTGCTGAAGACAATGCACCGTCTAGGGCACTACAGTCTCCTAAGGGCGGCGATGACGGTCATGATGATGGGAATTCTGGGCAGCTGCCGCAAACCCCCTGCCAAAGATAGGCTCTTGCACTTTGAGCTATCGAGAAAGGACCTCCCCAAGTACCCAGGACCCGACAACTATTCAGCATTTCCCCTCTACCCCGTCAAGTATATAACGGCTCGCTGGGGAGACAAAATAGCGGTGAATTGCTGTAACTTGGAAACAAGCTTTAAGTGGTTATCTGTAAGATGGGTGGAAGCCATAGTGGTACACAATAAGACACCACAGGCACGCATGACAAGACCACGCCTAGTCCTGACTAAGGTTAGGAAAGTGGAAAATGGAACATACACTGGGGACATAAGCAGTCGATATGCCCCAGGATATAGATGGGGCAAGGGCATTGAGAATACTACCCTCCTATTGCATTATACCCCCATTGGCCCGGATACAACAATGATACTTGAATGTGGAATATGGCCCCCTCGCACATTAATTCCAAATGGAACTGAACCCTACGTCCGACCTAGTTGCGCCGCCTATGTTATTAAAACCCCGCCTGCCCAGGAAGTAAGAAGGAAGCCAGAGGAGAACACATACTGGAAGGTCGCACGGCATATGGCCACACTACAGAATAGAACACGGTGTTGGATGTGTATGCACCTTCCCCGCACCAGCACAGCAGGAATACCAATGGTAGTGTTACCCCTATCACTCAATGATTTGTGCTCAAAGCCATTAGACACCAAATGCCTTAGTACAACCCTGACAAGCCAAGGTTCTGACGGAACCGCGTGTAAACGAGTTTTCCAGTACTCCCCCCCCTATCCAGTCCTGACACTTTGAGGAACGTCTGGCGCCGGTTTGGGTTAAGCCGGCAAGGGCGGCCCTCTGCTTAGAAGGAAAGGGCCAAATAATGGTAGGAAAATCCGTGTGTAGAGGTACCCTCCTCGCGGACCCTAGGGAAGGGAAACACTTGCTGTTAGTAAATGTTACAAGTTCGCCCTTACATAACCTCACACACCTTCAGTTGGCATGGGAAGGGGAAAACGGAACAAACACTATCCCAGACCTTCGCACTTGCATGACCACTCATTTAGTGGCGCCACACGGGACCATGTTTGTATGCGGGAACAAAGCTTACCCGTATTTACCTGATAATTGGGGAGGAATTTGCTATTTAGGATCAGTTTTCCCAGAAATGGAAATGCGACAACACTTGCATAATACCCCTGCACTCATAAGGACACAACGAAGCACCTATTGGCACGACGACGGCACCACCACCTTACACGGCGCTGATTGGGAGAAAGCCGTTAGTTTCTTCTTCCCATGGGCTGGGACGGTCATGAGCAGTTACCGCATTGACAAAATTGCGTTAATCTTAGAAAGTGTGGCCAATGCCACCGCTACAGCACATGACGAAATGTTGGACACCGTTGTCCACCTGCGTACAATGGTTATGCAAAATAGGGTTGCGTTAGATATGCTACTGGCAGAACGAGGAGGGGTATGTGGGATAATTGAGGGTAGATGTTGTACTTTTATTCCTGATCCTTCACAGGGGGTCAGTGCTGCTATTATAAGGTTAAGGGAAAGTGCTCATATATTGACAAGGGATCGAATGGATCGAGAAGCCTCCCACCAGTGGCTTACTGACTGGTTCAAAGGGTGGACAGGTATGATAGTAAAGTGGGTATTGACCGCCTTGGCAATAGTCCTTGGAATCATGGTCAGTTGTGTAATAATCAAGGCTTTAGTCCTTGCGTGTGTGAGAAAGTTTTCCACAGGATGGACACTGAAGACGACAACAGAAAAGGCCATGGTGATGATCGACAAGCTGATCGCAGGTCCAGATGACACACCGGCCGTCGACGTGACTGCAGACCGCGGATCCTGGAACGACGACCCGAATGAGCCACTGGGCCGCGACAATGAGATCTCCGCTTCCGAAGATTGTTCTTCCATTGTTGATATTACCGATAATGATTTTGATTACACAGTTGCGGACCTCAGAGCATTTCAGGCTGCCAGGAGGCCGATTACTCTGGACCCCAACATGTCGCATGCAGACGTCAACGAGTTCCAAAGGGACTCCTCTCGTTTCTTCTCGATGTGTAAGGCTATGACTGTTGCTGGCCGCCGACGCCGCAGGCCTACGCCACCTGAGAATAATGTTGATGATGTTACCAATGATGATGTGGGCCACTTGCAAGGGTCCCCGACTGATGTTTATGTCTCAATGCAGGCCTTGCCTCTTTATGTTTCACGAGCTCACCTTTATGTCTCACAAGCTCACAGTGAGTCAAACGTCACTGACCCAGTCCGGGATTTGGACCCACCTGCAACCCCAAGCCCGGATGGAGAGGAACTCAATCATGGAGATACTCTGAGTTCCGAATCTGATTGTTTTACGAATTCGTCCAGGGATAGCAGCGATGGAAGCAGCATCGCCTCGGACGATCTCGACTTTGACCCAAAGGAAGTCGCTCTCCCTCCTTTGGACCGTTATGCTTTGTTTTATGGCCATAGGTTTGAGCCACCTGATACTGATGATGTTGTGTCTTCCCCAGATCACCAGCATGTAAGAGACCTCATGAACATGAATATCGATTGAGCGCTGAAGATCTCCAAGGATTTCACCTGGGGAAGCCTGGGCGAGCTCCAGTCAGGGAGGAGTCCTGGCCGCACCTCTGTGGACCAAGGGTGGGTCGGGAGATCTTCCTGGGTGTGGACCCCGGCGGAACCAGAGGTCTTCGTTGTGGATTTGACGCGCTATTCGATCTTCATGCTTCTACGGTCTCACCTCATACATCCATCTACACGTGACCTACATCATACAGCCACATACACCCACATACACCCACATACCCGCGGATCATCCTGCTGAGTGCTATGTGTGGTACTTGGGTACGGGACATGCTCACTGGGCTGCATCCGCGTGGTATGTTTAGTGAATCTTTTACACTGTCTATCTCACCTCTCTTGGAGGATTTTCATGCCATTTGATCACCCTGCTTTTACGGACTTACATTGCATACTCACATACAGACGCGAATCATCCTGCTGAGTGCTATGTGTGGTACTTTGGGTACGGGACATGCTCACTGGGCTGCCTTCGCGTGATATGTTGAATGACTTTCCTGATTGGTTTTGTTTCTGCTTTGTTTGAAATAAAGGCCTTTGATTGGCTCGTAGATAACTTTGTATCTTAGATCCAAAAGGGCGGTGTGGAAGTGTAACTCAGTGTAACGTATTGATTGGCCCTGGTAACTCATTGATTAAATCTGGTAACGAAGCAGAATGTGCATGAACATGATAATCTCTTGAAACACCTGGTCAAGGCCCCAGGCTAGAGCACCCTCCTACTGTGTAAATGGAAATCACAGCAGGAGGGGAGCGAGTTGATGCCAGGACTTGGTGCAATGCATGACCTCGGGGCATCAGCGGAGAAAGGATTAACGTTTCAGCGGACAGAGGATTAAGTCCAGTTCGTCCATATAAACTAGAGCAAACGTGGAGTCGACAGTACTTGCTACGTGAAGCGCTGACCGAACGGGAGTGTCGGATGAACGAGAAGGACCAGCGAAAAGAGTTAACCTGATCCATTATATTATGCGGTATCATTTTGGTAATTGGAATGAAGTAAATACAGTTAATAAACCAGACCTTTTGTAAACCTGTGTGCGGTCATTGGAGTCCTGTGAGTCATACACAAAATTCTTCCACAATCTGGAGGCACCGCTGAGATCAATTGTACAAGCAAGTAAAAGGTGAGTGTGTCTTGTTTTGTCCAATATGATTTACGAACTTGGAAGTTATGTGTGCATACATGGGGGAGCAGGTGGTCTGGGGCTTCTTTGCGCACCGATGCCGCGATATAGTTGGCGTGAGCCATCACGAATGGGATTTCGATAAACGACTGTAGCAATTTATTCGTTTTTTTTCTAAATGATTTCTGTAAATACGTATTTTTGCGCTGGTTATTAAAGGGCCTTACTGTGACCTGGAAGCAAACGGAGCAAGTGTGCACCTTGCGACCACTTGCTTCCAGGACGTGTAAGGCCGGGACATTCGTTTACCCACCCGCACACGACACGTATAAAGTACTTCTTTTTTTTGCACTTGTTCAAAGCACTCGGCGCTCGGCGAGCGACAGGGAACCGGGAAAGGGAATTATATTTATATATATATATTTTACCTCATTCCAATTTATGGTATTGCGACAAAAAGGCTTATATCTTTGGAAACGACTGGTCGGATTTAGACAAATTAAACCTCGTTCGATCAACAAATAAATTCATGACAGACAACCCCCCCTCATGCCGGTCCAGAATTATGATGAAAGATGGCGATGGGAAAAAAAAAAAAATTGCATAAAATTTTGTCCAGGTCCATCACTACACGACGAAATGATTGGATTTTGGTTCAGGTCCGAATCCAGATCCGGCCTATCAGTGGGATACAAAACATAAACTGGTCACCAAGGCGGAGATATAATAATAATAATAATTCTGTATTATTTAGTTAACCAGTTTGTGTGAAACCTCAACCTAAATATAAAAATTGATCTGCTTGATGTTAGTTTAAGGGCTGTTCCAAATTTATCCTGATTATGAGAGATAATTACAGGAAATGTGTACTGTTCTTGTTTGGAGATTATGAGACAAAAACAGCAGAGTGGGAATCGGCAGACAATGGAACAGCTAGCGACGAGTGTTTTGTGAGTAGCAACCACTCTCTGGTCGAGGCTCATAGAAAAAATTGATACTTATTGATTTGGCACGCTTACAATAGATATTAATGGCGAGGGTTCTGTCGCCGTTCGCTTTGGCGTTGCGAATGAACCAAAACATTTCATGGACCAAACCATTTCATGTAAATAGAGGGGGGGGATATAATTTTAGATATATATATAGTACGGGCATGCCCTAGTAGTATAGAACTCTGGGTATAGTTCTCAAGTCACTCTGGGTTGTGACTTGAAGAATGAATTGGAGTTGTAATGTAATGTAAGGATGCAAGGTAAAATTGAGTGATGGAATTATTGGGATTGCTATTAAATGAGAATTTTAATAGGATTTTAATAGGATTGTAATGGGATTTTAATGGGATAAATATAAAAGATATTTGTTTTTGTAAAAAAAAAAAAAAAAAAAAAAAGTAACCATTAGCTGAGGAGTCACAGAGGCCAAACTTTAACCTTTGACAGCAGACAAATTGTGTTCTGACAGCAAAAGACTTCCAAATAAAATATGGCAGAATAGTTGTAGATAGTTTAGGCACATATCAGAATGCTTGTTGATTTAAAATTTCAAAGTCAAATTTTTACACCTTCAAGTACTGATGAAATCTCCATTTTTCACATGTAATTTTGTGGAAAAACGGATGAAGGTGAATAATTTAGGATTATTAGAAAAAAATTTTGATGGGTCTAACTGTGGAAAGTGTTATTAAATCATAGGTAGAGGTAACAAGGAAACTAGGTGTTACTAGGAAACGAAAGTATTCAGGTGTTACCAGGAAATAAAAGTAGACAGACAAGCAAAATGAGTATAAAGACGTTGACCAACCAAGATGTTGCATATCTTTGTTGAAGTTCTGACGTTGTTTATTTCAATTATGGTCGGAATTATTGGGATTGCTATTAAATGAGAATTTTAATAGGATTTAATGGGATTTTAATGGGATAAATTGGGAACATTTAAATGTTGGGTTTTGCTGACGTTTCCACAACGTCGCCACAACGTTTCACTTTCGTTGTTGCAACGTTTTGCTCCAACGTTTTGTGAACATTTAAATGTTGGGTTTTGCTAACGTTTCCACAACGTCGCCACAACGTTTCACTTTCGTTGTTGCAACGTTTTGCTCCAACGTTTTGTGAACATTTAAATGTTGGGTTTTGCTGACGTTTCCACAACGTCGCCACAACGTTTCACTTTCGTTGTTGCAACGTTTTGCTCCAACGTTTTGTGAACATTTAAATGTTGGGTTTTGCTGACGTTTCCACAACGTCGCCACAACGTTTCACTTTCGTTGTTGCAACGTTTTGCTCCAACGTTTTGTGAACATTTAAATGTTGGGTTTTGCTGACGTTTCCACAACGTCGCCACAACGTTTCACTTTCGTTGTTGCAACGTTTTGCTCCAACGTTTTGTGAACATTTAAATGTTGGGTTTTGCTAACGTTTCCACAACGTCGCTACAACGTTTTACTTTCGTTGTTGCAACGTTTTGCTCCAACGTTTTGGGAACATTCAAATGTTGGGTTGTGCTAACGTTTCCACAACGTCGCTACAACGTTTCACTTTCGTTGTTGCAACGTTTTGCTCCAACGTTTTGGGGACACTCAAATGTTAAATAAACCGGATAAGAATTCACGAGTTATTTAATTATGAGCGATTAATGAAGTACTCATTTAATTAATTACATTTCTTATTAAATTACAGTAATTACATTACAGTAATTACCTGAGGTAATTACAGTAATTACAGTTCCGGTAATTACAGTAATTACAGTAATCATTACAGTAATTGCAGTAATCTTATTACAGTAATTACATTACATTAACTCAGGCACCTTTTGAGTAAGGAAGCTGATATTTGGACATAACACTGACCAAGGGATGTGGCTGTCAAGGAAAATATTAATTTATTGATTAATCATTTAATAAATTAACTCGTTGATTTATAAATGACTTATTTAATTAAAAGTCCTCAGAAATACATCTTCGGATGAAATACTTACAGATTGGTTATGCTATGAGCCAATTGATTAAGGAAAATATTTTGTGATGGCCATATTGGCAATTTCGTGGCCATATTCGTGGCAACTCAGTTAGTGCCACTGCACCTTTAAAATGCATCCCTGCATTCATTTTTCGATCGATTGAGTTAAAATTTTGAACAATCGGATCTGGACTGTCGTTATTAACGACTCTAGCATGCACCCGTCCAATCAGGATGGAGCGGTATGGTCCCCGGATTATCACTGCCCGCAGTTTTAATTAATTTTACTTTTTCTCTTGGGCATATAATTTTGAAGACATGCATGTCATGATAGAGGAAATGTTTGTTCTGTTAAACGGAATAAATGTTGTTTATTTGTGTGGGTGTGTATTTTTGTGTATTTGGATATATTTTCACGACTAATTCCAGTTATCGTCCTGCAAAAGGTCTGCTCGTTCTTTTCCTTTGAGTCGTAAATTCCTGTTGAACTCTCATTAAAATGCGGAATTAAGTACGCTGTGTGATGATGGAGATCCTTGATGACGAATCAGGAATAGTGAATGAGCAGACAAATATCACGGATGGTACACCAGATAGGGAAAATGTAGATGAAACCCCTTTTGCTCAGGTGCTGTGTAGCGCTGCACAAAGATCCATATGAGCGGGGCCTGGGTGCTGTGTAATTAGTACACAAAGAACCAATTACTAGGGTGCTGAATAAACACAAAGATCCATTTTTGGAGCTGGTTCTCCCGGTGCTGTGATTTATTCAAAGAACCAAAATCTTGTAAGAATTAAGATATGATTTGTCGACATCATAAATACTTTAATATATGTAACGATTTGTGTAACGATCATCCTGCAAAAGGTCTGCTCGTTCTTTTTCCTTTGAGTCGTAAATTCCTGTTGAATTCTCATTAGAATGCGGAATTAAGTACGCTGTGTGATGATGGAGATCCTTGATGACGAATCAGGAATAGTGAATGAGCAAACAAATATCACGGATGCTGCGGCTGGAGCAGGGGAAGCGATTTTTGAATTGTTCAATGATTATTCGATATTGTTATGACTTATTGTCAATAGGTATACTAAGTGGCCATGAGGTAGCCTGTTGCTATGTGCAGTTTTATTCTATTGTTGATTATACCACATAGCTGTGGTGATAAAGGAAATGTTCGTTTAAATAGATGATTATGATAGGACCATGACTATAAAATCATGATGATTATTATGAATGATATCATAGGGTTCAAATGCAGAATGCTGCATGAACTTGGGAAAGAACTTTCAAGCCCTATGGGATAAATTGGGTATTACAAGCGATGGAGTTTCAAAATTTAGCATGATTGAAGGAATTTTACAGTCTTATTTCAGGAGTTTTACGAAATTTATATTGCCAAGAGATTTTGGATACTATTAAAAGAAAAATGATGAGATATTTTTCCCAATGAACTTTAATATCTGCCATCCATTTTGGCTGTCTCACGAATGAAGGATGAGTTGCCTTTAGTGGTTGCAAAGAAAATTTGTGGAGACCAGGCAAAATGGGGAAATATGTCAGATATGACCCAAGGACAGGACGGTGATTCATCAATTAACATGAGGTACGAACCAGAGGTGACGGTCAATGGATGGACCTGTCCTGACATCATTGGGGAAAGGGCTTATGCAAGGAGTCATCCAAAATGATTAATTTAATTTATTGATGAATATTGATGAATTAATTGAGATTTAATCTAATTGATTGAATTTAATTGAATAAATTTAACTGAATAAATTGAATTGAATATATTGATTGTTTGATTGATGAAAATGCGGTCTCAAGAAAGAAGCTTTGATATCTTTGCGTGATATTAACAATGTGGAGACAACCTGGGAATATTGAGCAAGGTGGTGAGTTTATATACAGATATATATGTGCGGTTACCATTGTGTGATTTCCCCGTCAACAGAGCGGACACCTGAGGATTCACCCATTTCATACTGACCCTCCGGCTCATCTGCAAATACTGATCTGTGAGATTGGATTGTGCAAAAGCCACAGCTGAGGGAGATTCTCTGGAAATCACCGTGCGAACAGGTGGAGAGACCCTTCCTGGAGGTACGAGTGAAGCTTTAGAGGAACAAACTACAACACATCCAACGCTACTTTGATAAAAGGCAGAATGGGAAATGGAGCCTGCAAGAATACACAAGGACAACCAGAGATTCCACAAAAAGGTACTTGTACACATCATATGTACGACCGTTATGGTGCAGAAGCTATAAGGCAGGTCGAGAATTGGTATTTGTGGACAAAGGGACATGATGAGGAGTTTCCAAGAGATGGTACATTTGAGCGAAGTCGATTGGAAAGATTGGAACAAAGATTGAAAGCCAGGAAGAGACAGAATCTAACGGTAGACTGGCTTGCATTCCATCTTTGGGATGGTGAATCCAGACAACGGGAACAGCAAGAACGGATAACGGAACTAGAACTTAAAATAAAAAGGATACAGGATACAGTGGAGGAGACAAATGCACAACTGCCCTCGAAATTAGGAATGAAAGTCACAGTTGTCCCATCTGATTTCCAGTTGTCTCCCCAAAAAGGACGGTACAGAGAATTTTTTCGTGTTTCAGGAGATAACGAGAGATTGCAGTGGCAACTCAGGGATGTAGAGATGCAGCCCAGCAATACAAGTGCACAGGTGCACAGATCAGACAACGACAGAAACCGGTGTTTCGAGTGTGGAAAGATGGGACATTGGAGAAGAAGATGTCCGTATGTCAACAGGAAGACAAGGTAATGGGGCAAACCAAGATCAAGGGTACCAGTGCTTACCGGTACCTCAGACAATGATTAGGCCTTCATTGCTGCAAATCCCAAATGATGATTGGCCTCAACAGATTCGATTACTGGACAAACATGAATAACTGTCGATGATTCTTGTGTCTGAAAAGTTTTCAGAGCAAGAATGATTCATTTTTTCTTTTTTGCTTGTTAACAAATTAATAATTAATTGATCAAATGCCAAAATTGGATCTTCTATTTTGGGCACAGCAATTTTAAATTTACAAAGTTTGGAACAATTGCGTTGCAATTTTTTTGGCAAACCAAGTGACAAGAGTCACATGATGATCAGGTGGGAATTTCGGACTATTGTTCCGCACGATTGATAGGTCAATGGTCGACTGACATGCAAATGGGTGTGTAGTCAAAATTTGGATAGATTATTGTGAAGGCAGAAAGGGTAATTTCAATGTGACATCATAAGGGTTTTCTAAGAATGGACTTTTGGTTTATTTGTCTATAAGCATTTTTAATTTGATTGACAAATTTTATGAAATTGAAATAAAATTGACACCCATCTGATCTGTAAATAATGGTTCCAACGCAAACAAATATGCATAATGCATGTGTGTGTGTGTTTTGTGTATCAATCTTACAAGATTGTTGACACCGACAGTGTGCCTGTCTGGAAATGGATAGTTATATGTGGATGGGATTGGGATATGTGGATGGGATTGAATATCCAGAGAATCCGTAAAATAAAATAGAAATATAATTTGATTATGAACATTATCTCTTTTGTCAAGGGAAATGGAATATAAAAATTTGATGTGCTGGGTTATGAGCAGCCATTAATTAATAGTAAAATTGTGAGTAATTTTGGGATTCCATTTTTTGATAGAATGTATATGAGAATAACTTCTATTTATGGATATGAGCTTCATAAAAGGAAATGAGGAAGTACAAAATCATCCAAATTTGGGAGAGGTCTTACACTGACTTCCCAGAATACTCTGCTCATGGATTTTATATATATAAACTTGAATTTTATCAGCATATAAATTGTGCTGTATGTATGGATGTGTTTTAGGCATAGATGATATGGGAAAATAGTAAAGAAAATTTTGCTGGTTTGAACTATTGTGGGTTTTCAGTTCTGGAGTTTAAACAAAGTCACTGGTTAACAGATGAGAAAGGATAGTAAATAAATTATTCTCTGCTGGGCAAATTAAGTACGATATTACTAAGACTTATGAGAGCTATTGTTCCGCCTTACAGCAGTGGAAAATTATTGGGAAAAATTAGATCCAACATAATGAATCTATAAAAGAATGTGATAGGGATAATATCCTCAATTTGTACTAATTATTTGATTGTGGGTAAAGGAATTAAGTCATCGTAGTGGATTGTTAACAGCAGCCTGAAAATGTCCTGAGAGTGTGCATCCATGTAATCAGAAATCCCAGATTTGTTTTTACAAACAACATTTTGGTAGAGGTCTTGTGTGGAAGAGCACTTTCTTGGTAGATAAAAAACGGTACTGCATGCTGGCAGCCACTTTTGCGGCCAGTTAGGCCAAACAAATTGAGAGGAAATTGTAGTTAAATACGTAAGT
Source organism: Myxine glutinosa (assembly GCF_964187855.1). Classification (NCBI taxonomy): domain Eukaryota; kingdom Metazoa; phylum Chordata; class Myxini; order Myxiniformes; family Myxinidae; genus Myxine; species Myxine glutinosa. The sequence continues at coordinate 117,212,179 of NC_136263.1, read as the reverse complement.
TACACATGGCTATTTGTAAAAAAGGAAATTTGTTGAGATGGGAAACATTTTTTCGAAGGTTTATTAAGGTGTTATAATATGACATGTGGCAAGGCAAACTATTGGATGGGAAAATTAGATCTGGCTATAGAATAAATTTATTGACCCCTTGAAGTTAATTCTTCGAATCATTGTTTCACTGGCATTTTTTGTTCAAATTGGAAATAGTTTGGTAGAGCTTTGGTTAAAACCTTTGGTTGCGGTATCTTGGAACGAAATGATAAACCATAGGAGATTGATAAGAATAAAAAAAAAAAAAAAAAAGATGGACCCAAAATAGAAAGTTGGATTCATGCCCCTCATTGCAAACAAGCACATGGGGCTAAGGTGGACGATCCCACAGAAAATGAGGCTGCACCTAGCAGCCCAGCAGAACATTCAGTGGTAGATAAATGATAGTCGTGATTTACAGTCATTTGAATTACATTTTAACACCCCTTGCATTGATAAACATTACATTTTCAACATGTGATATTCCTACTTGGAATAGTGACATTTATTTGCCTACATGACATACAATTACCTGCTGATATTAATACAGCATGAGTGAAAAATGTATCACAACTACACTCATGATCAGGGGATTGAGTTCAACCCCGGGAGATAGGGGGATCAGGGTAAGACAAATAATCTGATTATGTTACATATTAAGGGATTTTCTTTATTTACCTTTTAGGAAGCTTGTTAGTTTGGTATATAATGTTAAATGTCATCGACATATAACTATGTCATAGGTATGAATATATACAAGGAGTAGCAGACTTGTTTGTTGGTTTAGTAGTTATATTGGCAATTGTTTTAGTGGTGGCTTGCTTGAAAGCCTTAGTGACGGTGTGTTTGAATAAGGTAACCAACAACACGATGATAACGCATGAAGTGACAAATGAGGAAAGAAATGTGGAACCAGAAAAGGAAGACTTTTATGGCGACATAAACAGTAGAATTAAGATAATGGCATAACGACAATGTTATGAGTTGTGTCAATTACAATATCAATGAACTCATATCACCACGAGTGACACACTGTTAGGAAAAAAAAGAGGGAAAAGAAAAAGTGGAGAGGAATTATGGTAATAATACATTATGCTTAATTTGTTGGTTTGGGAAAATTGTTGTTGGGAATTAGGTATTCCCGTTTGTGATTGTAATCATATACAATGCTATTCTTAGTTTAGTAATAAAATACATACCTGATTGAATATTATTTGTGTGACGCATATAAATGAATATAACTTTTTGTGTTAAGGAAAAACAACAAATTGTTGAATGTGAAACTGTCGGAAGATATACATGATTATGCTGATTTCATGGTAAGATGCACCCTATCTGATCCAGTGTGTGCGGAAAGCAGATTCAGATGTGACTGAGCATAAAGATAAGACGAGATCACATTTTGGAGGGATTGCTAACGGAATTGGGAAGAAGTTCGAGAAAGAAAATTTGTGGCTAAAAAAAATGAAGTTAATCGTGGCATACACCCTCTTTCTCAAAGAATGATGAAGACATTCTCCCGTGTAACTTGGAGATGAATGCTTACCTTCACCAAGGAAATTTATGTGACCATTTGCCTGGATCACACTGCAACATATGAAAGAAAGGCGATCACTTACTCTTGTTCGAAGACTTCGAACATTCACCACATCAGAAGTTGCAGGACAACGACATTTTACCTGCAACCTCTGTGAAATGCGGGGACATATGTTATTACTTCACCAACGTCCGGGGAACCAGCATGGAGCTGCAAAAAACGGCTGTGCCCTTGTCACAACAGCTGTGCACGATTCTGCTGGTTGCTCCTGGTAAGGACCATGAATGACCTGAACACCATGGTCCCAACATCAGTGTGGATGCATCCGGCATCCCTGTTCCACATCTTGCTGGCCAATCAACGTCACACCAATACTTGCTGCCCACTCACAATGAGGGAGGAGGCAAGTCGACTACAACTGGGTGAAGGCCTTGTTCAAGGAATCATTATGGTTCACAGCAAAAAAAGTGGCAAGAATGCTACATGGAGAGAAGGGTCAGTCTATGACTCCGCAGTGTTACCACAACAGCGAAATCCTACACGAAGTAGTGCAGGAGCTATGAAGACATTAGGAGAAAATGTTTCATACCTGGATTCAAACACAAGTGATCAGCCCTTCCTTTCAAACAAAGTCAACATTTGTGTGGAGGCAAACGTTTTTTGCCAGATGGTGCAGATGCTTTACAAAACTTGAAAATGAAGTGAAATTGTTGTATCTTGGTGATGGTGAAGTGTTGTTTTGAAAATATATTTGTGATGCAAATGCAATAGATTGAACAATATGGAAGGAGTCAATGACCAACGAAATGTTTTGTGATTCTTGCAGGATGACGGTGTATGCCTAAGGGAATTTGATTACCAAAGTGATTGATTATTTACTTATACTTGTAATGATGTTTACTAGTAGTGATTGATTGTTTACTTATATTGATGTTTAGATTAATGGTTAATATAAACAAAAACAAAAAGATGAGGGAATTGTGGAAGTGTAACTCAGTGTAACGTATTGATTGGCCCTGGTAACTCATTGATTAAATCTGGTAACGAAGCAGAATGTGCATGAACATGATAATCTCTTGAAACACCTGGTCAAGGCCCCAGGCTAGAGCACCCTCCTACTGTGTAAATGGAAATCACAGCAGGAGGGGAGCGAGTTGATGCCAGGACTTGGTGCAATGCATGACCTCGGGGCATCAGCGGAGAAAGGATTAACGTTTCAGCGGACAGAGGATTAAGTCCAGTTCGTCCATATAAACTAGAGCAAACGTGGAGTCGACAGTACTTGCTACGTGAAGCGCTGACCGAACGGGAGTGTCGGATGAACGAGAAGGACCAGCGAAAAGAGTTAACCTGATCCATTATATTATGCGGTATCATTTTGGTAATTGGAATGAAGTAAATACAGTTAATAAACCAGACCTTTTGTAAACCTGTGTGCGGTCATTGGAGTCCTGTGAGTCATACACAAAATTCTTCCACAGCGGTATGTAGGGAGCTGTAATGCCCCTCCCCCTTTGTATTTCTTGCTGCTTTACCAATTACCAAGTATAACCAATTATATGTTTTGTTTTGACTGATTGCTGTACTCTTTTATAATACTTAGTCCTTTCTTGTGCATTGAGGATGTGTAATATCCTAATAAGGAGTTCTGTGCTTGTGAGCGCTTGGCCTGTGTGGGCACAATCTCTTGTTCCCCTTCCTGGCCTTGGTTGCAGCTGCTATCTCTCTGCCTCCTTCATAACTTTGTCAATATCCTGTGGGCTGACACATTTATGAGTGTCCCCTCCTTTTGTACTTTCCTAACCAAGGTCTCCATACAGAAAGTTGTAAACATGTTGCCACATATGGCTGACCATCTCCTTATCTAAAGCTAACCCATGAGTGGCCTTGGATGAGCTTCCTCTAACTAACTGAACAACAGGATGGGACTATGGTGGGAGGGCCAATGAGCCCATTCTGTCTCTGTATCTTGTGAGCTAAAACCACACCCGATATTCCTTATATAAAGCAAATTTTAATCGAATTATTTCAGAGCATCTTGTTGTAGTGTTGGTCATTTCATGTGAGCTTCCTGCAACTTCCGCTTCTCCGCAAGCTTGTGTATCGAGTTCTAATAAATATATCCGTTGCTCCTTTCTCTGAGTCTTCTGAGTCCCAAGTTCGAAGTCCCAATCCGACATATATATATATATGTATATATATATATATATATATATATATATATATATATATATATATATATATATATATATATATATATACACATATATATATATATATATATATATATATATATATATATATATATATATATATATATATATATATATATATATATATATATATATATATATACATATATATATATATATATATACATACATACATACATATATATATATATGAAGGAGCTGTGCTCCCACGTAGTCGGAAGAATGGACGCGACAAAAAGCTGGAATTCGTCCGAGTTTCTTTATTGTCACAAAACAACTCGGGTACTCTGAAAAGCCCGTTTATCGGGCAGCAATATATTTACACACATTATCCCGGAGTGTTTGCCCGGGAAAGGCGAGAGGGGGCGTGGCCGGGCGTCCCGGCCGAGGCCTGGCAAGTTGAGCGCGGGCCTGCCTGGCCGCCCTGGACGAGCCCGGAATGGTGATCGCTCCGCGTCCTTGGTAGGTGCAAGGCGATTGTGTAAACCCAGCGGTAGCCGATACACACATCCCCCCAGAATCGACTTGCACCGGCAGGGTCAATTTGAGGGGGGTCCTGATGACCCGGCCGAAGCGACCCCTGGCGGGTCGTGGGGGGGGGGGGGGTCCGGTGTGGTGGTGGGTGGTCGAGTGGGGGGCGCCATGGACGGGGGGCGGCCTCGCCGCGGCGGAAGGGCCAACCGTGGCGGTTGGTCGATGTCCACGTGCGCCGGCTTGAGGCGGTCCACTGCAATCCGGTCCGACCTGCCGCCGATGTCGATGACGAACGACTTGTCGTCCCGTCGCAGGACCTGGAAGGGCCCGTCGTACGGCGGCCGGAGTGGCCGCCGATGTGCGTCATGACGCACAAAAACGTACTCCTCTGTGCGAAGCGCTGGGGGGACGTAGGACTGGGGGTCACCGTGGTGGGATGTTGGCACGGGGGCAAACCGTCGGGCGGCCTCCTGGAGGTCCGAGCGCTGGTGAGCTGCGGACCAGGGACTGGTAGCGTCGGGCACGAATTCGCCCAGGATGCGCAGCGCCTGGCCGTAGACAAGCTCGGTGGTGGATGCCCGGAGGTCCTCCTTGGGGGCCGTGCGGAGGCCCAAAAGGACCCACGGCAGCCGGTCGGCCCAACCGCCGTCTTGAAGGCCGGCCATGAGCGCGGCCTTCATGGAGCGGTGGAATCGCTCGCACAACCCATTGGCTTGGGGGTGGTAGGCCGTAGTATGGTGGAGCTTGACCCCCAGGTTGCGGGCGACCGCGCCCCACAGCTCGGAGGTGAACTGCGGTCCGCGGTCCGACGGATGTCCGCCCGTGTGCCGAAGCGGGTGACCCAGGTGGCGATGAAAGCCTGTGCCACGTCGGCGGTGGTGGTGGAGACGAGGGGAACGGCCTCCAGCCACCTGGTGGTCCTGTCCACCATGGTGAGCAGGTGTGTGAACCCCCGTGATGGGGGGAGGGGGCCCACCAGATCCACGTTGACGCGGTCGAAACGTCATTCGGGCACGGTGAAAGGTGCCAGCGGGGCCTGGGTGTGTCGGTGGACCTTGGCCTGTTGGCAGGCTGTGCAGGTGCTGGTCCAATCGCGGACGTCCCGTCGAAGGCCGTGCCAGTCGAATCGCGCCGACACCAGCTTCTGGGAAGCTTTCCGGCCTGGGTGGGAAAGGCCGTGGAGGGAGGCGAAGATGCGGCGTTGCCAGGTAATGGGCACGATGGGGCGAGGCTGGCCTTGGGAGACGTCACAGAGCAGGACAGTGTCCGCGAAGGGGATGTCGGTCAGGCGGAGGCCCGTGTCCACCGCCCGGAGGGCCTGCACTGTGGTGTCGGTGGTTTGGTCCGCCGCCATAAGCGCGAAGTCCACGCCGAGGTGGACCACATTCGCGCTGGCCCGAGAAAGACAGTCGGCCACGGCGTTGTTTTTGCTGGCGACGTGCCGGATGTCCGTGGTAAACTCCGACACGGCGGAGAGGTGGCGCTGCTGGCGGGCCGACCACGGCTCCGTGACCTTGGCCATTGCGTAAACCAACGGCTTGTGGTCGATGAACGCCGTGAAGGGTCGGCCCTCCAGGAGGTGGCGGAAATGGCGAACGGCCAGGTGTAGACCGAAGAGCTCACGGTCAAACGTGCTATATTTGAGCTCGTTCGGCCGGAGCTGCCGGCTGAAAAAAGCGAGTGGCTGCCAAACCCCGTTCACCCATTGCTCATGTACGACGCCCACCGCGTAGTCGGAGGCATCCGTGGTGAGGGCGATGGGAGCGTTGAGCACCGGGTGAGCGAGCAGTGTTGCGTCGGCGAGGGCCCGCTTTGAGATTTGGAAGGCCGCCTCCATTGCTGCGGACCAGACAATGTCGTGCTTGGCCGGCTTGCCCCGGAGGGCTTCATAGAGGGGCCGCATGAGTTGAGCAGCGCGGGGTACAAAGCGGTTATAGAAATTCACCATTTCCAGGAATTCCTGCAGGGCCTTTCTGGAGCGGGGACGCGGAAACGTGGTGATGGCCTCGACCTTGGTTGGCAGCGGCACGGCCCCGTTCTTGGTGATGTGGTGGCCCAAAAAATCAACGGCCGTCGTGCCGAAGTGGCATTTGGCCGGGTTGACGATGAGGCCGTGCTCGCTGAGGCGCCCGAACAGTGTTCGGAGGTGGAGGAGGTGCTCGGCCCGGGACGTGCTGGCGACGAGGATGTCATCCAGGTAAACGAAGAGGAACGGCAGGTCACGCAGCACGCCGTCCATCAAGCGCTGGAACGCCTGAGCCACGTTCTTGAGGCCAAACGGCATCCGTAGGAATTCGAATAAGCCGAACGGCGTGATGATGGCCGTTTTAGGGACGTCGGCCGCCCTGACAGGTACCTGGTGATATCCCCATATGAGATCGATTTTTGAAAAAATGACCCGTCCTGCCAGACGGGCGGAGAAGTCTTGGATGTGCGGGATCGGATACTTGTCGGGGGTGGTAGCGTCGATAAGGCGGCGGTAGTCGCCACATGGGCACCAACCGCCCCCTGGTTTTGGGACGATGTGTAGTGGCGAAGCCCACGCGCTATCGGAGCGCCGCACGATGCCGAGGTGTTCCAAAGCATCGAAATCAGCTTTGGCCATGGCAAGCTTGGCTGGGTCGAGGCGCCGGGCTCTGGCGTAGACCGGCGGGCCCGTGGTTGGTATGTGGTGCTCGATCCCATGTCGTACTGCGACGGCCGAAAACGTCGGCCGCGTGAGGGCCGGGAACTCCGTGAGCAGGCGAGCAAACTCGTTCACCGCCGGGAGAGCGCATGCCAGCTCGGTTGGAGCGGAGCTGCTCAATGTGCATACAAGGGAGCTGAAGGTCTCGGCGTTGATGAGGCGACGCCGTTGGACGTCCACCAGCAGTCCGTGTGCGCAGAGGAAGTCGGCGCCTGGCAGAGCCATGGGCACGCTGGCGGTTACAAAAGTCCAAGTAAAGCATTGGCCGCCGAAGCAGAGGGTGACGTTGTGTGGGCCGAAGGTGCGGATGGCCGATCCGTTGGCCGCAACCAAGGAGGGGCCGCAAACCGCGGACTGCCTGTCCTGATTGGTGGTGGGTATGACGCTCAGTTGGGCGCCGGTGTCGCACAGGAAGCGTCGTCAGGACGCTTTGTCTGTGATGAAAAGTAAGTGGCCCGTGTGGCCGGCGCTCATGGCTGGTAATGAACGCCGGCCCGGCCGTTTCCCGGCCTGCCGAAGGTGCACGGGGGTCGGCATGTCCGGGCCTTCTGTCCGAACCTGGCATGATAGTAACACCACGCTTGGTCAGGTGGAGGCCCCGGTCGTCGTGCTGGAGGTTGTCAGCTCGGCGTTGCAGCCGCCAATTGCGTCGGCAGTTCGGTCATCGACCGTGCCGGGTGCTCGGGCGCCATGGGCATTGCGTCGGACGGCGGTGGGCCCCAGGTCGTTGCTGCAATGCGTTGGCCTGCCGCGGAGATCTTGTCGGCTTCCCTGGCGAGCGCGTGGGGATCCGTGATCGTCGTGCTCGCCAGGGCGAGGCGTACCGGGCTAGGCAGCTGACGGAGGAACAGCTCCCGGAACAGGAATGCCGGAGAGTGCTCGCCGAGCAGCGAAAGCATGTAGTCCATTCGCTCGGACGGGCACGTGTCGCCGAGCTCGGGCAGGTCGAGCAGGCGCCGTGCAGTTTCCGCCGATGGGAGGGCGAAAGCGTCGAGGAGGAGCTTTTTAATCACGCCGTATTTGTCAGTGGCTGGCGGGCTCTCGAGGAGGCTCAGGGCGCGGGCCGCGGTGGCCGAACCGAGCGCTGCTACCACATGGTGGAAGCGGGTGTCGTCGGCCGTGATGCCTCGCAGGGCGAACAGGGAGTCCGCCTGGGCGAACCAAACCGCCGCGTGAGCCTCCCAGAAGGTAGGCAGTTTAAGGGCAACTGCCGTGTCCATGTCGGTAGGTCACCAATGAAGGAGCTGGGGCTCCCACGTCGATCGGAAGAATGGACGCGACAAAAAGCTGGAATTCATCCGAGTTGCTTTAATCAAACCAAACACTCAGGCACTCTGAAAAGCCCGTTTATCGGGCAGCAATATATATACATATTATCTCGGAGCGTTTGCCCAGGAAAGGCGAGAGGGGGCGTGGCCCAGCGTCCTGGCTGCGGCCTGGCAAGTTGAGGGCGATCCTGCCCGGGCGTCCTGGACGAGCCCGGCATGGTGATCGCTCCGCGTCCTTGATAGGTGCAAGGCGATTGTGAAAACCCAGCGGTAGCCGCTACACACGTCCCCCCAGAATCGACTTGCACCGGCAGGGTCAATTTGAGGGGGGTCCTGATGACCCGGCCGAAGCGACCCCTGGCGGGTCGTGGGAGGGGGTCCGGTGTGGTGGTGGGCGGTCGAGTGGGGGGCACCGTGGACGGGGGGCAGCCTCGCCGTGGCGGAAGGGCCACCTGTGGTGGGTGGTCGACGTCCACGTGCGCCGGCTTGAGGCGGTCCACCGCAATCCGGTCCGACCTGCCGCCGATGTCGATGACGAACGACTTGTCGTCCCGTCGCAGCACCCGGAAGGGCCCGTCGTACGGCGGCCGGAGTGGTCCCCGATGTGCGTCGTGACGCACAAAAACATACTCCGCTGTGCGAAGTGCTGGGGGGACGTAGGACTGGGGGTCACCGTGGTGGGATGTTGGCACGGGGGCAAACCGTCGGGCGGCCTCCTGGAGGTCCGAGCGCTGGTGAGCTGCGGACCAGGGACTGGTAGCGTCGGGCACGAATTCGCCCGGGACGCGTAGTGCCTGGCCATAGACAAGCTCGGCGGTGGATGCCTGGAGGTCCTCCTTGGGGGCCGTGCGGAGGCCCAAAAGGACCCACGGCAGCCGGTCAGCCCAACCGCCGTCTTGAAGGCCGGCCATGAGCGCGGCCTTCATGGAGCGGTGGACTCGCTCGCACAACCCGTTTGCTTGGGGGTGGTAGGCCGTAGTACGGTGGAGCTTGACCCCCAGGTTGCGGGCGACCGCGCCCCACAGCTCGGAGGTGAACTGTGGTCCGTGGTCTGACGAGATGTCCGCCGGTGCGCCGAAGCGAGCGACCCAGGTGGCGATGAAAGCCTGCCCCACGTCGGCGGTGGTGGTGGAGACGAGGGGAACGGCCTCCGGCCACCTGGTGGTCCTGTCCACCATGGTGAGCAGGTGTGTGAACCCCCATGACGGGGGGGAGGGGGCCCACCAGATCCACGTTGACGTGGTCGAAACGTCGTTCGGGCACGGTGAAAGGTGCCAGCGGGGCCTGGGTGTGTCGGTGGACCTTGGCCCGTTGGCAGGCCGTGCAGGTGCTGGTCCAATCGCGGACGTCCCGACGAAGGCCGTGCCAGACGAATCGCGCTGACACCAGCTTCTGGGAAGCTTTCCGGCCCGGGTGGGAAAGGCCGTGGAGGGAGGCGAAGATGCGGCGTTGCCAGGTGACGGGCACGATGGGGCGAGGCTGGCCTTGGGAGACGTCGCAGAGCAGGACAGTGTCCGCAAAGGGGATGTCGGCCAGGTGGAGGCCCGTGTCCGCCGCCCGGAGGGCTTGCACCGTGGTGTCGGTGGTTTGGTCCGCCGCCATAAGCGCAAAGTCCACGCCCAGGTGGACTGCGTTCGCGCTGGCCCGGGAAAGACAGTCGGCCACGGCGTTGTTTTTGCCGGCGACGTGCCGGATGTCCGTGGTAAACTCCGACATGGCGGAGAGGTGGCGCTGTTGGCGGGCCGACCACGGCTCCGTGACCTTGGCCATGGCGTAAACCAACGGCTTATGGTCGACGAACGCCGTGAAAGGTCGGCCCTCCAGGAGGTGGCGGAAATGGCGGACGGCCAGGTGTAGACCGAGGAGCTCCCGGTCAAACGTGCTGTATTTGAGCTCGTTCGGCCGGAGCTGCCGGCTGAAAAAAGCGAGTGGCTGCCAAACCCCGTTCACCCATTGCTCATGTACGGCGCCCACCGCGTAGTCGGAGGCATCCGTGGTGATGGCGATGGGAGCGTTGAGCACCGGGTGAGCGAGCAGTGTTGCATCGGCGAGGGCCCGCTTTGAGCTTTGGAAGGCCGCATCCATTGCTGCGGACCAGGCGATGTCGTGCTTGGCCGGCTTGCCCCGGAGGGCTTCGTAGAGGGGCCGCATGAGTTGAGCAGCGCGGGGCACGAAGCGGTGATAAAAATTCACCATTCCCAGGAATTCCTGCAGGGCCTTTATGGTGCGGGGACGCAGGAACGTGATGATGGCCTCGACCTTGGTTGGCAGCGGCACGGCCCCATTCTTGGTGATGTGGTGGCCCAAAAAATCAACGGCCATCGTGCCGAAGTGGCATTTGGCTGGGTTGACGATGAGGCCGGCCTCGCTGAGGCGCCCAAACAGTGTTCGGAGGTGGAGGAGGTGCTCGGCCTGGGACGTGCTGGCGACGAGGATGTCGTCCAGGTAAACGAAAAGGAACGGCAGGTCACGCAGCACGCCGTCCATCAAGCGCTGGAACGCCTGAGCCGCGTTCTTGAGACCAAACGGCATCCGCAAGAATTCGAATAAGCCGAACGGCGTGATGACTGCCGTTTTAGGGATGTCGGCCGCCCTGACAGGTACCTGGTGATATCCCCGTATGAGTTCAATTTTCGAAAAAATGACCCGTCCCGCCAGATGGGCGGAGTAGTCTTGGATATGCGGGATCGGGTACCTGTCGGGGGTGGTAGCGTCATTGAGACGGCGGTAGTCGCCACACGGGCGCCATCCACCCCCCGGCTTTGGCACGATGTGCAGTGGCGAGGCCCACGCGCTATCGGAGCGCCGCATGATGCCGAGGTGCTCCAACGCGTCGAATTCGGCCTTCGCCACGGCGAGCTTGGCTGGGTCGAGGCAGCGGGCCCTGGCGTAGACCGGCGGGCCCGTGGTTGGTATGTGGTGCTCGATCCCATGCCGTACTGCGACGGCCGAAAACGTCGGCCGCGTGAGGGCCGGGAACTCCGTGAGCAGGCGAGCAAACTCGTTCACCGCCGGGACGGCGCATGCCAGCTCGGTCGGCACGGAGCTGCTCAATGTGCATACCAGGGAGCTGAAGGTTTCGGCGTTGACTAAACGACGCCGTTGGACGTCCACCAGCAGTCCGTGTGCGCAGAAGAAGTCGGCGCCTAGCAGAGCCATGGGCAGGTTTGCGGTTACAAACGTCCAAGCAAAGCGTTGGCCGCCGAAGCAGAGGGTGACGTTGCGCGGGCCGAAGGTGCGGATGGTCGATCCATTGGCTGCAACCAAGGAGGGGCCGCAAACCGCGGATTGCCTGTCCTGGTCAGAGGCGGGTATGACGCTCAGTTGGGCGCCGGTGTCGCACAGGAAGCGCCGTCCGGACGCTTTATCCGTGATGAACAGTAAGTTGCCCGTGTGGCCGGCGCTCATGGCTGGTAATGAACGCCGGCCCGGCCGTTTCCCGGCCTGCCAAAGGTGCACGGCGGTCGGCATGTCTGGGCCTTCTGTCCGAACCTGGCATGATAGTAACACCACGCTTGGTCAGGTGGAGGCCCCGGTCGTCGTGCTGGAGGTGGTCGGCTCGGTGTAGCGGCCGCCAATTGCGTCGGCAGTTCGGTCGTCGACCGTGCCGGGTGCTCGGGCACCATGGGTGTTGCGTCGGACGGCGGTGGGTCCCATGTCGCCGCTGCGATGCGCTGTCCTGCGGCGGAGATCTTGTCGGCTTCTCTGGCAAGGGCCCGGGGATCTGTGATCGTCGTGCTTGCCAGGGCGAGGCGTACCGGGTTAGGCAGCTGACGGAGGAACAGCTCCCGGAACAGGAATGCCGGAGAGTGCTCGCCGAGCAGTGAAAGCATGTAGTCCATTCGCTCGGAAGGGCGCGTGTCGCCGAGCTCGGGCAGGTCGAGCAGGCGCCGTGCGCATTCCGCCGATGGGAGGGCGAAAGCGTCGAGGAGAAGCTTCTTAATCGCGCCGTATATGTCAGCGGCTGGCGGGCTCTCGAGGAGGCTCAGGGCGCGGGCCGCGGTGGCCGAACCGAGCGCTGCTACCACATGGTGGAAGCGGGTGTCATCGGCCGTGATGCCTCGCAGGGCGAACAGGGAATCCGCCTGTGCGAACCAAACCGCCGCGTGAGCCTCCCAGAAGGTAGGCAGTTTAAGGGCGACTGCCGTTTCCATGTCGGTAGGTCACCAATGAAGGAGCTGGGGCTCCCACGTCGATCGGAAGAATGGACGCGACAAAAAGCTGGAATTCATCCGAGTTGCTTTAATCAAACCAAACACTCAGGCACTCTGAAAAGCCCGTTTATCGGGCAGCAATATATATACATATTATCCCGGAGCGTTTGCCCAGGAAAGGCGAGAGGGGGCGTGGCCCAGCGTCCTGGCTGCGGCCTGGCAAGTTGAGGGCGATCCTGCCCGGGCATGCCCGGGCATGTCCGGGCGTCCCGACCGAGGCCTGGCAAGTTGAGCGCGGGCCTGCCCGGGCGTCCTGGACGAGCCCGGCATGGTGATCGCTCCGCGTCCTTGATAGGTGCAAGGCGATTGTGAAAACCCAGCGGTAGCCGCTACATATACATATATATATAAATGTGTCGTGGATATGTGATGTCATGTAATGAATCGGTGCATTGCGATAAGGGAGGAGGAAGAAGAACCCGTTTTGGGTAGAAGTGGCCGTACGAGGAAGAAGAGGAGGATCGGGGGAGAATTGCCGGACTCGTCTCCTGTTTTGCTTCGATTATACGATACGGAGAGTGCTATAATAAACTTTACAAATGGTTGTTTTAACTGAGGATAACAATAACTCTACGTGAGGTGCTGTGTTGTCATGATTTACACTAATCGTAATATAAATATTTCATTTATTACACCTGTGATATTATTATGTATTTATAATCTAAAATGGTCCAAGTGGTCTGAAGCTCTCAATGGTGAAGGGTTCAAGCTGGTCTAATGGGACTAAAGCATCTTATGCGTCTTTGTGGTCTTTAATTGTCTTCGTGGTCTTTAATGGTCTTCAGGGTCTTTTTAGTCTTTGGGGTATTTTAGGTCTTTGGGACATTTTTGGTCTTTGGTGTATTTTGGATCTTCATGGTATTTTGGATCTTCAGGGACTTTTGGGTATTCAGGGTCTTTTGGATCTTCAGGATCTTTTGGCCGATGAGGTATTTTGGGTCTTCTGAGTTTTTAAGGGTCTTTTGGATCTTCAGGGTGTTTTGGGTCGTCAGGGTATTTTGGGTCTTTTTAGTCTTTGAGATATTTTTGGTCTTTGGGACTTTTTGGTCTTTGGGACATTTTTGGTCTTTGGGGTATTTTGGGTCCAGTGTCTTTTGGGTCTTCAGGGACTTTTGGGTCTTCAGGGTCTTTTGGGTCTTCAGGGTATTTTGGGTCTTTCAGGGTCTTTTCAGTATTTGTGGTATTTTGGGTCTTTGGGGTATTTCAGGGTATTCAGGGTATTTAAGGGTCTTTTGGGTCTTCAGGGTGTTTTGGGTCTTCAGGGTATTTTGGGTCTTTAGGGTTTTATGGGTCTTTGGGGCCATTTGGTTCTTCATGGTCTTTTGGATCCTCTGGGCCTTTAAGGGTCTTTGGGCTATTTTGGTTCTTCAGAGTCTTTAAGGGTCTTTTGGATCTTTGGGGTATTTTGGGTATTTAAGGGTCTTTTTGGTATTTTGGGCCTTTAGGGTCTTTTGCGTATTTAAGGGTCTTTTTGGTATTTTGGGCCTTTAGGGTCTTTTGGGTATTTAAGGGTCTTCAGTGTATTTAAGGGTCTTTTGGGTCTTTGGGGCCATTTGGTTCTTCAGGGTCTTTTGGATCATCTGGGCCTTTAAGGTATTTTGGGTCTATGGGGTGTTTTGGGTCTTCAGAGTCTTTGGGGCCTTCAGGGTATTTTGGGTCTTAAGGGTCTTCAGGGGCTTTTGGGTCTTAAGGGTATTTTGGTTCCTCTGTGTCTTTAAGGGTTTTTGGGGTATTTTGGTTATTTGGGGTATTTAAGGGTATTTTGGGTCTTCGGGGTCTTTAAGGGTCTTCAGGATGTTTTGTGTCTTCAGGGTGTTTTGGGACTTTGGGGTATTTTGGGTCTTCAGGGGCTTTTTGGTCATCAGCATCTTTTGGTTCCTCTAGTTCTTTAAGGGTCTTTGGGTTATTTTGGTTCTTCACAGTCTTTAAGGGTCTTTTGGATCTTCAGGGTGTTTTGGGTCTTCAGGGTATTTTGTATCTTTAAGGGTCTTTTCGGTATTTGTGGTATTTTGGGTATTTGGGGTCTTTAGGGTCTTGTGGTGGAAAATTGATTAATTGCATACATAATTTGTGTAAATTAAGTGGATTTCCTTGAGCCTCCACCTGATGTGGCAAACACTTAAGTTTTAATTGCGTACTTAAACTTCAAAAATAGATATATTGGTCAGCGTTGAGTGTATTCCATTTTATTTGTCTGAGAGCTTTGGACAATTTTGAAATCTGTGCAACTGACAATTCTCGCAGGACAGGCCCTTGTGCAAACGGTCGCTCGGGGCAAACTCCCTGCTCGGATCAGTTAAACTCCCTTGAAAACATTATCAGTTATGAAGGGCAAACATACTGGTGAGCCGATAATTAAAAGTTTCAAAGCATCCTTTGTTTGTTCAAAGACTCCTCCTATGATTTCATATTTATTTTCATGATTTTAAGTTTAACTACACATAATCCATATGATTCAATTTATATACAACAATTTTCTCTACTTATTCAGGAATATGAACAAGTGTATTGTAGTTCTAAAACTAAATTACAAGGTGTTAACATGTGTAACTGATTAAAACATTATTTTCTCCCTTTGAGAATTAGTCTAGTAGGAAGACTAGGTCCCCCTGCACCCCCCGGTGATATACTTCTAATCAGTGTTTCTAGATTGGAAAAAATGTGTAGAAAATGACTAGCTATGGCCCCAAGCTGAAAAAATGTCCCACATACCATTTTTATGCAAATTACTGCTGCCATTATCAAAAAAAGACTAGGTCCCCCTGCACCCCGCGGAGATATACTTCTAATCAGTGTTTCTAGATTGGAAAAAATGTGTAGAAAATGACTAGCTATGGCCCCAAGCTGAAATAATGTCCCACATACCATTTTTATGCAAATTACTGCTGCCATTATCAAAAAAAGACTAGGTCCCCCTGCGCCCCCCGGAGATATACTTCTAATCAGTGTTTCTAGATTGGAAAAAATGTGTAGAAAATGACTAGCTATGGCCCCAAGCTGAAAAAATGTCCCACATACCATGTTTATGCAAATTACTGCTGCCATTATCAAAAAAAGACTAGGTCCCCCTGCACCCCCCGGAGATATACTGAAACTGGCAGTGACTGGTGATTGAAATGCGGTGCCTTTTTGTGTTTCAGGTCGAGGTACGTGAACTCCCCACGATCTACAGCAACCAGGAAGAGACTGATACCAGGGTGGTTCTGTACCTCCATCATGCTGCTACCATCGGATACAAGAACGCTGTAGTCAGAACACCGGACACAGACATCCTCCTGATCCTGCTCCACCATGCCCACAACATCAAGCTGACGGTGTACCTGGATACAGGGTCAGGGAAGCATCGCCAACTTGTCAACGTCTCTGAGCTGGCAGAATCCCTGGGAGAGGACTACTGTGCCACTCTCCTGGGGTACTATGTGTTCAGCGGAGAAGACTGCACCAGTGCCTTCAAAGGGAAGGGAAAAGTCGGGCCCTTGAAAAAGCTGGAGAAGAATCCCAGGTTTCACAGGGCATTCGGTGAATTTCACAGGGTATTTAGAAAAATAAAACTTTGTGTTAACGTCTGTGTAGACGGACCTTAATATGAGTATTATTTCGTAAAACTGTGATTATTTTGTAAATAAAGCACTAATTAGCATACTAGTATACCATAGACACATGTAATCATGTTATGAATAGTTCTATCATGATCTATGCCCTTCAAAACATGGGTCTAGACACCTTCATTTTTCAATTATCTGCAATATTGGCTGAGATATGTCAAAAATCGTTTTTTTGATAATGGCAGCAGTAATTTGCATAAAAATGGTATGTGGGACATTTTTTCAGCTTGGGGCCATAGCTAGTCATTTTCTACACATTTTTTCCAATCTAGAAACACTGATTAGAAGTATATCTCCGGGGGTGCAGGGGGACCTAGTCTTTTTTTGATAATGGCAGCAGTAATTTGCATAAAAATGGTATGTGGGACATTTTTTCAGCTTGGGGCCATAGCTAGTCATTTTCTACACATTTTTTCCAATCTAGAAACACTGATTAGAAGTATATCACCGGGGGGTGCAGGGGGACCTAGTCTTCCTACTAGACTAAATAGATTGTGACTTAGCAACTACATTGGAGGAGTACCGTTCTCTGGGGAATCAGAGGAATTGCACACTTTCTTTCAAGCCAACACAACTGTGGGTTATGGGAATGTTCTGAGACAAAATGGGAAATGTATTATAACTGTATGCTTCACAATAACTGATAATTGTATTTTCTGTAACCCAAAATCTCTCCCAAGATGAAAGGAATGGAAAAAACCAGTTTGCCTTCTTCACGCTTGAATCTCTTGCAACTTTTCTTATCTCGTTCCCCCCTTGCTCTCTCTCTCTTCCCCACTGAAGAGACTGGCTCTCTTGCTCTCTTCCCCACTCTTCCCCACATCCTTCTCCCATTCTTGCTTATTTCTCGCATCCCCCTCCCCCTCCCCTTCCCACGCCTCCTGCCCCCAAGCCCTCTCCCTCCCACACTTCTCCCTGCTCTCAAATGTTGTGGTTGTGTGCTTCCCCTTCTCTCCCCATCTTGTCTTCCACTCCCTCTTTTTGTATATTTTGTTTGTCTGGTTGATTTGTTTGTGAAATAAATGTTAGCTCTTTCACGAGCCTCGATTCAGTATACAAAAAAAAACAAAAAAAAACTGCCCAGCCCCATTCTCTTTTCCTTCACAAGTATAAGAAAGGCTGTGCTGCACAAATGCTTCAGGATTTTGCTCAGAAATTATTGTGTGTGTGTGGTCTTTTTTGAAGTTGGATTCTTAAAAAGTGGTTTTTTGAAGTCCTTTGATGGATATCTTTTTGTAGCCTAAGCAAAGTCCTCCACGTTTCATGAAAAATCAGTCGATTATCTTAAACAGTTTGTGGACATTAATTCTTTCTAGTCTCCTGTCTGTCAATCAAGGCTAAATTAATTAGTTCCACAACAGTCTTTTGGGTCTTTAAGGGTCTTCAGGGTGTTATGGGACTTCAGGGAGTTGTGGGTGTTCAGGGTGTTTTCGGTGTTCGGGGTGTTTTGGGTCTTTGGGGTATTTTGGGTCTTCAGAGTTTTTTGGGTCTCCAGGGCCTTTAAGGGTATTCTGTGTCTTTGGGGGTATTTTGGATCTTCAGAGTCTTTGGGGTCTGTAGGGTATTTTGGGACTGAAGTGTCTTCAATGGCTTTTGGGTCTTAAGGGTATTTTTGTTCCTTTGGGTCTTTAAGGGTCTTTGGGGTATTTTGGTTCTTTGGGGTATTTAAGGATTTTTGGTTCTTCGGGTTCTATAAGGGTCTTCAGGGTGTTTTGTGTCTTCAGGGCGTTTTGGGACTTCAGAGTATTTTGGGTCTTCAGCATCTTTTGGGTCTTCAGGGTGTTTTGGGTCTTTGGGACCTTTAGTAACTTCTGAGTCTTTTGGGTCATCAGGGTGTTTTGGATCCTCAGGGTATCTTGGGTCTTTTTTTTTTTTTTTTTTTTGTATACAAGATCGAGGCTCGTGAAAGAGCGAACATTAATCACACAGAAAGACAAACAGACACACAAAACAAATAACATCGGGAGCGGTAGACAAGATGGGGAGAGGGGGAAGGACACAAACACAACATTTGAGAGCAGGGACCGAGAGACATGGAGACATCGAGAGAACTGTGGGAGGGAGAGGGCTTTGGGGGGGAGGCATGGGAAGGGGGGGGGGTGGGAGAGGTATAAAACATATGGACACTGCCAAGACTTCCAGGAAAGAAGTTGGAATTTCAAACAAGGTGGATCTGGGGTGAATTAGTGGGGGTAGAAAAAAATCAAGGTTTTGGATGGGGGAAGATAAGAGATGGTGGTGAACAGCTGTTTTGAAGACCTGGAGGGAGGAGTGTGATTGAAGTGAGTGTGGGAGTTTGTTCCAGAGGCGGGAGAAAAGAGGTATGAAAGAGTGAAGGTGAGCAGAGAGCCGAGATTTCGGCAGTTTAACCATCAGAGGGTGGCTGGCAGATCTTGTGCGACCTGTAGGAATATTTGGGGGACAGAGCACAGAGAGAGCTGGGGGAGCAAGGCCGGAGAGGAGTCGGTAGAAGACAGAAAGACCACCTACCTGCCTGCGGTGAGTGAGTGAAAGGCCCTCAGAGATAGCTTCATCGCGGGAGATTCCAATGATTCTGAAAGCTTTGGATTCAACAGCGTGAAGCCAAGCCAGGTGTGAGGCAGGAGCACCAGCCCATAGGGGAGAACAGTATTCCATTGAGCTGCGGATGAAAGCCTTGTATGTGGTGAGGAGCTCAGGTGTGCCTAGGAAGGACTTCGCACGACGGAGGATGCCCAGTCGGCGACTGGCTTTGGAGGCCAGCTTGGAAATGTGGTTTTCCCAAGAAAGATCATGGCAGATGGTGAGACCCAAAAGCTTGAGCGACAGAACTTCTTGGAGAGGATTGTTGAGAAAGTAGATGGGAGGGTTGTCCAGTCGATCTTTTCGGAGAGACATAGTAAGAGTGTGAGATTTGTCAGGATTGAAAGACATGTTCCACATGTTTGACCAGTCTGTAATTTTGTCCAGGTCTTCAGAGAGTGAGGAGGCTGCAGACTGCCGATCTGAGGGAAGAGGAATGGAGCGGCAGAGAGTGGAGTCATCAGCAAAGAGATACAGAGGATTTTCCAGAGAGTCGGAGAGATCATTGATAAAGACCAGAAAAAGCACAGGGCCCAGCACACTGCCTTGGGGAACTCCAGCCTGAACGGGAAGGGGAGATGAGAGAAATCCATTCAGGGCCACACGTTGACTACAACCAGAGAGGAAGTCCACAAGCCATGCATGGAGATTTCCATGGATACCATAGGAGGAGAGTTTGGTGAGCAGAGCTGGGTGCCAGACCGTATCGAAGGCACGTGATATGTCAAGGGAGACAGCTCTGATTTCCTGTTTGGCATTGAGGACCTCCATCCATTGTTGAGACAGCAGAAGCAGCATGTCCAGAGTAGAGTGACCTGGTCTGAAAACAAATTGATGATCAGAGATCAAGCCATTGGAGAAGAGGAAAGATTTCTTATCCGAAGCAATGATTGATTCCATGACTTTGCTGATAATTGGGAGCAGGCTGATTGGTCTGTAGTTGCAAGGATCTGTTTTTGCACCTTTTTTGTGTAAAGCGGTAATGTTTGCTGAATCCCAGGATGCTGGCAGATGACCTTGAGCAAAAGATAGGGTGAAAAGAACAGAGAGAGGGTGAGATAGAGCGGCAGAGCAGGATTTTAGGACCCGTGGGCTGATGCCATCTGGTCCAGTTGCAGAATCAGAGTCGAGGTTTGACAAAAACTCCTTCACCTTGTCAGGAGAGAAGGTCACAGAGTCCAGGAGCAGTTTGGTTCGACTGGGAAAGGTGGGAACAGAGAGAGATGGGTTTGGGACTAAGGATTTTGAGGCAAACACAGAGTTGAGGCATTCGGCTTTGTCACGTGCGATGTCAACTGTGTGGCCATTTGAGGTAAGGGAGGGGATGGAGGGGGAACAAACACCAGAAACGGACTTGACCAGACGCCACCAGGATTTGGAGGAAGGAGACAGGTTTGAGAGTTCATTCTTGAGTGAGGAGAGATAGTGCTTCCTGGCACTCCTGAGGGTAGACACACACTTGTTCCGAGCTTGGTGGAAGGAACTGAGATTTCCTTCAGTTGGATTAGCCTTCCAAGAGGCAAAGGCAAGTTGTTTCAGGGCAAGTGCCTCACCACAAGATTCAGTGTGCCATGGACGGGAGGAAGGGTAAGACAACTGAAGGCGAGATGGGATAAATCTGTGCATGAGAGAGATCAGTTTGCTTTGGAAGTATTCCCAGGAAGAATTGATGTCAGAGGCAGTGGAGATGGGAGACCAATCCAGACGATTGATGGCTGCTTGAAGACCGTCCCAGTCGGCCTGAGTGAAATGCCAGACTCGTCGACGCTGAGGAGGCTCTCTGAGAATGGCCAGAGAGATGTCCACTTTGACAAGCACATGATCAGAAGAACCGATTGGAGCAGAAGAAGAGCAGCAGACATTAGCAGGGAAGTTAGTCATAATCAAGTCTAGAAGAGAAGATACTCCATTGGCTGAGACCCGGGTCGGGAAATTGACAGATTGTGTCAATCCCAGTGAGTCACAGAAGTCCTTTGCTGAGGTGCCATGACTGGTGAGAGAGGAACCCACACCCAACCAGGTGGCATGATGACAATTGAAGTCACCACATATGAGGAAGAGAGAGTTGGGATGAGTGGATAGAAGTTGGTCCATGTTGTCAGACAGTGAAATGTAGATGGAGTCATCACTGTTTGGGGGACGGTACAGAACACATATGAACAAAAGGTGGGAGCGGAGAGGAAGCCGTAGCCAGAGGTACTCCTGGGGGTGAGGAAGAGAGAGGGCAGTGCAAGGAGAGTGAGGAAGAGAGTTTTTGATAAAGATAGCCACCCCACCACCAGGCCGAGGCTCAGGTCTATCATACTGGAGGAGGGAGTAACCAGGAAGAGATATTAAGGAATCAGAGACATCTTGAAGGAGGAAAGTCTCTGTTAAGCAGATCAAGTCTGGATTGTCAGAAGCAACCTGTATGGAGAGATCAGTCAGGTTTGAGCGAACGCCCCGGATGTTTGAGGTCCATCTATCTATAATTCCAGTAATCTCTGTGTGTGTGTGTGTCTGTGTGTGTGTCTGTGTGTTTGTTTGTCGGTGACCGCTGTTTCTCGACAACCACGGGTCCGATATACTTGAAACTTGCCAGGTATATTGCTGGGGACCTGAGGATGTGCCTTTTCAAGGTTTCATATTAATCGGAGAAGTAGTTACCGAGCTATGGCGATTTCTTTACCAAACTCCGCAAGCCGTTCGCTTTGGACCAAACCATTTCATGTAAATAGAGGGGGGGGGGGATTGTCACCGTACTCGCAAGCCGTTCGCTTTGGCTTTGCGAATGGACCAAACCATTTCATGTAAATAGAGGGGGGGGGGGGGGGTTGTCACCGTACTCGCAAGCCGTTCGCTTTGGCTTTGCAAATGGACCAAACCATTTCATGTAAATAGAGAGGGGGGGATATAATTTTAGATATATATATAGTACGGGCACGCCCTAGTACCGTTAATGAAGAGAGAGGGGGAGCATCGGGTACAGGACAGGGGAGGGGAGGAGTAGGGTAAGATGAAGGATGAGAGGGGGAGGTAGGGAGAGCAGTTGTTTGTGTGTCAGCGATTGCAGAAGAGTTCCAAGAAAGGGAAGGATGAGGAGGATGAAAGGTTTGAAGGTGAAGGGATGAGGCACAGTGAGGGGTTGTTTGAGGGGGGGCAGAGGAAAGAAGAAGGTTGGGGGGGGTGGAGGTATGAGATAGAAGGGAGACGAAGTGGGGAGGAGGCAGCTTTGAGGAGGAGGGGGGAGGAGGGAGAATTGGAGAGGAATGGTATGGGGGGAGATTTGAATGGGAGGGGTTGGGGGGGAGTTTTGAAGGGGAGGAGTGAGGGGGGAGTTTAGGAGGGGAAGGGCAAGGGGGGAGTTCAGGAGAGGAAGGGCAAGGGGGGAGTTCAGGAGTGGAGGGGCAGGGGGGGAGTTTAAGAGTGGCGGGGCAAGGGGGGAGTTTAGGAGTGTAGGTGCAAGGGGAGGGATTTGGATGGGAGGGGCAAGAGGGGAGTTTAGAAAGTGGATGATTAATGAAAGACGAACATTGAAAACAAATTGGGTTTGTTGTGATTTTCAAGTTAGCAATCCGGTTCAGAATGATGGAGGAGGGATGGAATGAATGTGAATTTAGACCAAGTAGTGAGGGAGACGTATAAGATATTGAATTTCTTTTTTTTGAGGTGGAATGAGTTGGAGAGGAAATTGAGAAAAGCCTTTTAAATAGGAAGAAAAACAGCGTGTTGTAAAATACCACTGAGTAAAACACTGAAGGGGAAAGGTTATACATATTTAAATAATATTTAAACAGAACCGTGAAGAATCTTATGTGCACAAAAATACCAACGGGGGAAGAGCCGAGAGGGACCACCACGAGTCACGTGAAGGGCAAACGGTGGATGGCAAGGAGTTAATGGGGGCGGGGCGAACAGCACACCTGGACAGAAAATACAGGATGAGTCAACAGTACACGTGGAGAAAGGAAAATAAATGTTTTTGGTTTTTTGTTTGTTTGTTTGGTTTTTGGGGGTTGGGGGGGGGGGGGGAGGTGGGGATTTAGAACGTTAGACAGAGTATTATGATCGGGGTAGAAGGGAAAAAAACTAAGAGCCAAGCAAAACACGATTAAGATAACAAACACCGACGGGGGTACAACTACAAGGCCGCACACGAGGAGCAGAACACGATTAAATAATTACAAGTTACAGGAAATTCAAACCAAAAGTAACTATAATCAAAACAATAACGCATGGACGATAAAATAACGAGTTGAAATTTGACAATCTATCTGGGGAAATGGGGGAGAAACACGTGGTCGAAGAATGAACGAACGAACGAATAAGAATGAATAAACGAATGAGAACAGAGAAGGAAATGTTTTTTTTTTTGGATTTTTTTGAGTTGTGATTTACACAAGGAAGAGGGCTATGGGGTGAAAAGATTGGGAAAACAGAGAACGAAAGTTATTGGATCACAAAAACACGGACCGCTGAGAGAAAAACAAAGCCTCAAGGTTGTACAGTGTTCACTGTACAACTACAAGGCCTCGAAACACGACCCGAATTAACACGATTTTCAATACAGGTATGAAAGATTTGCACCGAAAATCTTCGTCGGGAGACAATATATACACCATAAAATAAATAGTTATAACGAAAATACAAATGGGAACAATTACTTAACTTCGATTTCGATGGATAGCATGGAGAGCTGAGAATAAACGAACCCGCGCCAGCAAGACCGGAAACGGAAGTCTTCAGGGTCTTTTTGATCCTCTGGGCCTTCAGGGTCTTTTGGATCCTCTGGGCCTTTAAGAGTATTTTGGGTCTTCGGTGTCTTTTGGGTCTTTAGGGTGTTTTGGGTCTTCAGATTATTTTGGGTCTTCAGGGTTTTTTTTGTGTCTTCAGGGTGTTTTGGGTCTTCGGGGTGTTTTGGGTCTGCGGGACCTTTAGGGTCTTCGGAATATTTTGGGTCTTCAGGGTGTTTTTAGATCTTCAGGGTATCTTGGGTCTTCAGGGCCATTTGGTTCTTCTCAGTTTTTAAGGAACTTTGGGGTATTTGGGGGTATTCAGGGTCTTTTAGGTCTTTTGGGTATTTTGGGTCTTCAGGGTATTTTGGGTCTTCATGGTATTTTGGGTCTTTGCAGTGCAGTTTTTAATGGTATTTTGAGTCTTCAGGGATCTCGGTGGTCTTAAGGGTCTTGTGGGACCTAAAGTGTCGTCAAAGGTCTGAGGTGTCTCAGCAGTCCAAAGGGTCAAAAGGTATATTTCAAAACTACGTAATTAAGAGTGCACGGACTGTGTTTTGGGTGTTAATTTTATTTGAAGAAGAAGAAAACGTTTAGGTCACAAATAAACATACCAACAAATATTACCATTTACAGTGCATTCAGAAAGTATTCAAACCCATTCACTTTTTTCACATTTTGTTATGTTGCAGCCTTATGATGAAATCGTTGAAATTCATTTTTTCCCTCTTCAATCTACACTCAATACCCCATAATGACAAAGAGAAAACAGGATTTTAGAAAGTTTTACAAATTTATTAAAAAGAAAAAAGTGAAATATCACATTGACATAAGTATTCAGACCCTTTGCAATGACACTTGAAATTTAGCTCAGGTGCCTCACATTTCTCTTGATCATCTTTGAAATGTTTCTACACCTTGATTGGAGTCCACCTGTGGTAAATTCAATTGAATGGACATGATTTGGAAAGGCACACACCTGTCTATATATGGTCTCACAGCTGACAATGCATATCAGAGCAAAAACCAAGCCATGAGGTCGAAGGAACTGCCTGCAGAACTCAGAGCAGGATTGTGTCGAGGCACAGATCTGGGGAAGCCTACAAAAAAATCTCTGCTGCATTGAAGGTTCCCAAGAGCACAGTGGCCTCCATAATTCTTAAATGGAAAAAGTTTGGAACAACCAGGACTCTTCCTAGAGCTGGCCGTCCGGCCAAACTGAGCAATCGGGGGAGAAGGGCCTTGGTAAGAGAGATGACCAAGAACCCGATGGTCACTCTGGCTGAGCTCCAGAGATCCTGTGTGGAGATGGGAGAAACTTACAGGAGGACAACCATCACTGCAACACTCCACCGATCTGGGGTTTATGGCAGAGTGGCCAGGCGGAAACCTCTCCTAAGGGAAAGACACCTGAAAGCCTGCTTGGAGTTTGCAAAAAAGCACCTTATGGACTCTCAGACTGTGAGAAACAAGGTAATGTGGGCTTTCATGTGTCTTTCACTGAGGAGAGTTTGGCCGGGCAGCCAGCTCTAGGAAGAGTCCTGATTGTTCCAAACTTCTTTCATTTAAGAATTATGGAGGCCACTGTGCCCTTGGGAACCTTCAATGCAGCAGAGATTTTTTTTGTAGGCTTCCCCAAATCTGAGCCTCCACACAATCCTGTCTCTGAGCTCTGCAGGCAGTTCCTTCGACCTCATGGCTTGGTTTTTGCTCCTATATGCATTGTCAGCTGTGAGACCTTATAGGTGTGTGCCTTTCCAAATCATGTCCAATCAATTTAATTTACCACAGGTGGACTCCAAACAAGGTGTAGAAACATCTCAAAGATGATCAAGAGAAATGGGAGGCACCTGAGCTAAATTTCAAGTGTCATAGCAAAGGGTCTGAATACTTATGTAAATGTGATATTTCAGTTTTTTCTTTTTAATAAATTTGCAAAACTTTCTAAAATCCTGTTTTCTCTTTGTCATTATGGGGTATTGAGTGTAGATTGATGAGGGAAAAAATGAATTTAAACGATTTCAGCATAAGGTTGCAACATAACAAAATATGAAAAAAGTGAAGGGGTCTGAATACTTTCTGAATGCACTGTATATTGCTTTTGAGGTCAAAAGGTGCAGATCACATAAAATCGTCAGATTTTTGGGATTCCTACTGTAGGGGAAGTAGTGGGGGAGACTCAAGACTCCAATGACCGGACACAGGTTTTACAAAAGGTCTGGTTTATTAACTGGTTATTCACTTCAATCCAATTACCAAATAATACCGCTTAATTCAATGGACCAGGTTAACTCTTTTCGCATGGTCCTTCTCGTTCGGCCGATGTTCCTCCGCCACTCCCGTCGGGCAGAGGGTCTGATGATGAGTGCTCGTCCGTTCCGTCGGTCAGAGCTTCTGGTGACCAGTCCCCTGACTCAACGTTTGCTCTGGTTTATATGGACAAACTGGACTTAATCCCCTGTCCGCTGAATGTTAATCCTTTCTCCGCTAATGCCCCGAGGTCATGCATGCACCAAGGCCTGGCATCAGCTCGCTCCCCTCCTGCTGTGAGTTCCGTTTACCAAACGATAGGGGGGTGCTCCAGCCAGGGGCTGTGACCAGGTGGACAAGAGATTACCATGTTCGGGCACATTCCTGACACTCATTTACGAACTCGGCTTTCACAGAGTTTGCAGGTAAAATGTATCTGCTTCGTTACCAGTCTTAATCAATAAGTTACCAGTGCCAATTAATAAGTTACACTGAGTTACACTTCCACAATTCCCTCATCTTTTTGTTTTTGTTTATATTAACCATTAATCTAAACATCAATATAAGTAAACAATCAATCACTACAAGTAAACATCATTTCAAGTATAAGTAAATAATCAATCACTTTGGTAATCAAATTCCCTTGGGCATACACCGTCATCCTGCAAGAATCACAAAACATTTCATTGGTCATTGACTCCTTCCATATTGTTCAATCTATTGCATTTGCATCACAAATATATTTTCAAAACAACACTTCACCATCACCAAGATACAACAATTTCACTTCATTTTCAAGTTTTGTAAAGCATCTGCACCATCTGGCAAAAACGTTTGCCTCCACACAAATGTTGACTTTGTTTGAAAGGAAGGGCTGATCACTTGTGTTTGAATCCTGGTATGAAACATTTTCTCCTAATGTCTTCATAGCTCCTGCACTACTTCGTGTAGGATTTCGCTGTTGTGGTAACATTGCGGAGTCATAGACTGACCCTGCTCTCCTTGTAGCATTCTTGCCACTTTTTGCTGTAAACCATAGTAATTCCTGAACAAGGCCTTCACCCAGTTGTAGTCGACTTGCCTCCTCCCTCATTGTGAGTGGGCAGCAAGTATTGGTGTGACGTTGATTGGCCAGCAAGATGTGGAACAGGGATGCCGGATGCATCCACAATGATGTTGGGACCATGGTGTTCAGGTCATTCATGGTCCTTACCAGGAGCAACCAGCAGAATCGTGCACAGCTGTTGTGACAAGGGCACAGCCGTTTTTTGCAGCTCCATGCTGGTTCCCCGGACGTTGGTGAAGTCGTTGTCCTGCAACTTCTGATGTGGTGAATGTTCGAAGCCTCGAACAAGAGTAAGTGATCGCCTTTCTTTCATATGTTGCAGTGTGATCCAGGCAAATGGTCACATAAATTTCCTTGGTGAAGGTAAGCATTCATCTCCAAGTTACACGGGAGAATGTCTTCATCATTCTTTGAGAAAGAGGGTGTATGCCACGATTAACTTCATTTTTTAGCCACAAATTTTCTTTCTCGAACCTCTTCCCAATTCCGTTAGCAATCCCTCCAAAATGTGATCTCGTCTTATCCTTATGCTCAGTCACATCTGAATCTGCTTTCCACACACACTTTCCACAATCTGAATCAGATAGGGTACATCTTACCATGAAATCAGCATAATCATGTATATCTTCCGACAGTTTCACATTCAACAATTTGTTGTTTTTCCTTAACACAAAAAGTTATATTCATTTATATGCGTCACACAAATAATATTCAATCAGGTATGTATTTTATTACTAAACTAAGAATAGCATCCACAATTGCTTTCAGGTTAATATAGTTCAAAAATTAACTCATGCAGGTATTTTAGCACTACTCTAAGAAAATAAATTGTATATGATTACAATCACAAACGGGAATACCTAATTCCCAACAACAATTTTCCCAAACCAACAAATTAAGCATAATGTATTATTACCATAATTCCTCTCCACTTTTTCTTTTCCCTCTTTTTTTCCCTAACAGTGTGTCACTCGTGGTGATATGAGTTCACTGATATTGTAATTGACACAACTCATAACATTGTCGTTATGCCATTATCTTAATTCTACTGTATTCACTATTCATTTGCAACATCACTTGATTCATTCTTTTAATCTCGGTATTATTCATATCATCATAACAATCTTTCTATTTTAGGTCCATATTTGTTTCTGTTCTCATCAACCTCCTACGGTTTATCAATTTGTTCCAAAACACTGCAACCAAAGGTTTTAACCAAAGCTCTACCAAACTATTTCCAATTTGAACTCAAAATGCTAATTAAACAACAATTCAAAGAATTAACTTCAATGGGTCAACAAACTCATTTTATAAACAGATCTAATTTTCCCATCCAATAATTTTCCTTGCCAAATGTCATATTGCAACACTTTAATAAACCTTCGAAAAATGTCTCCCAAATCAATAAAATGTCTATGTCTAAAATGTCTAAAATGTCTATAAAACCAAATCAATGTCTCCCAACTCTAATAAGTCTTTGTAATATCTCACTTCATTTACCCAGCATCGAAGAATTTATTTACTATCCATTCCCATCTGTTAACCAGTGACTTTGTTTGAACTCCAAAACTTAATTTGATGAATCCCATGTGTACAGCTACCACTTATTGAAACCCATACTTTTGTAGAAAATATCCAAGTAAGTGTTTTTTTTTTTTTAAACCCCCTTAACTGTTGCTCATCCATTTCTATGCACCCAGTGAGTACTACTGACACCAGTATGCCAATATCGGTGTGCGAGTTTAACAAATATGTTGCAGGTACACGTGACATCGCGTTCTGAGTATAAATAACATAACAGCGCGTTCATGTCTGCCCCTTGGTTTAAGATTCACAATGTATTCCGTTTTAAAACTCACAATAGTTCCAACCAGCAAGATATTCTTTACTATTTTCCCATATCATCTATGCCTAATACACAACCATACATGCAGCACAATTTATATGCTGATAAAATTCAAGTATATATATATATATATATATATATATATATATATATATATATATATATATATATATATATATATATATATATATATATATATATAAATCCGTGAGCAGAGTATTCTGGGAAGTCAGTGTAAGACCTCTCCCAAATTTGGCTAATTTTGTACTCCCTCATTTCTTTTTATGAAGCTCATATCCATAAATAGCTGTTATTCTCATATAAATTCTATCAAAAATGGAATCCCCAAATTACTCACAATTTTACTATTAATTAATGGCTGCTCATAACCCAGCACATCAAATCTTTATATTCCATCTCCCTTGACAAAAGAGATAATGTTCATAATCAAATTATATTTCTATTTTATTTTACGGATTCTCTGCATATTCAATCCCATCCACAT
The DNA here is from genome assembly GCF_964187855.1 of Myxine glutinosa. Lineage (NCBI taxonomy): Eukaryota > Metazoa > Chordata > Myxini > Myxiniformes > Myxinidae > Myxine > Myxine glutinosa. The sequence goes on along the minus strand of NC_136263.1, from coordinate 117,183,211 downwards.
AAAACTATCCATTTCCAGACAGGCACACTGTCGGTGTCAACAATCTTGTAAGATTGATACACAAAACAATAAAAAACACTAACATTGACACACAAAAATACACACACACATGCATTATGCGTATTTGTTTGCGTTGGAACTATTATTTACAGATCAAGATGGGTGTCAATTTTATTTCAATTTCATAAAATTTGTCCTTCAATTTTAGAAATGCTCATACACAAATGGACCAAAGTTTATTCTTAGAAAACCCCTATGATGTCACATTGAAATTACCCTTTCAGTTCCCACAATAATTTATCCAAATTTGACTACACACCCATTTACATGTCAGTCGACCACTGACTTATCAATCATGCGAAACAATAGTCCGAAATTCCCACCTGATCATCATGTGACCCTTGTCACTTGGTTTAAAAAATTTGCAAAGCAATTGTTCCAACTTTGTAAATTTAAAATTGTGTGCCCAACATAAAAGATCCAATTTCGGCATGTGATCAATTAATTACTAATTTGCTTACAAGCAAAAGAAAAATGAATAATTCTTGCTCCGAAAACTTTTCAGACCCAAGAATCATCGACAGTTATTCATGTTTGTCCAGTAATCTAATTTGTTGAGGCCAATCGTCATTTGGGATTTGTCGCAATGAAGGCCTAATCATTGTCTGAGGTATCGGTCAGCACTGGTACCCTTGATCTTGGTTTACCCTATTAACTTGTCTTCCTGTTGACATACGGACATCTTCTTCTCCAATGTCCCATCTTTCCACACTTGAAACACCGGTTTCTGTCGTTGTCTGATCTGTGCACCTGTGCACTTGTATTGCTGGGCTGCATCTCTACATCCCTGAGTTGCCACTGCAATCTCTCGTTATCTCCTGAAACACGAAAAAATTCTCTGTACCGTCCTTTTTGGGGAGACAACTGGAAATCAGATGGGACAACTGTCACTTTCATTCCTAATTTCGAGGGCAGTTGTGCATTTGTCTCCTCCACTGTATCCTGTATCCTTTTTATTTTAAGTTCTAGATCCGTTATCCGTTCTTGCTGTTCCCGTTGTCTGGATTCACCATCCCAAAGATGGAATGCAAGCCAGTCTACCGTTAGATTCTGTCTCTTCCTGGCTTTCAATCTTTGTTCCAATCTTTCCAATCGACTTCGCTCAAATGTACCATCTCTTGGAAACTCCTCATCTTGTCCCTTTGTCCACAAATACCAATTCTCGACCTGCCTTATAGCTTCGGCACCACAACGGTCGTACATATGATGTGTACAAGTACCTTTTTGTGGAATTTCTGGTTGTCCTTGTGTATTCTTGCAGGCTCCATTTCCCATTCTGCCTTTTATCAAAGTAGCGTTGGATGTGTTGTAGCTTGTTCCAGGTTCCTCTAAAGCTTCACTCGTACCTCCAGGAAGGATCTCTCCACCTGTTCACACGGTGATTTCCAGAGAGTCTCCCTCAGCTGTGGCTTTTGCACAATCCAATCTCACAGATCAGTATTTGCAGATGAGCCGGAGGGTCAGTATGAAATGGGTGAATCCTCAGGTGTCCGCTCTGTTGACGGGGAAATCACACAATGGTAACCGCACATATATATCTGTATATAAACTCACCACCTTGCTCAATTTTCCCAGGTTGTCTCCACATTGATAATATCTCGCAAAGATATCAAAGCTTCTTTCTTGAGACCGCATTTTCATCAATCAAACAATCAATATATTCAATTCAATTTATTCAGTTCAATTTATTCAGTTAAATTTATTCAATTAAATTCAATCAATTAGATTCAATCAATCAAGAATATCCAATCATATCATTCAACTTCTTCCATAAGTGTGAAGAATATCCAATCATATCATTCAACTTCTTCCTGAGTGTGAAGAATATCCAATCATATCATTCAACCTCTTCCTGAGTGTGAAGAATATCCAATCATATCATTCAACTTCTTCCATAAGTGTGAAGAATATCCAATCATATCATTCAACCTCTTCCTGAGTGTGAAGAATATCCAATCATATCATTCAACTTCTTCCATAAGTGTGAAGAATATCCAATCATATCATTCAACTTCTTCCTGAGTGTGAAGAATATCCAATCATATCATTCAACCTCTTCCTGAGTGTGAAGAATATCCAATCATATCATTCAACTTCTTCCTGAGTGTGAAGAATATCCAATCATATCATTCAACCTCTTCCTGAGTGTGAAGAATATCCAATCATATCATTCAACTTCTTCCTGAGTGTGAAGAATATCCAATCATATCATTCAACTTCTTCCATAAGTGTGAAGAATATCCAATCATATCATTCAACTTCTTCCTGAGTGTGAAGAATATCCAATCATATCATTCAACTTCTTCCTGAGTGTGAAGAATATCCAATCATATCATTCAACTTCTTCCTGAGTGTGAAGAATATCCAATCATATCATTCAACTTCTTCCATAAGTGTGAAGAATATCCAATCATATCATTCAACTTCTTCCATAAGTGTGAAGAATATCCAATCATATCATTCAACTTCTTCCTGAGTGTGAAGAATATCCAATCATATCATTCAACCTCTTCCTGAGTGTGAAGAATATCCAATCATATCATTCAACTTCTTCCTGAGTGTGAAGAATATCCAATCATATCATTCAACTTCTTCCTGAGTGTGAAGAATATCCAATCATATCATTCAACCTCTTCCTGAGTGTGAAGAATATCCAATCATATCATTCAACTTCTTCCTGAGTGTGAAGAATATCCAATCATATCATTCAACCTCTTCCTGAGTGTGAAGAATATCCAATCATATCATTCAACTTCTTCCTGAGTGTGAAGAATATCCAATCATATCATTCAACCTCTTCCTGAGTGTGAAGAATATCCAATCATATCATTCAACTTCTTCCATAAGTGTGAAGAATATCCAATCATATCATTCAACTTCTTCCATAAGTGTGAAGAATATCCAATCATATCATTCAACTTCTTCCATAAGTGTGAAGAATATCCAATCATATCATTCAACTTCTTCCATAAGTGTGAAGAATATCCAATCATATCATTCAACTTCTTCCTGAGTGTGAAGAATATCCAATCATATCATTCAACTTCTTCCTGAGTGTGAAGAATATCCAATCATATCATTCAACTTCTTCCTGAGTGTGAACAATATCCAATCATATCATTCAACCTCTTCCTGAGTGTGAAGAATATCCAATCATATCATTCAACTTCTTCCTGAGTGTGAAGAATATCCAATCATATCATTCAACTTCTTCCTGAGTGTGAAGAATATCCAATCATATCATTCAACTTCTTCCTGAGTGTGAAGAATATCCAATCATATCATTCAACTTCTTCCTGAGTGTGAAGAATATCCAATCATATCATTCAACCTCTTCCTGAGTGTGAAGAATATCCAATCATATCATTCAACTTCTTCCATAAGTGTGAAGAATATCCAATCATATCATTCAACTTCTTCCATAAGTGTGAAGAATATCCAATCATATCATTCAACCTCTTCCTGAGTGTGAAGAATATCCAATCATATCATTCAACTTCTTCCTGAGTGTGAAGAATATCCAATCATATCATTCAACTTCTTCCTGAGTGTGAAGAATATCCAATCATATCATTCAACCTCTTCCTGAGTGTGAAGAATATCCAATCATATCATTCAACTTCTTCCTGAGTGTGAAGAATATCCAATCATATCATTCAACTTCTTACTGAGTGTGAAGAATATCCAATCATATCATTCAACCTCTTCCTGAGTGTGAAGAATATCCAATCATATCATTCAACTTCTTCCTGAGTGTGAAGAATATCCAATCATATCATTCAACTTCTTCCTGAGTGTGAAGAATATCCAATCATATCATTCAACTTCTTCCTGAGTGTGAAGAATATCCAATCATATCATTCAACTTCTTCCTGAGTGTGAAGAATATCCAATCATATCATTCAACCTCTTCCTGAGTGTGAAGAATATCCAATCATATCATTCAACTTCTTCCATAAGTGTGAAGAATATCCAATCATATCATTCAACTTCTTCCATAAGTGTGAAGAATATCCAATCATATCATTCAACCTCTTCCTGAGTGTGAAGAATATCCAATCATATCATTCAACTTCTTCCTGAGTGTGAAGAATATCCAATCATATCATTCAACTTCTTCCTGAGTGTGAAGAATATCCAATCATATCATTCAACCTCTTCCTGAGTGTGAAGAATATCCAATCATATCATTCAACTTCTTCCTGAGTGTGAAGAATATCCAATCATATCATTCAACTTCTTCCTGAGTGTGAAGTATATCCAATCATATCATTCAACTTCTTCCTGAGTGTGAAGAATATCCAATCATATCATTCAACCTCTTCCTGAGTGTGAAGAATATCCAATCATATCATTCAACTTCTTCCTGAGTGTGAAGAATATCCAATCATATCATTCAACCTCTTCCTGAGTGTGAAGAATATCCAATCATATCATTCAACCTCTTCCTGAGTGTGAAGAATATCCAATCATATCATTCAACCTCTTCCTGAGTGTGAAGAATATCCAATCATATCATTCAACCTCTTCCTGAGTGTGAAGAATATCCAATCATATCATTCAACCTCTTCCTGAGTGTGAAGAATATCCAATCATATCATTCAACCTCTTCCTGAGTGTGAAGAATATCCAATCATATCATTCAACCTCTTCCTGAGTGTGAAGAATATCCAATCATATCATTCAACTTCTTCCTTGTGTATTCTTCATTCGCACGCACGTTCATTCGTTCGCACGTTCATTCGCACGCCGAGCAAGTCGCGTGCTTTGAGCAAGTGCAAAAATATCTGTATATAAAATTCCATTGCCCGCTGCCTTAATCGCACACCCTGAGCGGGCAACGTTTACAAGTGCTAAGCAAATGTGCGTGTGCAAACAGGTGTACGCGCGTTTCTCAGTGACGCGTGTCAGACGAACTGGCGCATTTATTTACACAGCGAAAAAACCCGTATTTACAGATCGCTAGAGAAAAAAAAAACACGAATAATAGATAAAACCGTGTGTAAGACCTCTCCCAAATTTTGTCCGCTCATTCACTTTTCCTGATTCGCATCAAGGATCTCCATCATCAGACAGCGTACTTAATTCCGCATTTTAATGAGAATTCAACAGGATTTTACGACTCAAAGGAAAAAGAACGAGCAGACCTTTTGCAGGACGATCGTTACAAAAATCGTTACATATATTAAAGTATTTATAATGTCGACAAATCATATCTTAATTCTTACAAAATTTGGTTCTTTGAATAAATCACAGCACCGGGAGAACCAGCTCAAAAAAATGGATCTTTGTGTTTATTCAGCACCCTAGTAATTGGTTCTTTGTGTACTAATTACACAGCACCCAGGCCCCGCTCATATGGATCTTTGTGCAGCGCTGCACAGCACCTGAGCAAAAGGGGTTTCATCTACATTTTCCTTATCCGGTGTACCATCCGTGATATTTGTTTGCTCATTCACTATTCCTGATTCGTCATCAAGGATCTCCATCATCACACAGCGTACTTAATTCCGCATTTTAATGAGAATTCAACAGGAATTTACGACTCAAAGGAAAAAGAACGAGCAGACATTTTGCAGGACGATAACTGGAATTAGTCGTGAAAATATATCCAAAATACACAAAAATACACACCCACACAAATAAACAACATTTATTCCGTTTAACAGAACAAACATTTCCTCTATCATGACATGCATGTCTTCAAAATTATATGACCAAGAGAAAAGTAAAATTAATTAAAACTGCGGGCAGTGATGATCCGGGGACCATACCGCTCCATCCTGATTGGACGAGTGCGTGCTAGAGTCGTTAACAACGACAGTCCAGATCCGATTGTTCAAAATTTCAACTCAATCGATCGAAAAATGAACGCAGGGATGCATTTTAAAGGTGCAGTGGCACTAACTGAGTTGCCACGAATATGGCCACGAAATTGCCAATATGGCCATCACAAAATATTTTCCTTAATCAATTGGCTCATAGCATAACCAATCTGTAAGTATTTCATCCGAAGATGTATCTCTGAGGACTTTTAATTAAATAAGTCATTTATAAATCAACGAGTTAATTTATTAAATGATTAATCAATAAATCAAAATTTTCCTTGACAGCCACATCACTTGGTCAGTGTCATGTCCAAATATCAGCTTCCTTACTCAAAAGGTGCCTGAGTTAATGTAATGTAATTACTGTAATAAGATTACTGCAATTACTGTAATGATTACTGTAATTACTGTAATTACCGGAACTGTAATTACTGTAATTACCTCAGGTAATTACTGTAATGTAATTACTGTAATTTAATAAGAAATGTAATTAATTAAATAAGTACTTCATTAATCGCTCATAATTAAATAACTCGTGAATTCTTATCCGATTTACTTAACATTTGAGTGTCCCCAAAACGTTGGAGCAAAACGTTGCAACAACGAAAGTGAAACGTTGTAGCGACGTTGTGGAAACGTCAGCAAAACACAACATTTGAATGTTCCCAAAACGTTGGAGCAAAACGTTGCAACAACGAAAGTGAAACGTTGTAGCGACGTTGTGGAAACGTTAGCAAAACTCAACATTTGAATGTTCCCAAAACGTTGGAGCAAAACGTTGCAACAACGAAAGTGAAACGTTGTAGCGACGTTGTGGAAACGTTAGCAAAACTCAACATTTGAATGTTCCCAAAACGTTGGAGCAAAACGTTGCAACAACGAAAGTGAAACGTTGTAGCGACGTTGTGGAAACGTTAGCACAACCCAACATTTGAATGTTCCCAATTTATCCCATTAAAATCCCATTAAATCCCATTAAAATCTTCAGACAAACCACTAGCAATATTATTCCTAGGACTAAAATTACCAGGACCATTATCAAACATTTATCAAAATATTAGGACCATCATCAAACCAATGAATGACTTAATCCTTTAATGATTACATCCAAACCCAGACATTTTGAGTTCCGTAACTTTAATACTTCAAATTTTCCATTCCTTCCCTTCCTGATCCTTAGATGTAGGGATGGGTTCTTTTTAGGATCATGTTGCATCAAGCATTATTTTCCAAAACAGTGTGAACATTAAACCACACCATTACCTCTGACATCCCACCATTTACACCAGCTTTCCCATGATGTCGCGATATGACCCCATAATCCCACAAAACTCTTCGTTGCTTTGACATCCAATATGAAAATTCTCATTTAACCCATTCAAAGAACGTCCATTTCGCAAAATCGAACCAACCACAACCTTCGCCATTAATATCTATTGTAAGCGTGCCGAATCAGTAAGCATCACCCCTCCTATGAGCCTCGACCAGAGGGTGGTTGTTACTCGCAAACACTCGTCGCTAGCTGTTCCATTGTCTGCCGATTCCCACTCTGCTGCCGATTTCCACTGAGCCATCAGAGTGGAATTTGGAATTTTTTATTTCTCTGAGCTCATGAAAGTGGTGACAATGGGTGGTCTGCCATTGCTTTCCACAAAAGCATCTTTCACCTTTCAATAAAATATTTGTACCAACCAAATCTGCGAGTATGGGGCGCAGAGAAAATACACAAAAAGCAACAGCCCTGGCTTTGCTTCCTGGAAGCTTCCTGGAAGCTTCCTGCAAAACGCTTTGCTTCTCGCAAAACGTCCGCCAATGGGAACTAGAGGGAGGGGAGGGAGAAGGAGCGGGAGCAAGAGACAGGGTGCCGGAATGGACATGAGGGACAATGAGGGACAGTGAGGGAGTGTTGGATTGCAATTTTCATCCAATCGCCATCTTTCACAATAATTCTGGACCGGCATGAGGTGGGGTTGTCTGTCATGAATTTATTTGTTGATCGAACGAGTTTTAGACATGGCGGGAAAACTGAAAAAAAAATTTCTCTCCTCCACCCCCTTTTTTTTTTTTTTTTTTTTTTTTTTTTACTTTGGACCCACGGCTTTCGTCCTACACAATTCCGTTTAATTTGTCTAAATCCGACCAGTCGTTCCAAAGATATAAGCCGTTTTGTCGCAATACCATAAATTGGAATGAGGTAAAAATATCTATATATAAATATAATTCCATTTCCCGGCTCCCTGTCGCACGCCGAGCAAGTCGCGTGCTTTGAACAAGTGCAAAAAAAAACTACTTTACATGTGTACGGGTGTGTAAACGAGTGTACCGGCCTTACACGACTTGGAAGCAAATGGTCGCATGGTGCACGCATGCTCCGTTTGCTCCCAGGTCACAGTAAGGCCCTTAATGACCAGCGCCGACCTGGTGCATTTTATTTAGACAGCGCAAAAAATACGTATTTACAGAAATCATTTAGAAAAACACGAATAATAGCTACAGTCGTTTATCGAAGTACCATTCGTGATGGGTCACGCCACCTATATCGCGGCATCGGTGCGCAAGGAACCCCCAGGACCACCTCCTCCCCCATGTATGTACAAAACTATTCCCAAGTTCGTAAATCATATTGGACAAAAACAAGACACACTCACCTTTTAAAGACTTGTTTGTGTACAATTGATGTCAGCGGTGCCTCCAAATTGTAGGGGAAGTAGTGGGGGAGACTCAAGACTCCAATGACCGGACACAGGTTTTACAAAAGGTCTGGTTTATTAACTGGTTATTCACTTCATTCCAATTACCAAATAATACCGCTTAATTCAATGGACCAGGTTAACTCTTTTCGCATGGTCCTTCTCGTTCGGCCGATGTTCCTCCGCCACTCCCGTCGGGCAGAGGGTCTGATGATGAGTGCTCGTCCGTTCCGTCGGTCAGAGCTTCTGGTGACCAGTCCCCTAACTCAACGTTTGCTCTGGTTTATATGGACAAACTGGACTTAATCCCCTGTCCGCTGAATGTTAATCCTTTCTCCGCTAATGCCCCGAGGTCATGCATGCACCAAGTCCTGGCATCAGCTCGCTCCCCTCCTGCTGTGAGTTCCGTTTACCAAACGATAGGGGGGTGCTCCAGCCAGGGGCTGTGACCAGGTGGACAAGAGATTACCATGTTCGGGCACATTCCTGACACTCATTTACGAACTCGGCTTTCACAGAGTTTGCAGGTAAAATGTATCTGCTTCGTTACCAGTCTTAATCAATAAGTTACCAGTGCCAATTAATAAGTTACACTGAGTTACACTTCCACACTACCTTCGCCACTGACGGTGGATGGAGTTTATGTGTTCACCCATGTCTGTGTGTATTGTGAACAGGTTATCTCAATAAGATATGGATTCGGACAAAATTTGGTGGAGAGGCTGGGTAGAGGAAGGTGGGGCAAGTTGAGCCAGTTTTTGTTCTTGGAATGTTAGGACTGAACTTAATGATGATCTTGCACAAATGAGTATCTTGCCTTCTAATTTAATCCGTGGGAAACATTTTGTAGCTAGTTCTTACTTGCTATTCCCACACTGAAAGTCACTGTGACCTTTGAAAAAACGGAGTCCAAATGGCTCAACTTGCCCCGCCTGAGGGGTAAGTTGATCCAACCTCTGGGGTAAGTTGTACCACATAGGGGTAAGTTGATCATTGCCCCAAATAAAGATAACTAAAGTAGAAAACCATTGTTTTGCCAGAAAAATATTTAATGTTGTAAAGTTCTACAACACTGAACGAAATGATTACCTTGTGTTCATGGTTATAGTAATCAGTTACGAACAAATTGAGTCACTCTCATAGAAAAACAAGATTATCAACTGTGGTAAGAAAAGTCAACTCAATCCACCTGTCACAGTTTCAAGTCACAATGAAACAAAAAGTATCCCAAATAGTTGATCATTGCCCCAAATAAAGATAACTGAAGTACAAAAATTGGTCTGCCTGAAAAATATTTAATGTACTTGTTACAACACTGAACGAAATATTTACATGTGCCTTGTGTTCATGGTTATAATTCAATGTGGCAGCTGGATTGAGTTGAAAACATCTGCCACAGTTTTAAGTCACAATAAAACAAAAGTGTCCCAAATACACCCAGAAAGGCCAACAGTCAGACTGTGGCAATTAAGGCACAATATCGTGCTCATCAATGCCAGCTTCATCATTTGGATCTGGAACTAAAACTAAAACATGTCAGAAATCAAGTCAATTAAGCTGCCAAACTGACAAGTCACAATTGAACACAAGCTGTCCAGAACAACGGGCAGAACTGTCAACGCACTTAGGCTGTGGCAGCTTATGCACGATGTCTTCCAGTTCAAATCCTGCTTCATCCTTTGGGTTTGGAACAAACACTGGGTTGTCAGATCCAACTTTTCCAGCAACCTTCTGCAGGAAGACACCTTCAAACTGAAATTCCTCTCCATTCAGGACATCAACCCGAGCAATGTAATGCACAAATCTTGATTTGCCAGCACATTTGCCCGAGCTTTGCTCGGAGCGCTTGAAATGGCAGCACGGCAAGGAATGCTTCCCGGGGAGTGGAGATGGTACACCCAGTGTGGTGCAGGCTCGCAATGAATCCAATGACCGGGGTAATAATGTGGTATTCTGTAAGCGCTTTGAGCCTTTGGGAAAAAGCGCATTATAAATGCTAATTATTATTATCTCCACCAACATGAGTTGGCAAGTTGAGCCAGACCCTATGGGGCAAGTTGAGCCATGGCTCAACTTGCCCCATAGGGTCTGGCTCAACTTGCCCCAGTCTGAACTTTCTGAGATGTCTCCACATACACACATATTCTATGCATCCATCGTATTAAAGTCTATGACAAGAATGGAGACACATACCTGGACTAACAATTGTCATCTGATATCCATATTATATCTATGCTGCATATGGAAGAAACGTGAACTTACCTGTTTTACACCTTTTTACTTTTATGGCTGAAAATTGGATTTTTCCCTCTGCAACACTGGTTTCTGTTTCAATTTAGAAAACAATATGGCAGAATTTGGAGTTATGCAATGGGGCATCTATAGATGGTGTCACCACAAAGTCTGACTCATTCATAACTGGCTTGGAGGTGGTGGCTCAACTTACCCCTATGCTCAACTTGCCCCGCCTTCCCCTATCTGACAAGTTGAGCCATGGCTCAACTTGCCCCATAGGGTCTGGCTCAACTTGCCCCAGTCTGAACTTTCTGAGATGTCTCCACATACACACATATTCTATGCATCCATCGTATTAAAGTCTATGACAAGAATGGAGACACATACCTGGACTAACAATTGTCATCTGATATCCATATTATATCTACTAGGGCATGCCCGTACTATATCTATATCTAAAATTATATCCCCCCCCTCTATTTACATGAAATGGTTTGGTCCAAAGCGAACGGCTTGCGAGTGGTGACAATCCCCCCCCCCCTCTATTTACATGCAATGGTTTGGTCCAAAGCGAACGGCTTCCGGAGTTTGGTAAAGAAATCGCCATCGCGTGCACAAACGCGCAGGAAAGCGAATGAATCGCAAATTCGTTTTTATTAGTTGTAAAACATAGTTTAACGCCAACATAGTTTGCAAACGTGAAATAAATGAATACGCTCTCAAATGTGCCATCCGAGGCAGAGTGTGCCCGCCACGTTCGGCACACGCGATCGTTCGCTGCTCTCTGATTGGTTGAATCGTTTTTTGGACATAGCTCGGTAAGTAATTGTCCGATTAATATGAAACCTTGAAAAGGCACATCCTCGGGTCCCCAGCAATATACCTGGCAAGTTAAAAGTATATCGGACCCGTGGTTGTCGAGAAACAGCGGTCACAGACAAACGTACAGACAGACAGAGATTACTGGAATTATAGATAGATGCTGCATATGGAAGAAACGTGAACTTACCTGTTTTACACCTTTTTACTTTTATGGCTGAAAATTGGATTTTTCCCTCTGCAACACTGGTTTCTGTTTCAATTTAGAAAACAATATGGCAGAATTTGGAGTTATGCAATGGGGCATCTATAGATGGTGTCACCACAAAGTCTGACTCATTCATAACTGGCTTGGAGGTGGTGGCTCAACTTACCCCTATGCTCAACTTGCCCCGCCTTCCCCTATCTGACAAGGACGAAGTGATTAGATTTTCGTGAAGGACCGGATGCGGATCTGGACCTGGGAATTTTTAAGTGATTCCTCATCATTCAGAGATGGGGGAAAATAAATATATATATATAGCACGATATCTCATAAAGTTATGGACGGATTCGGATGAAACTTGGTGGATAGATAGGGTGTGTGACAAGGAATAAATGATGAAATTTTGGTGAAGATTCGAATCCGGATCCGGGTGAGAGAATTTTTTTTAATGTGATTCTTCACCATTGAATGATCGGACTAAAACTGATATATAGCACGATATCTCAAAAAGTTATGGACGGATTCGGATGAAACCTGGTAGACAGGTTGGGTGTGTGACAAGGACGAATATATTCAATTCTGGTGAAGATCCGAATCTGGATCTGGAACAGAGGATAAAAACATTTTTTCGTGATTCATCAGCGATAACGATATACGGTATAATATGTTTTTTTTGTTTTTTTTTAAAGTTTTTTTTCATTTTCAAAAAGTTTCAAAAACCATGATATTTCAAAAAGTTATGGACGAGTTATGACAAAACAAGGTGGATGAGTTAGTGAGGCGACAAGAACAAGCCGATTGGATTTTGGTTCAGGTCCGAATCCGGATCCGGCCTATCAGTGGAATACAAAATATAAACTGTTCAGCCTGGTGGAGGTTTGCGCTCTACTAGTAGGAGACCAGCCTGTAGGTCCCGTGACCAAATTCTGGGAACAAAGGTTTGAAAGTGTTTTTGTGTTCCCTGATGAATACCGAACAATTTTGACTTGGGCTGCCCCCTTGAAAATGTCAGGCATTTCCGGGAAGGGTCAACAAAGGTCAAACAGGGGCCAAAATTCAAATATATTCCAATCGTGTCGATATGCATATCAAATTACTCGTCTAGACATGAGGATTCCAAAAATGTATAGTTTGTTATACCTCCGACCTTAAATGAGGGCGCTATGGTCAAAAACGTCGAAAGGTCAATGCACTTTTGACTGGCAGTCAAATTCACCAACACAGTTAACATTGTCCGATTCTAATGATTTTAGTGTCTAATAATATGTTTTCTGACATGGCAAATTCAAATAAGCAACTTTTAAAAGTAAAGGTGGTTGCCATAACCTTGAAATTTCAAAATGGCTGGCAAAAGGGCTACTGAAAGACTTGAATCAGGATCCTTGGCCAACAATAACACAGTTATTTCTAAACACATTGTCCAATGATGCTTATCTTGCTTTATTGCCCAGTTCATCATCCTACTCAGTGTCATATCCATCAGAATCAGAGTCAGAATCACTGTTACAATCACTAGTATCTGAATCTGTGTCAGAGTCTACAGTGCGGTTTGTTCTGGCATCACGTAGACGTTGAGGTAGTGCCGGCTGTGAATACCGTATTGGCAAACATTTGCCCTCTCTCAAGCTCCAACCATGCTGAAGGGGAGATGATGGAGCATCTGGATTCATAAAGTTTAACATGATGAATGCCTGATAGTTGGCCCATGTTACCTTCAAATTATGTGAATCTGTATCAGGAGGAATCCTGAGAGTCGATTTCCTCTTCATCCCTTCCCACTTTTTGGCCCGAGCTTCTGCGAGTGTCTTGCTTGATTTATCCTTGTATATGTATTTGATGGTATACTGCTCTAGCTGTTTAAGAGTTTGTGATGTCACTGGGAGACATTTCCCAAGCCCTCTAAGTAGCTCTCGTGCCTCTTCTGACTTCATTGTGCTGTCAAAGACTGATGGTTTTCCACGGCCATAGAAACTGGAAATAGCATCTGCACCAGTGTGGATGTGAAATGGGATAATGATATCACTAATATCCTTATCAAGGAGTGTTGCGCAATCAATTATGCTTTTCTTCCTTTTCAGTCCTAGCATACCTTCAATTTGATGTGCCACATACGATACTAAAACCAACACATCTGTGTCTTCTGCATCAATGACAACGGCATCTTTTACTCCCGACTTTCTTAGTTGGGAATATATGTACAACAGAATGGTGTCTGCTTCCATATGCTGACATGTCAACTCAACTACCTCCTGATCAGTGGACAAATCACTACAGCGTTCCCTCACAGAGTAAATAAATCTGGTATCTGGATGTTGGAGTAACAGGGTTTTGAACTCAGTCTTCAGAAATTGCTGCAGACGAATTTTGTTTCCTGGGTTCTTGAACATGTTGTTGAAGTGCCTAGGGGATGGCAGTTCATCATTTCTCTTGAGGAAAATATTCCTGGTCCCACCAACAAAAGGCAATTAACCTGTTCGCCTTTCATGTTCACCATCTTTGATGCTGTGTTGTAGATCATATGGGTCATTTACAAATATTATCTGGGAAGCCGTAGGATGGCGTTGGACAACAAGGTTAAACATTTTAGCAGCATAATCGCCCCATGTATAAGCACTTTCGTCTTGCTTCTCTCTATCCTCAGCAGACGGGGTTGATAGCCTCCAAATGAACCCCATATCTACTAGTGCAATGTATCTATCCCGGAACTCCAGTTCAATAAAGTTGAACTTTTGTGCCAATTTACATTTTTGCCCTTTGCGCATTGTTCCATTTACATTGAAGATGGGGAGACACTCTTCTGTCATGCGGTATTCCATGACTTCAGATAGCACTAGACCATCATCTAACTCTTGTGCCAAAGTGATGATCTCGGCCATGGCTTTGTTTTCCATAGCATCTGTTTTTGTGACCTTCTGTTTTGATGCGTCTTTGATAACTGGTGGTTTGCTGAAGCTGTGTCTGCTGTTTCTGTGTATGGTTGCATCAAACTGTTTATCACCAGAGAACTTGCGCTCTTTGAAGAATGATTGCACTAGAGTCTCCCCATCCTCATGTGCTGAGTCAAAGTCTTTGACAAGTGCATCTGATGCGACCATTCCTGACTGGAGCGACCTCAAGATAGGCTGTGTAAGGTTGAATGGGTCACAATCAAATCCGTGATGCAATTGTCTAGATCTTGTACACCGCGCTCATCCAGCAACAACCTCGTTGTGGAGTTCTCTCTGTGACCTTCAGATGATTTGGTGAGGTTTGCCAATACATGCAGTGAACTTCTAACTCTATTCACAGAGTTGACGGTTCTTGTGTGAGTCAACAACATCTTTTCATTTTTTAAGATGCGCTTCCAACCTGCTTTCATCTTCGACCCTTTATTCATGGTCTTTTCTATCCAGAGATCCAGGGGTAAGCACGAGTACGGTTTCCCGGTCATTGATTGCGCGAATAGGCCATCTCGCATGTACCTCTCTTTTTCTTCGGGAGACTGCTAATCTCAAGCCAGAATTCTACAAGCCATCTGCTGTATTTATCATTGTCGTATATCCGCAGCCATGGCATCATCATTCGGAGGGATGCTTTGAATGAATCCCAATCCTGTGTCCTCAGGGCGTATATGTTCATGATCAGTATTTCAACCATTTCCATAAAGCTCAACCAGAACCTTGCCATAGGGCTGTCTGATTTCCCAACACTCTCAAATGCTCTTTCTACAAAGGACTTGAACTCTGCATCCATCAGGAAATCATCTGCGATGGCCTGTAATTGTTCTTTTGAGCTATTGGGTGGACTTCTAAGAACTTCCAACTTTGATTTGAGCTCCGATGATAGCTTCAGTCCCTCGCTGACCCCGCGAAAAATAATCCTGCGAATGAGCACCTCATACATAAGTGAAAGGCACCTTATGCCTCTGTTGTATTGTTTACCACGAAGTGCTTGGTCAACTGATCCTTCTGAAATTATATCGGCTGCCACAAGAATTTCAGATAAACCTGAGCCATGGAACCGCTTGTTTATCACCGATATGAAGGAAATGTGAGCGTGGAATGGACCCAAGAATGGAAGGATAAGTTGAAATTTCTCAGGATTCTCATTTTTCAGCTGGACAATAAGGGCATAGACTGGTTGGTCGCCTACCAGCTGAATAAATGGCATTGACTTGCACTCGGCTGCGGTGACCATGCGACACATAACCCCGTGAACCACTGACTTCTGAGGTGGCTTTGGAAATGTCAGAAAATAGTATGCTGTACTTTTCACCACATACTCATGGATATTAGCCTGGAACCCAGTGAAACTTCCAACTTTCTGTTCATCAGCTGGTATGTTCTTCCCTGCAATATCCAGATGGGCCAACACGTGCATAACACCTCGCTTTCTTTGCTCATCACTGGTTTGAAGTGAGATATCAATTTCCTGACGAACTGCTGGCTGGCCACGTTTGACTGTTTTGTAAGGATGAATCTTGTGTTGTAAAGTACTTAAATCTTTCAAATCTTCAGACTTGGTCAATTGAAGTATAGGACGACCCTCCTCTGAGTCCATTGATGTAACATCATCAGGTTGTACAAACATAACATTGGTCCGGTGAGATGTATCGGCCCCTGTCAATGTATCATCTTTGAAGTCATCATTATCTAGGATACCTGTTCCTGGAAAACCATCTGCTAACTCGTCAGGACAAGCAACATTTGCTTTGATATCATCCATGGCCCAAGCTTCATACAGAGCAAGAACATCTTTGTAACTTATTCCAAGAGCAAAATTTTTCAAGATGTCAATGATTTCATGACTCCGAGTTAATCCATGAAGAGTCACTGATAACTTTGTTTGGAAGGATGTGCGTTTGCCGGTGATGAACGAAAACAAGAGGGATGCCAAAGCAGAAATTTGTGGATCATGACATGCTTCAGTAAAGTCATTGGAATCAGGATCCTTGAGCCATGTCAAAAGTTGGCGCAAACGTTCATGGGGTTCTTCAATATTTTCAAGCTCATCAACACGGAGAGGCCAAGATAAACCCACTTCTTCTGTAAACTTCTTTCTCAGACGCCTTGCAACATTGTTTAGTAACTGTTCATCACTTATTCCCCAAGAAAAAATGGCTGCTTCAATGTAACTTCCACCAGCAGATGCATCATAGACAATTGTGCTCTGGTTCTTGTGGAAACGATCATGGAATCCAATGTTGTCTTTGAATTCATTTTGAAGCATTTGTTTTATAGTGCTGGTTTTCATCACAGTTTCAAAACCAAAGTTTGCACTCATTTGGTTATAATCAACCAGAAGACCCTGTAATGTTCTTGGCTCATTCATCTCCAGCACAACTGTACGGACATGCCTAAAAAACATCTGTCTAACCTCTGTAAGTCGCACGTTCTGTAAGTGCATTCGGTCACCAGATGAATCAGAATGTTTGTAGTGAGGCTTCACATACTTCATCCAGCAGGAACGATGATAGCGTATTTCTGACGCAAAGGGATCAGGGGTAGAATCTATGACAGTTAAAATTCTTTCTCTCATCTGGTCATCTTCCAAGTGTATTGTATGTGACTTGAAGGTGTTCCACGCATTCAACTGTTGGATAATACATAATGTTTTGGAATTTTTCAAGTCTTCTGGTTTCATACACCAAATGCACAGATTCTTTTCATGAAGGAGACCTGTGCTACGTGAAGATCGTCCAACTTGCTGCTGGTCTTTTGCATGCGTTTCTTGTGTGTCCACTGTTTGTTGTTTCTGTTCTTGATCTCTTTTTCTTAATGCTTGTTGAAGTCCACGTTGAGCTGCCAATGCAGTCCTGCATGCCTTATGAAAATAGACACCATTCGGTCCTGCATCCCAATTGACTGAATCATAAACAGTTCCAAATTTATGCAACCCTTTCCAATCTTGTGCTTTGCCCTTCATGCGTTCCCATGCTTCAGGAGAAATGTTGCTTTTATCTTCATCGCATTGTTCATTAGACAAAATACATAGTCCAGATATTTCCTCTCGTTTTCTTTTTCTGTTTGGTTGAGGCTTCAGTACTGGTGTTGACTTTGGTGCTGACATTGTTCCCAGAAGATCTAAAATATAAAAATACAGAGCAGATGTTAGTCTTGATCCTATGGGGATCCTAATCATATTTACTTTACATCAATACACAGAAGAAATGTTTGCAAAAATTACTAGTATGTGGACGTCATGAAACAGAACAAATGACTACCAGATATTCACAGCCCATCATCATCATTTACCTATACACTTTATATGGTACACAATATTATATCGAACATGTGCTCTAAAGAAAAATGATACACATAATTAAAAATCATTATTTTGTTTTAAAAATGGAGTGTTTCAATTGTTCGTGACGTTTCGGTGACAAACATTTAATAATTTCTTATCCATGGGTTTTGGAAAAAAATTGTTGTTTTTGGCTAATTTATGTTAACCTTTTAGCAGCCATTTTGAAATTTCAAGGTTATGGCAACCACCTTTACTTTTAAAAGTTGCTTATTTGAATTTGCCATGTCAAAACATATTATTAGACACTAAAATCATTAGAATCGGACAATGTTAACTGTGTTGGTGAATTTGACCGCCAGTCAAAAGTGCGTTGACCTTTCGACGTTTTTGACCATAGCGCCCTCATTTAAGGTCGGAGGTATAACAAACTATACATTTTTGGAATCCTCATGACTAGACGAGTAATTTGATATGCATATCGACACGATTGGAATATATTTGAATTTTGACCCCTGTTTGACCTTTGTTGACCCTTCCCGGAAATGCCTGACATTTTCAAGGGGGCAGCCCAAGTCAAAATTGTTCGGTATTCATCAGGGAACACAAAAACACTTTCAAACCTTTGTTCCCAGAATTTGGTCACGGGACCTACAGGCTGGTCTCCTACTATACCGATTGTCATTGTAGTGTTTAGCTGTTTTTGTCATGTTTAGCATATTGAGGAAGTCTGAATCCAAAGCGGACACATATGGGCTTTGCATTATCAGATGCTTTCTAGTTATTCTTTCAATGTCCTGAGTGGAAATTAGGATACCTGTTGAATTCCTGCATCTGAAAAGTTAGCACAACACAAAACCCCAAAATTATTTAAAATAACAATTAAAAATAACGGGAATTTTAAATATCACCAAATTTCATTATCAAATGTACACAACCACAATAATCTCCACAGTTTGATTATTAAACTTTAATGTAAACTTTTAAAACCTTTAACAAATTGATGTTTGTTGTTGTTTTCATATGCAGCCTGTTGCTGCTGGTTGCATCATTTCTCTGGGAGCACATTTGTGCGGCTGATGCAGTACCCCAATTACCAGTGAACTGGTACTCAATTTGCCACCTCGGAAGGATGACAGGCTGAGTAAACCCCCCGGCGTTAATTCAACGATCGACCTGGATTCAAACTTCAAGATCCTAGGATCCCAAGCCAGCACCCTGACGGTAAAGCCAACACCAGGCTGTTGATGTTTGTAATAATCTGCGACTTTTCAAATCATGAATTTAGTACCTTGAGATTGCTTGATGATGTCACACACTCGAGTAAGCACAGAAATGATGGAAAATGCAATGAAATAGACTGCAAGGGATTCTCTCCATTGACAAGCCAAGTCTGTAGGTTCACCCACAAACATCACATTGCTTACACAACTGCTTGCTAGTGAAGTTAGCAGAATAAAATGAAGCACAGACTTTGCTGATTTACTCACAATCAGCTCATGGTAATTGAATATCATTATGGAAACGATCACTGCCATTGTAAAACCCAAAGCAGAAAAAGCAAGCAGAGTGAGAGCCAAAGGATCAAAGAAAGACAGAAACTCCCTTGGCATGGGTAAACAGGTGCTGCGCTGTTTATTGGACCACAGGTCTTCGGGGCAATTCTGGCATTCCTGAGAATCTAAATGGAAATCAATGCAAAGAAAACTATTAATCTTCCAAAGGGAAAGCACTGAATACACACGTGGAAAACTTTATCCTTAGATTAAAAATGAACCAACCTGTAGTGTTAGAGTAGTGTCCATCAGTGCAAGGAATGCAGTCAAAGCAACAAAAGGGCTCCCCCTTGAGAGAAACTTTCCGAGTTCCCGGCTCACATGGTTCTCTGCACACGGAACGAGGGATCTGGAAAACAACACTGAAGTGTAAATGGAAGTTCAGAGCCAGAGCCTCTGCCATACTAGTCCACTTGGTCTCGCTTTTGACGACATGTTCTGCACGATTGGCCATTTCATGGCCATCCGCAATTTTGTTCACGGTTTCCTGTGCATCCAAATTTGAAAATGTTATCTTTAAAATTTTCTGGAAGGTTGGCTGTTCAAACCCCGGCCAAGTCATGCCAAATACTTAAAAATGGTACGTGTTAGCATTCATCATTTGAAAGGTTAAGAGCATGGGCAATCCCCATTGGTGGCATCCATAAAGAGGAGGAAATTCCTCTATAGGAAATGCCCCACTGAATGCCGTGAGAAAAGCGGCGCCATTGCTGTGATGTCACTGGTACCCAGAGTGCCCCAGTAAGTGATGGCACTTCCCACAATCTCAGTGACTGTTTTTATTATGTTGTGTCATGTATGTCCATGTGGTGTATGGCAGCCCCACTACGAGCCTTAGATCATGCATGTGGGGGATACCCCATAGAGGCTGGGTTGTTCGTAATTCACTGCCACGGGACCAATGGGACTATTGACGGTATGGGCATGGCGTGCACTCGGTTATTGGAGCCACGCCCCTTTAAGAGGATCCAGCGGAAGTGATGGGGGGTATATAAAGAGGAGTTCCGGTCGGGTTCAGGAGGTCTTTGGAAATAAAGGAGCCTTGAACAATTCAAGAAGTTATTAGCCTTTGGTTGCACGCAACTCCTACAATGTAAAGTTTTTAAAGAAAAAGAATGCAATAAATGGCAGTAAAGTCTTGGGATGACTTTCATTAACTTTGAAAATGCATTTGACAATATGAACAGGGATGTGATGTGGAATATACTAGCATACCATGGAATGGGGCATCCTTGATCTTTTATATATTGTTACGGTTTTCCGCGGGCCTTCTTACCCTTACCAAGGGGGGATTAAGCCCCTTGTTCTTTCTGGGCCTGGAGTAACCAAGAGACTTGAAACGCCTCTTCCAGGCAAACGCAAGGTAGGGTTTCGGGACCAAGTCTCGCTCGTACCTAAATACCTGCGCCGCCACGGAAGCGGGGAACCAAGCCTCGCACGAGCCACGTGTAATTTGAGTACACCGAGCGGATTGCGTACCACATGGTCCGTGCAGTCACCGTTAATATTGGACCCCGATTAGAGCGGTTTTACTCATACCACACTTAGTCAATGATTGAAATCACAAAAGCGGTAGAATCAAAGAAAGAACACAGGTTTAATTATTATTTACACTTATGTACAATTTGGTAGAAAGCAGACACAGAGCAGAACTTAAGCAGTCTTATTATAAAACCCAGACACGGACCCGTTCACACTCACACAGGGAAATTGCAGGCAGGATGATGTTGAGGCCAAACGCGCTGGCTTGGTCGTTCAGGAACGGCCCCGTCCAGCTCTCCTCGGTCACAGCACGTCCCGCGATGATGGCGAGCAGGTGGTGGAAGGATCCTCGTAGCGCGTCTCTCGGACAAAGGCAGCTAATGAGGCAGGAAGGCGGAAAGGAATGTACGCGTCTCTCGGTGCGGCTGGTGGTTCCACAGCGCGTTTAGCAACCAGCGTGCTATCACTCGCGTAACCCAATGCACTATAGCGGCTCGGCTTCAAGCTCAACCGAGCGTCACTTTAATATGAGCACGTATCTTGGTTCATGCGCGTCTTTGTCCGCTCTCGTATCTCTCAAACTCTACTGCTGACCGCGCTCCTTCAACTCCTCACTCAATGCCAACTCACCGCCAACTCGATAGTCCTGGTGGCTTTGTGCAACGGTTATCTCGACACGCCCTGAGCGCTCTCGAACCTTCCAACCACACCCTGTGACGCAGTGCTGCAGCTACACCCTGAGAGCCCTGATTCACGGCTCGCGCTTACCGTCAGCTTCTTTGTCGCCCTCATTCGGTCCCAACCCGACCTGCTAGGCCGGCCTCGTGTTAATTCGCGCCAAAAAGCAAAAGGCAGCACAAGGAGGCGTAAGGCGGCATAAGGCAATGGAGGCGGGATAAGGCAATGAAATTATGAGAAGGACCTACTCTCATTACTCTTCTCAACCCAAGACAAACACAGGAAAAGGACTATTCTCACACATACTATGAAATAACTGAACTATCGCGAGGCTACATGTTGGTTGTGTGACTAACTATGAGGGGGATATTTAACCTTTATTGTACAAAACTCAAAACCGCAACACTACCCCTCTCCCTCGTCAGACTCGTCCCCGAGTCGAACCTAACAAAAATTGGAACGACCGGTTTTGAGAAAGATCTGGAAATTAACTTTTACTTTTACATGTGACATATAGATGTGGTTCCCTCTAACATTTACTCTAACCCGTGTATGCGACAGTTTTAAAACACTAAATATGTCCCACCTATTGCGTTGAGTAGCTCCTCTAACAGAATCACGCCCACAATTAACTGAATCCGGAATTTGTCAAACTAAACATATAGCCGGTGGGCAGCATTTTATATACAAGCACAGAAAAACTTACTTATTTACAGTTCTATGACCCAGGACCTGTCCTTTTTGAAAGAGAAGATTGGAGGGGAGAGAAAACACAGCAAGATACACAAAAACACACTCATCATTCAAAAATTCATATTTGCTGCTTGCTTCTTGCATCTTGCTTCTTGCATCTTCTGTGTGCATATATCAAACTGGCTAGCCCCCGGACCAGCATACAGGCCATTCCTGCTCTTCAGGGCTAATTAAACTTCCAAATCATCTCGTCCCTAGCACACCATAATAATAATGCACAACAAATGTGTTTATTTTATTTCATTGTCAAGCAGGGCCAATCTTAGGTGGTCTGACTGCGTGACATTCATGCCACTCAAAACAAGTGGCCCGAAGATGCAAGGTGAATTTGCAGCAAGGTGCTGCACAGTAGAGGTGTAAGGCCACAAAACCTGTGGTCCATAAGTGTAATATGTGCAGCAAAGTGTTTGTGGCAGCAAGGTGCTGCACAGGTGCAGCAAAGTTATAACAAAAGAATATGGCAGCAAAGTGTTGCGCAGTTCGGCTGCACAGATGTAGAAAAGTGCAGCAGGGAATGCTGCACGGGTCGCTGGTGCTGCACAGTTCCACCTCCAAAATGGTCCTGGGGTGGGGGGAGAGACAAAGCATGACCAGCAAAGCGGAAAGGGCACAAAGGTACACAGCAAAACAAGGTAATGCAGCACAAGGGGCGTGGAAGAGCGAGCAGAGCACGCTCATCCCTATCCGTTCGTACCCCGCAAAGTCGGCTTACACTACCCTAGCCCTTCCTTGTATTTACAAATTCGTCTCTACGTATTGTCTCCAATAGCCCCCTCTATGCCAAATTCGTCTCCCAATCCCTCCCAGGAAGGAAGGAATGGAACAAACACAATGTCACTCTACGTCGTGATGCGATCTTGGCTCACTTACTCAATCAGCTAAACAAAGTCATGGTATGGAGTTTCGTCCTCCTTGGTGAATGGCTGTGGATGATGCGAAGGGGGTTTCTCTTCCTAACTACTCCAATGACATTTACTTTTAAACTACCCGGGGTTGTACCCTACCAATCGGCCATCTTTAAACTATGTGGTTCTAAAAACCGAATTCCCATTGCCAACTCTGTGGTGCCCTTGAAATTTGGGTCTCACTCCCACAAATTTTCACTCTGTGCCCTTGCACAATTTCGGGGCTGGGTTGTGTGGCTCTACTAGCAGGTCTACCTACCTGCGCACCTCCGCCACTGAAGTCGCCACCCGAGCTGACCTGCTCCTGTGACTAACTAACTGAGGAAGGCCCCTCCTGGCACTTTACCCCCTGATGCCCACATTGGCATTGGGCAACCTGGGTCCTTCCTTTGGATCCTCGGGCCCCACTCATCAACTCACAACTGCTCTAACTGGCTCCCAGAGCCTACCTGCGGCCTCACCTGGCCGACAAACTACCAGTGGCTGAGTGCCCCAATAACCATACGCACCAATTAAACCACACGCCCAGCTATTTCACTGACTCATGCACCCTCCAAAGCACTACTTTGCCACTACCTGCACCACAGGTGTCAATATCCATACAAATTTTGGCTAAGCCCTCTACCTGGCTTTACACTACCCACCCCGGGCTTTCGCGAATGGGTTCCACTCTTCCCCCATTCAGTCCTTCGCACCATGCATTCCACACCTTTTATTCCACACCAAGCATTCCACACCACTTAATCGCACACCATTTATCTCACACACTTTTTTTCCTCACACACCTTTTGTGCTTACACACCTTTTTCCTCGCACACCTCAAACACAGTTCCATTTGTCTTCCACACACAATTCCCTTTTATTCTCACACAATTCCTCACACACACAGCATCATCTATCAAACTGCTTTTCCCCTAAAACTCGTGCTTCCCCATCTTTCCTTTAAACTAAGCACTCCCACGTCATTATCATCCATCTAATCTACCTACGTCCCCACTACAGTACAAATGTCGCTACTTAAATCTCATGTCTTCTACGGTCTGCTAATTCCCTAACAATTATCCTAGCCCCCCCCCTCGGCTAGCTTCGGTGCCCCATTGAGGTAACCATTGCTGGCCCCCCCATGTGCCTAACACTACCATCCCCCTAATCTAATGCTCATGAGCTCTGGGCGTGTGAGGAATGGTCAAACTACCATTCCCCCACGCAGGGTACACTATTTCCATCAGTCCGCTATACTTGAGCCTCTTCGTGTGGAAATACATCGTCATCACGGCTCAACCTCGAGAGGCCGAGCGATCCATGCGGGTGGTTGGTCTCCTGTAGATTGGGTCCGTCCGGCATTTTCGATCCAGGGGAGGAGGCATGGATGGGCCAAGGTGCAGGGTCCCATCCCTGCGCAGTGCTTTGCGGTCCCACGCACGATGGCCCAACCGCCCACGGTCTGAGCATCGCACCCGCAAAGGTGCGCGGCTCCGAAATCTCCTACCTCCCCTTGAACCTCGCCGATTGCCTTTGCCGCCACAGCGCAGCACCAACCATACAGGGTGGGGTCTGGCATGGGTCGTGCACGGCGGTCCTTGTGAAACCGCCGCACCACCAATCCCGGCCGATCCCTGCCACACGCAACTCACCGAGGGCTCACGTCGGCTATCCGTCCCGCTAAACGCCACCCCGGTCGGTGTCGATGATTGAGCCGCGTTCTCACCACTTGCGACCCACTCCACACTTGCACACCGAGGCGTCCCTATGCCTCCCATACATTCTGTTACCGCACACTCTCCTTTCACGTCCGCTGGTGTGCATTCTCCCTCACACACCGTACTCGCACCTGCACACCTAGGCGCACTCATGCCCCTCACACACTGCAGTACGCACTCTTCTTCTACTCACTCTTCTCATGCACACTCTGTAACACCCCTGGGTGTGCACTCCTGCACACACTCCACAACACGCTCTGGTGTGCACTCCTGCACACTCTCTGTAACACACTCTCCTGTTACACAATCTTCCCGCACACATTCCGTCATACACTTTTCTCGCTCACACTCGCGTTCTGGTGCACACTTTTCTCTCACACACACGCCAGTCACCCTCGTACACCGCACAATGGACCTTCCACGACCGCCCGGGTTTCGTTTCATTCACAAGCGCGCCAAACCCATTTTCGTGCCAAACACATTCGCGCCATTAATTCTACTCACCTTGGGGACCTCTTTTTCTGCCAACACCTGCAAACTTTTGATTTGGTTAGCAAGCACGACATCACGGTGTGAATACAAACTTTGTGCAAATCCCATCTCTTTCTCCCGTGATTCATTTTCGATCTCTGCCATCTCTTCGGCCCCAATTATTTCTTTTTCTAGCTCGACGACCGCCGGCGCGCATGTAATTTCTCTGTCCAATTCGGCGACCGTCAGCTTTTTTACACCCAGTGTCGCGATTTCCAAACCCTCGGTCAACTTAGCTGTGCTCTGCCCAAGCTCGCTCTCCACAAGTTCCTCACACCGCGTCACCTCGTCATGTCCCATTGTGACCTCCATGCTCAACCTGCGCCTTATGTCCTTCCCCATTTCTTTTATTTCTTTCTTCGACGCCACCCTCATTTTTTCCAATTCCCGGGTGGATTTGTTCCCCATTTCTTTCAATTGGCTCTTTTGGATGTCCATTTTGTTTTCCAACCCTAATAACCCATCTTTCATCTCCTGGGTGGATTTGACCCCCATTTATTTTATTTCTTTGGTGGATTTGTCACTCATTTCTTTCATGTCCTCACCCGACTTGACCATGTAGGCCCTCATTTGTGCCATAAATAGGTCCCAATTCCCTGGCACCGCAGGCTCGGCTCTCGCTGCCATGTGCGAGGCGTCGCCATTTTCTACCCCTACTGCCGGCCCCTCATCAATTTCCTCCTCTTCTACCAACCCTTCCTGTGGGTCCTGGGTCATTAATTCCTCCTCATCATCTACCACCACCGACATTCGACTGCCTTGACTAGCCATGGTACGAGTACAATTTGGCTTTTACTACTAAATTTAGTCCACTCGTAATTTTCGAGTACGTGAAGCGCACTCCCGATCCAATCCCACTCCCTGACACCAATTGTTACGGCCAATATGTACAATTAGTGTCCAAAATTTTGGTGTCCAAAACATTTGCCCAGGGTTCCATATCCCCACTCCTGACTACCAATTGTTACGGTTTTCTGCCGGCCTTCTTACCCTTACTAAGGGGGGATTAAGCCCCTTGTTCTTTCTGGGCCTGGCGTAACCGAGAGACTTGAAACGCCTCTTCTGGGCAAACGCAAGGTAGGGTTTCGGGACCAAGTCTCGCTCGTACCTAAATACCTGCGCCACCACGGAAGCGGGGAACCAAGCCTCACACGAGCCACGTGTAATTTGAGTACACCGAGCGGATTGCATACCACGTGGTTCGTGCAGTCACCGTTAATATTGGACCCCGATTCGAGCGGTTTTACTCATACCACGCTTAGTCAATGATGGAAATCACAAAAGCGGTAGAATCAAAGGAAGAACACAGGTTTCATTATTATTTACACTTATGTACAATTTGGTAGAAAGCAGACACAGAGCAGAACTTAAGCAGTCTTATTATAAAACCCAGACACGGGCCCGTTCGCACTCACAAAGGGAAATTGCAGGCAGGATGATGTTCAGGCCAAACACGCCGGCTTGGTCGTCCAGGAATGGCCCTGTCCGTCTCTCCTCGGTCACAGCACATCCCGCGATGATGGCGAGCAGGCAGTGGAAGGATCCTCGTAGCGCGTCTCTCGGACAAAGGCAGCTGATGAGGCAGGAAGGCGGGAAGGAATGTACGCGTCTCTCGGTGCGGCTGGCGGTTCCACAGCGTGTTTAGCAACCAGCGCGCTATCACTCATGTAACCCAATGCACTATAGCGGCTTGGCTTCAAGCTCAACCGAGCGTCACTTTAATATGAGCGCGTATCTTGGTTCATGCACATCTTTCTCCGATCTCGTATCTCTCAAACTCTACTGCTGACCGCGCTCCTTCAACTCCTCACTCAATGCCAACTCACCGCCAACTCAAGAGTCCTGGTGGCTTTGCGCAACGGTTATATCGACACGCCCTGAGCGTTCTCGAACCTTCCAACCATGCCCTGTGACGCAGTGCTGCAGCCACACCCTGTGAGCCCTGATTGGCGGCTCGCATTTACCGTCAGCTTCTTCACCGCCCTCATTCGGTCCTGACCCGACCTGCGAGCCCCGCCTCGTGTTAATTCGCGCCAAAAATCCAAAGGCAGCACAAAGAGGTGTAAGGCGGCATAAGGCAATGGAGGCGGGATAAGGCAATGGAAGTATGAGAAGGACCTACTATCATTACTCTACTCAACACAAGACTAACACAGGAAAAGGATTATTCTCACACATACTATGAAATAACTGAACTATCGCGAGGCTACGTGTTGGTTGTGTGACTAACTATGCGGGGGAAATTTAACCTTTATTGTACAAAACTCAAAACCGCAACAATATTGTGTTGTGAAGGTTGAGGAGCCTTTTTTTTGTATGATGATCAACAAAGCTCATATTGTCCATCTGGATCACATACTTTGATGTTCTGGCCATAAAGCAGGCTGTGGATATCCTGTGGAACAGCTCACAAAGGGTGGCCAAATGCCTGCCCCAATTGTGGATATGGAACAAAATGTCATCAATGTAGCTACCAACATTTTAAATCCCAACCATACCAGCAAACTCCTCACACCCCATATTTTGTTTATATCTTCATCAGAAACCAGTATCTGCCGATATCCCTTGCTCAAGTCAATCTTGATAAAATACTTACCTTCACTGAGCTTCTGGAAGAGGTCATTGACAGTCACCATTGGTTTCAAAGCCCATACAATGATCGTATTCAGATTAAGGTAATCACCATACATCTGTATGTCTTGACTAAGGGACTATCTAATGCTGTATGGTATTGACTGAACAGGTTCACTTGTATTCAAGTTAAGCTGATGATCGAACAAAGTTGCAGTGCATGGGAAATTGGTAAACACATCTTTATGCTCATTAACCATATGGATATAACATGTTCTAAATTCCTGCCAAAACTAGGCGAATGTCAGGCCTGGCTAACCGGTTCATGAAGTCTTGGACCAAGCTTTCCCCGGCCGATCCCACAAGATGGGATAATAGTGGCCATTAAAGAAGAAGAAGATCATATGTTGAGGTCATATGTGTGCAAGCTAATAACAGAAACTGTGTATTCCCTTGGGACGTTTCTCCCCTACCTCTAATCCTCCCCATCTTGGTACGATCCGTCTGTTTGCGTTTTAAATCTTTAATCCACGGCGTCATGAAGATCGGCATGGTAAGATGCCTGCCGAAGCACTTCTGGTGGCTTCACTCGTGCTAATAGAGATAGCTCTGCAAAGGACCATTTAGGGTGCATTATGCCACCAGATTTATTATAACAGTACACCACCATGTTCATGCTCTCCCACCTGTAATCCTCCTTGTCTGTTGTGCGGAAATACAGGGGCTCAACTACCGATATTAATTATTCGGATTTTATTTATTTTATTTTGCATTCTCGTAACATGAAAATGAAGTTTTCGTGTCGGTGATCTACCTCTGGACTACCAAGACATTTTCGATTCTGGCTAAATATTTCAATACACACTGCATTGAATTTCGTCGGGCAACGCCAGATACTTCAGCTAGCATATAATATTGTTACTGACGCGGCTTTAGATGTTATATTGACCGAGCGGTGGTGTATTTAACCGCGTCCGAACAGTTACTCCCCGATTCGAACCCGATTCCACCCGACGTTGACCAGATCGCCCCACAGATATTCAATCGGGAAATCTCTAAAGCGACCGAAAGAGAATGAAAAAGAAGAAGAAGAAGAATACGGAGGAAGAACAGATTTATTATACACACACAAGCAATGGATGGAAGAAGCAGTAACACAGCGAATCGTTAACTTACACTATTCATTTTTACTTAGCCCCAAGACAACGAGCAGGACAGGACGTTCACACTTACACAGGGGATAATGCAGGCAGGTAGGGCTTGAGGTGGATTGCTTGAGAGGGAGGCAAAGTCGGGAGGCAGCAGCTCGCAATTCCTCGCGGTTTTGGCGGGAAACCCCTTCGTCGCGTATCCGCTGCGGTAGATGCCACGCGCTGGTTCGGCACACCTGCTCCTCTTCTTATGGTGGAGCCGTCTCCCTCCTTTCAGCGCGTCTCTCCAAAGCTGGTTTCCTTGCCGAGTACCTCTCCTCTTTGGCTTGGAGCGTTTCGCATCTCACCGCCTCTTGGTGCAGTCTCTTTGCTCATCTCCCAAGGCCTCTCCAAGTCATCTCCTAAAGCAGTCCCTTACAGTCGCTTTTATCACCTCGAGCGAAATCAAGCCGCCGACTCCGAGGGCACGCCTACCGGGTCGCTCACCGCCGTGTTGATTGGCTGTTAGGGCTGGTTCACTCCTTCCCTCTTATGACGAGGTGGAGACACGCCTTTCTTCCCCAACCCTACCTCGTGGCCAATGGTGGTTTGAAGAAAACCCCCCAAAATGCGGAAGGCAATTGGAAGGGAGGTTTTGGGGAAATTGGAAGGGCCTACGCTTATTTTGTTTGATACAATGCAAAGTCAATCTAGTGGGAAACACATATTTAGCCTACATGGAATAAGGAAATACACTATTTAAAAGATATATCGTGACCTGCGTGTAAGTTTCATGGAATTAACTAGGACGGCTGCGACCATTATTTACATTACGAGGATGTTACCATACTTTTGTAACGTTCACATTGTAACGTTTCCACATTCGTTACAATATATATTAGGCTAGTGGCCAAATGAGGTTTTGGGTGGCATACCCCTACCCAAGGTAGAACAAGTCACAACCTATTTTTTCTTGAAGAGGGATGTTTGGGGAGTTAGAAAATCATGGTTGTGAACCTGAGATCATTGCACAACATTTTGAAAATCACGTTTACATATGTACCACTGCAGACTGCAAAAATGGATTTAATCGCCACAGATTCTGGCTCATATTGGCTCATATATTTGTTAATACTGGTGCTACAAACACAAATTTGGTACCAAAATGTGCGGAATGATGACATATATATCTGTAAAAACCATTTGTGATGTAACAAAGGCTTTTGTGTGACCTACAGGCAAAAATAGTCGAATTTTACTCAACAAATCAGCTTCGGGTTTACCAATAAATATCAACAAAAACATTAATTACTTCAAAAATATTGGACTTGCAGACATACTTGTTACATCAACATAATCCAAGTTTATTTACCCTTTGAAAAATATATCTAATGATATAATTGTCACTGAAATGATATAGTTATAACTGAAATCATATGTCGCCCCACTAATGCTGACCGATAGAAATCCCGAAGCAGATATGCAACATGAAGAATTGACTTAGGATTCTGACACAATTGTGAAAGTGACTTTTATAGACATCATGTTGATATAAGCTATTTCACATATGACGATAATGACATCATAACATGCACTGTAACTTATGTACATCTATTACATGAAGTAATACATGTAATACATTTAAAAGTTCAGTCACGCTCTTCATCGGTGCTGTCGTCAAAGACAACAGAATCATCAACATTTGGACAATCGTCTGCACTACACGAGCAGAATTCAGTGCAGGTCAGTCCTGCAGAGATACAATGACATGTTCTGCTCTGCCTACAGTCATCGTCGGTGCAGTAGAGAGGCGTGAGATCTCGAACCTCCCTTGGGGCTGCATCCTTTTGGAACATGACAGGCTCAAGTTTGTTGTCTCTGACCTGCCATCCATTACCATCGGGGTTCCAAAGTACAGGCTTCGCTACATTGCTGTGGGTCCATATCGCCACCTGGTAATTTGCTCGCTTCAGATGTTGTTCGAAAGCATCGTCTGTTGGTGGGAAGAGAGATGCCCGTTTGTCACTTGTGCAGGCATAAACATAACGAAGTTGGTCGAGTGTGTGAATTGACTTTGAACCATACAACGACAGAGCATATTTTGTGGCAGTGCTGACGACATTGGTTGTATCTCTGGTTTGGCCTAACCGTGACAGTGGTGCCAAGTGTGCAATGTTTTGCTTGAGTTTCGAATATGCAGTGCGTTTCCCGACTTTGAACAGCGAGGAGGTTGTGTCACAGCCACTTATAGCATGTGATGCTGGCAAGCAACTTGACGTATCCTGACCGATGTCGTCCGTTATTCTGTTGACAGGAATGAATCTCTGACGATTCGTTGTTTTTGTACAGTGACCTGCATTCATGTACACTTTGGTGTCCCCAAACATGCCTTTCCCACAGTAATAGATGAGTAGGACCAACACGTCAGTGTCATCACATCGTACAATGACCCTTGAGTGTGTGCTCTGGCGAGATGGATAGCATGTAGCAGGAGCCGTGTGTCAGCCTCCTCATGTGTGCTGAACAATTCAGGTAGTTCCC
The DNA here is from genome assembly GCF_964187855.1 of Myxine glutinosa. NCBI lineage: Eukaryota > Metazoa > Chordata > Myxini > Myxiniformes > Myxinidae > Myxine > Myxine glutinosa. The sequence continues at coordinate 117,151,305 of NC_136263.1, read as the reverse complement.
GGATGCCTCTATGATCCACAACTTTAACTAGCAGGCCATCGTTAAAGCCTCCTGCCAGTGTGACAGATTGTTTTTCCTCAAGCTGCAATTGGGCGGCTACTGTCAAGTAACTGCAGAGGAAATCGGCAAGCACTGATTTGTTTGTGGTGTTCTTCAGGAACTTCCTGTAGTTTGGAACTGTGCGTTGTCCATCGATGACATATCTGGGTGTTGACTCTCCACCAGTGCGACGTTCTCTTTCCAGCTGCTTGATAGAGAGTGGTACATCATACCTGTCAAAAACCAATGTAACTGATGTCACACCTTGGTTACTAGCAAGCAGTGACTGAATCTTCTGCATTATGGTACGTCCGAGATCATCAAATGTGTCAAACTGGGCTTCATCAAGTGCCTGAAGTAGTGCCATCCCATCAATGACATAAGCAGTATCATGTTGGTCAGAGGGTTCGAGCACCTGGACTTCCTCGCAATTAGCTTCTAACTTCTTTGCCAGATCCGCCTTGTTGGTTTTTCACATTGTCCCATCATTGTTGAAGAGGGACGGTGGCACAGGAGCCAGTTCATGTGTCAGGACTTGTTCCAGACTGACATCGCGTTTCTTTGAGACAGCAAGCAGCCGCCGGAAAAGTACTTCTGAATCCACCATCAATTTATCTCGTTTGTTGGTTTTCATGGGTTTTGACATGTCCGCAAACGTTGGTGTCGTTGTTCGTGAGTCTGTTTCCCAGAAACTCTTGGTTTGGTCAGCAAGAAGTCGCTTTTCGATAAAACTTTTGTTGCATTTCTGGGCGTCTGTTAAAATATGTCCAAGTCCGTTTGATACTTCTTGTGAAGCAACCTGGCCTGTGGCGATGTTGACCAATTCGTCAGGTACAGTACATAGGTCAAACGGTTTTTGTGCGTTTGATACAAATTCCGTGATCTTGGTAACATCTTGTTCATCCCTTACCATCCTTGTCTTTCCATGCTCAGCGTGGTTTGTGGAAGCTACTTCAGTGTCCCTATCACAGAGTTCTTTAAAAGCCGTCCTCAGGTTGACAAATGGCGATCGTCCTCAGGTTGTTCTTCATAACACCTTCATCACTACAGCTGGTTACATTCGTGTGTGATTTCTCACTGGTGCACCACTGAATAAAGTCGTAGAGTGTATTAGGAACGAATTCTGCACAGTGCTGAATATCTGTTTCCTCGACAGGTGCATACATATTTCCAACATGCTCGATATCAGCCATGTGCTTCCTCAGGATACCAGCTGCAGCATGCAAAGTATGCATTTCACTATCTATGGCTGATGGTACATCAGACGGGATGTCTTCATATTCTGGTTCATCAGTCATGCTCTGCAGAATCGTGGCTTTTCTCAGGGCATCACCTAAGGTCACAGAAGAAGAGCATATGATGTCAGTGTGGCCATCAAATGTTACACAGACTATTTGGTCACCATAATATTTAGTTAATCGCTCCTTCAACTTCCAAGTTTTATACTGTTCTGCATTCATGGTATCCAGTGAAACCAAATATCCAACGTATTCATCTTTCAGATGAACGAGGGGTGTCACTGTCTTAGTTTTGGAGAACACAGTTTGTTCCAGATAACATTTCAGTTCATCAAAAGCTTCATCATGTAATGTGCCCATTGTTTCCTCTCCTGATTTACGAATTGCAGCAGTGATGTTCCGTTCTGAAATATAGTGTGAATAGCATAACCTGTGGTACTTGGCATCATAGGCGAACAAATCTGGAAAGGCAAGCATGCGCATGTGTATTTTATTGTCTTGTCTTTTGTCAGCTGCTGCCAGAACTTTTTCTCTGGTGGACTGTCCAGTTCCTATAGATACCGGTGTAAGCGTGTTTCTGGAAGTGTTGGATTTTCCACAAATGAAGCAGTTAGTCCTGATGTCAAACCCAGCTGTTTCATTTCTGCTGATTCTTGTGTGTTCTGCTGCCGCAGACGTGCATGGTTGCTGGTCACTCTCACTGGGGTTGGATGTGGAGATATTTGACTTGCTGGTATACTTGGCCCGACACGATTTGTGGAATGATACTTTCAAATCAAGACTCAATATGTCTTGTTGCAAAGGCCAGATACTTTCATAAACGTCATCTTTTCTGATTTGACTTGCTTTGAAGATTGCACTCAAACCATTAAATGTTGGGTTCATTACAACTTCTTGCTTTTTAGGGTTGAGGGGTTTAAAGCATATGATGCAGTGGTCAGTGTCAATTTTACGACGCTTCACAACAGGTGGTTCCAGATCCATAATTGCAGATCAATTGTCAGCACAAGCATCTGAAATGAAATAATTAAAGATAAGTATATATCAGTCGTTTTAGAAAAAGGCAATCAAGCTCAAAATTGATTTTCTGCAACTGGTTTTAAAATCATTCTTGTTTGGTTAATGCATATACATGTATTATAAATTAATCAATGTCGGTTACTTTTAGGGGGGGGTGACATATGGTTTCGGTAATAACTCTATTAATTCAACTGATTTATCTTTATGAGTTATATTTCTAAAAAGGAGAATGATAGAGGGTTATTTTGATGTAATATGTAGTAATACAACTCAAATACTTATGAAGAAATTAATTGTTTAGTTGATATTTATTGGTAAACCCGAAGCTGATTTATTGCGCAAAATTCCACTATTTTTGCCTGTAGGTCACACAAAAGCCTTTGTTACATCACAAATGGTTTTTACACATATATATGTCATCATTCTGCACATTTTGGTACCAAATTTGTGTTTGTAGCACCAGTATTAACAAATATATGAGCCAATATGAGCCAAAATCTGTGGCGATTAAATCCATTTTTGCAGTCTGCAGTGGTACATATGTAAACGTGATTTTCAAAATGTTGTGCAATGATCTCAGGTTCACAACCATGATTTTCTAACTCCCCAAACATCCCTCTTCAAGAAAAAATAGGTTGTGACTTGTTCTACCGTGGGTAGGGGTTTCTCACATTTTAGGCCCCTTTTTTAATTTTGCCACTAGCCTAATATATATATATGTATATATATATCGAATTTATATTTTACTCACATTATTTTTGTGTTCATATTATTTTTGACAGAAAATTTTCACTTTTAGGAATAGTGAACAGCCATTTTTACCTTGTGCTTTTCTTCGTTCCACTGGATGGAAGTAGTATTTATGAACAGCTCATGACCTGGACGAGCTGTGGCATCAAATGAACCAACTCTTTCAAGATGCATTACCCCATCATCATCTGTCTGCCAATTTACAAGGTCATACATCGCAGGTGGATCACCATTTTCATCAAACTGGAAAATTCCTTCTCTCATTGTCAGTACAAATTTCACCTTGCGAATGTAGAAGAGCAACTGAAAATAACATCAACATCAATAATTATTGTTACCTGGAGGGGTAGGAGGGCTCCATAGCTTGACCGTGGTAAGTGCAGCATGGTCCGTGTGTTTTGAGTACCGTAATGGTTAGATTGACATGTAATAGGGACCTGTCAGGTTAAGTCGTTTGTTTCACGTGATTCTGAGGAGGCAGTGTATGTCATTTATAGAAAGAGTGGACCTTATTATTTGGGCGTGAACACCTCATGTGCTCGGTGTCTCGGGCCATCACATGTCTGGCCTGTGTGTGTCAACCATGGTGGTGTAATGTGCTCTGGAGACAGAAGTGCCATCCTGCAATTATTTTCATAGATAGGCACCACCCCAGTGGGTGGGACGGCCAGGGCAGAGAAATCCGCCCAGGAGGAGGGGAGCATGAGAGAGATGATGCTTGCAGAAGGGGGGATCATGTGAGACCTGGAGACGAAGAAGACCTCGTGGTTGAGAGAGGAGATCGCAATATCCTTGTGTGGAAGGAGAACAGGCAAACTGATCACCGAGTTTTGGAGTGGAATAAGTGTGGTTTTGACTCATCGATTGACCCAAGCTGCATTCACCCTGTGTTGGTGGAGTGTGGAGGAAGAGGACGGAGGGCACCCCCAGGAGGACTGGCTTAAAGGACAATGGGGTCCATGAGGCCTGGTTGAGGAGGTGGATCATCGCTGGCATTCCACACCAAACACCATCTTTAAAGGGCCCATTTTGGATCTTGAAAGGTATTGTCTTGCACCTGCATCATGAAGCAATCTATTTTGAGCCTGGCGTCCACCCAGCACATCAGATAAGGGAATTTCACCTGCGTACAATTTTGTTGGATGAGTGTGATATGTGGTGCCTCGTGCGTTAGGAATTGTTTTATTTTCAATCATTGTACATTAAGTTTGAATTTTCCCATTTTCCTCTTTGTTTCCATTTGACTCGCTTGGTTTGTTCCCTTTTTGTTTATACATATATATCAGAGATGGCTGTCCGTTCGTCCATTCGAGGTTACGCTGATTGGCTGTGTGAGGCTAGGTGCACTATGATTGGCTCCTGGCAAGATTGAATAATGCATCGTATAGGCTTATTTAAAGCTGATATATGAAATCTGATTCCCTATTTCACAATCGGAACTCATGGCCTAAATAATTATGTCGCAATATAGAGTGAAATTGGAACAAAATTAGGAAAAAGCGATTTTTAATAAACTAGATAATTAAATAATAATAGACGTGAGGTAAAATGGCTCCAAAATTCATTTTTTCACTTTTTTAAAGTTAAATAATTGCACGTCTCATTTTATTTTACACTGTCCAGGGACATCGGTCATGATCTTCTTGGTCATGGCACCCTTGCCAAATTACAAATTCCTGCCCGAACTACTGCTGGGAAGGTAATGGCAAACCACCCAGTATAACTATTGCTCAGGAAGCTGCTTTGGTGGCACAGATGCTCAGTAATGAGTGTTACATCAGATATCAAATCAAAGTGACAAATGAATAGTGAAAGTGAAAAAAACTGAAATGGAAATTAAAGCCATTTAAAAAGGATAGAGCACGGACATGTAGAGAAGAGAGAGGAGTGGGGGAGAGGGGAGTGGGGGAGGGAGCGGGATGTGAGGGGAAGTGGAGGGAAGTGGGGGAGAGGGGATGGGGGAGGAAGGGGGATGCGATGGGGGATAGGGTAGTAGGGGAGAGATAGGGGAGTGGGGGAGGGAGTGAGATATGAGGGGTGGGAGAGGGGAGTGGGGTAGAGACAGGGAGTGGGGGAGAGATGGGAGGGGGACGGGGATTTGGAGAGAGACAGAGAGAGGGGGAGAGACAGGGAGTGGAGGAGACTGGGAGCGGTGGAGAGGAGAGAGACAGGGGTGTGGGGAGAGAAAGAGTGGAGGACGGAAAGAAATATGGGAGGGAGAGAGGGGATTGGGGAAGTGACAGAGGAATGGGCAGAGGTGGCAGGGTGAAGGGGGTGGGGGGATAGGAGAGAGAGAGAGAGAGTGGAGGAGGGAAAAGAGTCTGTGAGACATGGGAGGGAGAGGGGAGTGGTGGAGAGAGGGGATTGGGGAAGTGACAGGGAAATGGGCAGAGGTGGCAGGGTGAAGGGGGGTGGGGGGATAGGAGAGAGAGAGTGGAGGAGGGAAAAGAGTCTGGGAGACATGGGAGGGAGAGGGGAGTGGTGGAGAGGGGGGATTGGGGAAGTGACAGGGAAATGGGCAGAGGTGGCAGGGTGAAGGGGGGTGGGGGGATAGGAGAGAGAGAGAGAGTGGAGGAGGGAAAAGAGTCTGTGAGATATGGGAGGGAGAGGGGAGTGGTGGAGAGAGGGGATTGGGGAAGTGACAGGGAAATGGGCAGAGGTGGCAGGGTGAAGGGGGGTGGGGGGATAGGAGAGAGAGAGAGAGTGGAGGAGGGAAAAGAGTCTGGGAGACATGGGAGGGAGAGGGGAGTGGTGGAGAGAGGGATTGGGGAAGTGACAGGGAAATGGGCAGAGGTGGCAGGGTGAAGGGGGGTGGGGGGATAGGAGAGAGAGAGAGAGTGGAGGAGGGAAAAGAGTCTGGGAGACATGGGAGGGAGAGGGGAGTGGTGGAGAGAGGGATTGGGGAAGTGACAGGGAAATGGGCAGAGGTGGCAGGGTGAAGGGGGGTGGGGGGATAGGAGAGAGAGAGTGGAGGAGGGAAAAGAGTCTGGGAGACATGGGAGGGAGAGGAGAGTGGTGGAGAGAGGGATTGGGGAAGTGACAGGGAAATGGGCAGAGGTGGCAGGGTGAGGGGGGGTGGGGGGATAGGAGAGAGAGAGTGGAGGAGGGAAAAGAGTCTGGGAGACATGGGAGGGAGAGGGGAGTGGTGGAGAGAGGGGATTGGGGAAGTGACAGGGAAATGGGCAGAGGTGGCAGGGTGAAGGGGGGTGGGGGGATAGGAGAGAGAGAGAGAGTGGAGGAGGGAAAAGAGTCTGGGAGACATGGGAGGGAGAGGGGAGTGGTGGAGAGAGGGATTGGGGAAGTGACAGGGAAATGGGCAGAGGTGGCAGGGTGAGGGGGGGGGGGGTGGGGGGATAGGAGAGAGAGAGTGGAGGAGGAAAAAGAGTCTGGGAGACATGGGAGGGAGAGGGGAGTGGTGGAGAGAGGGGATTGGGGAAGTGACAGGGGAATGGGCAGAGGTGGCAGGGTGAAGGGGGTGGGAGGGGAGAGAGAGAGGGAGAGCAGGGGAGGGAGGAGAGAGGAGGGCGATACTTTTGCTAGCTTTTCCCGTCACTTAGGACGGGTGCTCTTCTTAGTAGATGTATATGACTGAAAATTTCAGAAGGCAGCTCAGGAGACACATTGTACGGAAAGTAAAAGCACGCTGACCCGTGAAGAATGAAGTTATTTGTTATAATCCTGACGTTTCAGAAGAATGATACAATTCGTCCTCAACAGGTGATGCCAACCAAACACAAAATGTGCAGCAGCAAAGACACGAGCTGCACTTGTTCATTCAATGGGAAAAGATGCTCGTTATGAATGGGCTGCGCAGAGACGGTGGGGAGTGTAGGGGAAGTATTGGTGGAGACTCAAGACTCTAATGACCGGACACAGGTTTTACAAAAGGTCTGGTTTATTATCTTGCCAAAACGAAGTTTTTGCAAGATGTATTAGTCAGCTTGTATGTTTGTCTGTTTGTTATCTTGCCAAAACGAAGTTTTTGCAAGATGTATCAGTCAGCTTGTATGTTTGTTTGTTTGTTATCTTGCCAAAACGAAGTTTTTGCAAGATGTATCAGTCAGCTTGTATGTTTGTTTGTTTGTTATCTTGCCAAAACGAAGTTTTTGCAAGATGTATCAGTCAGCTTGTATGTTTGTTTGTTTGTTTTTTTGTTTTTTTGTTTTTTTGTTTGTGGTTAATCATTTTTTTTTCACGTTTAGATCACTCTGTAGACCACAGTTATTATTGGAAACTCCTGTAACTTCGCATATCAGAGTCCTATAGAGATACCCTTCAGCACACAAAATTTTGAAGGTCAAGGTCAAAGGTCAAGGTCACTTTGCGGTCAATCATGGAGGTCAACGAAACCCTTATTTTTTGAGTAACTTTGATCGGATCGTCTCCAAACTTCATGGGAATCTAGTATATGGTCCGGCGCTCAGCTGATTAGTTTTTGGTGGCGATCGGCCTTGACCTTCATGGTTAGCGCTGGAGGTCGAAAATTATTGACCCCAAGGTCAAATTACGAAACCCTTATTTTTTGAGTAACTTTGATCTTATGATCTCCAAACTTGGTGGGTATATAGGGTGTGGTATGGCGCTCAGTTGATTAGTTTTTGGTGTCGATCGGCCTTGACCTTCAAGGTCATTTTGAAGGTCATTCAATTTTGACCAAAAGGTAAAATTTTCAAGTTTCAGTTACCATATCGAGTAGTACCTCAAATTGAAGCCCTTGTTGAGTGCTTTCCAAACATATAACTAGTTTGACAATGTGACGTCATTTGACGGCGTTATGACGAAAAAACTGCACTTTTCATGTATATTGTATTGCTTTAGTTCGCATTGTTTAGGTCACTCTGTAGAGCACAGTTCCCTTTGGAAACTCTTGTAAGTTCGCATATCAGAGTCTTTTAGAGATACCCTTTAGCACACAAAATTATGAAGGTCAAGGTCAAAGGTCAAGGTCACTTTGTGGTCAATCATGGAGGTCAACGAAACCCTTATTTTTTGAGTATTGTTAGTCGAATCAGCTCGAAACTTTACAATATTGTAGTATATGGTCCGGTGCTCAGCTGATTAGTTTTTGGTGGCGATCGGCCTTGACCTTCATGGTTAGTGCTGGAGGTCGAAAATTATTGACCCCAAGGTCAAATTTTGAAATCGTAGGTACCATATCGAGTAATACCTCATATGAATGCCCTTGATGAGTGCTTCCCAGATCTGTAAACAGTTTGACGCTATGACGTCATTTGATGACGTCATGACGAAAAAACGGAATTTTCACATTTTGGCAAGATACGGTTCACCCTGTGGGTGACATATGTTTTATTTTTTTGTTTTTTATCTTGCCAAAACGAAGTTTTTGCAAGATGTATCAGTCAGCTTGTATGTTTGTTTGTTTGTTTTTTTGTTTTTTTGTTTTTTTGTTTGTGGTTAATCATTTTTTTTTCACGTTTAGATCACTCTGTAGACCACAGTTATTATTGGAAACTCCTGTAACTTCGCATATCAGAGTCCTATAGAGATACCCTTCAGCACACAAAATTTTGAAGGTCAAGGTCAAAGGTCAAGGTCACTTTGCGGTCAATCATGGAGGTCAACGAAACCCTTATTTTTTGAGTAACTTTGATCGGATCGTCTCCAAACTTCATGGGAATCTAGTATATGGTCCGGTGCTCAGCTGATTAGTTTTTGGTGGCGATCGGCCTTGACCTTCATGGTTAGCGCTGGAGGTCGAAAATTATTGACCCCAAGGTCAAATTACGAAACCCTTATTTTTTGAGTAACTTTGATCTTATGATCTCCAAACTTGGTGGGTATATAGGGTGTGGTATGGCGCTCAGTTGATTAGTTTTTGGTGTCGATCGGCCTTGACCTTCAAGGTCATTTTGAAGGTCATTCAATTTTGACCAAAAGGTAAAATTTTCAAGTTTCAGTTACCATATCGAGTAGTACCTCAAATTGAAGCCCTTGTTGAGTGCTTTCCAAACATATAACTAGTTTGACAATGTGACGTCATTTGACGGCGTTATGACGAAAAAACTGCACTTTTCATGTATATTGTATTGCTTTAGTTCGCATTGTTTAGGTCACTCTGTAGAGCACAGTTCCCTTTGGAAACTCTTGTAAGTTCACATATCAGAGTCTTTTAGAGATACCCTTTAGCACACAAAATTATGAAGGTCAAGGTCAAAGGTCAAGGTCACTTTGCGGTCAATCATGGAGGTCAACGAAACCCTTATTTTTTGAGTATTGTTAGTCGAATCAGCTCGAAACTTTACAATATTGTAGTATATGGTCCGGCGCTCAACTGCTTAGTTTTTGGTGGCGATCGGCCTTGACCTTCATGGTTAGTGCTGGAGGTCGAAAATTATTGACCCCAAGGTCAAATTTTGAAATCGTAGGTACCATATCGAGTAATACCTCATATGAATGCCCTTGATGAGTGCTTCCCAGATCTGTAAACAGTTTGACGCTATGACGTCATGACGAAAAAACGGAATTTTCACATTTTGGCAAGATACGGTTCACCCTGTGGGTGACATATGTTTTATTTGTTTGTTTTTTTGTTTGTGGTTAATCATTTTTTTTTCACGTTTAGATCACTCTGTAGACCACAGTTATTATTGGAAACTCCTGTAACTTCGCATATCAGAGTCCTATAGAGATACCCTTCAGCACACAAAATTTTGAAGGTCAAGGTCAAAGGTCAAGGTCACTTTGCGGTCAATCATGGAGGTCAACGAAACCCTTATTTTTTGAGTAACTTTGATCGGATCGTCTCCAAACTTCATGGGAATCTAGTATATGGTCCGGCGCTCAGCTGATTAGTTTTTGGTGGCGATCGGCCTTGACCTTCATGGTTAGCGCTGGAGGTCGAAAATTATTGACCCCAAGGTCAAATTTTGAAATCGTAGGTACCATATCGAGTAATACCTCATATGAATGCCCTTGATGAGTGCTTCCCAGATCTGTAAACAGTTTGACGCTATGACGTCATTTGATGACGTCATGACGAAAAAACGGAATTTTCACATTTTGGCAAGATACGGTTCACCCTGTGGGTGACATATGTTTATTTTTATTAACTGGTTATTCACTTCATTCCAATTACCAAATGATACCGCTTATTCAATGGACCAGGTTAACTCTTTTCGCATGGTCCTTCTCGTTCGGCCGATGTTCCTCCGCCACTCCCGTCCGGCAGAGGTCCTGGTGACAAGTCCTCTCGACTCAACTTTTGCTCTCGTTTATATGGACAAACTGGACTTAATCCCCTGTCCGCTGAACGTTAATCCTTTCGCCGCTAATGCCCCGAGGTCATGCATGTACCAAGTCCTGGCATCAGCTCGCTCCCCTCCTGCTGTGAGTTCCGTTTACCAAACGATAGGGGGGTGTTCCAGCCAGGGGCTGTGACCAGGTGGACAAGAGATTATCATGTTCGGGCACATTCCTGACACTCATTTACGAACCCGTCTTTCACAGAGTTTGCAGGTAAAATGTATCTGCTTCGTTACCAGTGTTAATTAATAAGTTACCAGTGCCAATTAATAAGTTACACTGAGTTACACTTCCACAATTCCCTCATCTTTTTGTTTTTGTTTATATTAACCATTAATCTAAACATCAATATAAGTAAACAATCAATCACTACAAGTAAACATCATTACAAGTATAAGTAAATAAATTATAATCAATCACTTTGGTAATCAAATTCCCTTGGGCATACACCGTCATCCTGCAAGAATCACAAAACATTTCGTTGGTCATTGACTCCTTCCATATCGTTCAATCTATTGCATTTGCATCACAAATATATTTTCAAAACAACACTTCACCATCACCAAGATACAACAATTTCACTTTATTTTCAAGTTTTGTAAAGCATCTGCACCATCTGGCAAAAACGTTTGCCTCCACACAAATGTTGACTTTGTTTGAAAGGAAGGGCTGATCACTTGTGTTTGAATCCTGGTATGAAACATTTTCTCCTAATGTCTTCATAGCTCCTGCACTACTTCGTGTAGGATTTCGCTGTTGTGGTAACATTGCGGAGTCATAGACTGACCCTGCTCTCCTTGTAGCATTCTTGCCACTTTTTGCTGTAAACCATAGTAATTCCTGAACAAGGCCTTCACCCAGTTGTAGTCGACTTGTCTCCTCCCTCATTGTGAGTGGGCAGCAAGTATTGGTGTGATGTTGATTGGCCAGCAAGATGTGGAACAGGGATGCCGGATGCATCCACAATGATGTTGGGACCATGGTGTTCAGGTCATTCATGGTCCTTACCAGGAGCAACCAGCAGAATCGTGCACAGCTGTTGTGACAAGGGCACAGCCGTTTTTTGCAGCTCTATGCTGGTTCCCCGGACGTTGGTGAAGTAATAACATATGTCCCCGCATTTCACAGAGGTTGCAGGTAAAATGTCGTTGTCCTGCAGCTTCTGATGTGGTGAATGTTCGAAGCCTTCGAACAAGAGTAAGTGGTCGCCTTTCTTTCATATGTTGCAGTGTGATCCAGGCAAATGGTCACATAAATTTCCTTGGTGAAGGTCAGCATTCATCTCCAAGTTACACGGGAGAATGTCTTCATCATTCTTTGAGAAAGAGGGTGTATGCCATGATTAACTTCATTTTTTAGCCACAAATTTTCTTTCTCGAACTTCTTCCCAATTCCGTTAGCAATCCCTCCAAAATGTGATCTCGTCTTATCCTTATGCTCAGTCACATCTGAATCTGCTTTCCGCACACACTGAATCAGATAGGGTACATCTTACCATGAAATCAGCATAATCATGTATATCTTCCGACAGTTTCACATTCAACAATTTGTTGTTTTTCCTTAACACAAAAATACACACCCACCCAAATAAACAACATTTATTCCGTTCAACAGAACAAACATTTCCTCTATCATGACATGCATGTCTTCAAAATTATATGACCAAGAGAAAAAAGTAAAACTAATTAACACTGCGGGCAGTGATGATCCGGGGACCATACCGCTCCATCCTGATTGGACGAGTGCGTGCTAGAGTCGTTAACAACGACAGTCCAGATCCGATTGTTCAAAATTTCAACTCAATCGATCGAAAAATGAACGCAGGGATGCATTTTAAAGGTGCAGTGGCACTAACTGAGTTGCCACGAATATGGCCACGAAATTGCCAATATGGCCATAACAAAATATTTTCCTTAATCAATTGGCTCATAGCATAACCAATCTGTAAGTATTTCATCCGAAGATGTATCTCTGAGGACTTTTAATTAAATAAGTCATTTATAAATCAACGAGTTAATTTATTAAATGATTAATCAATAAATCAATATTTTCCTTGACAGCCACATCACTTGGTCAGTGTCATGTCCAAATATCAGCTTCCTTACTCAAAAGGTGCCTGAGTTAATGTAATGTAATTACTGTAATAAGATTACTGCAATTACTGTAATGATTACTGTAATTACTGTAATTACCGGAACTGTAATTACTGTAATTACCTCAGGTAATTACTGTAATGTAATTACTGTAATTTAATAAGAAATGAATTAATTAAATAAGTACTTCATTAATCGCTCATAATTAAATAAGTCGTGAATTCTTATCCGATTTACTTAACATTTGAGTGTCCCCAAAACGTTGGAGCAAAACGTTGCAACAACGAAAGTGAAACGTTGTAGCGACGTTGTGGAAACGTTAGCAAAACCCAACATTTAAATGTTCACAAAACGTTGGAGCAAAACGTTGCAACAACGAAAGTGAAACGTTGTGGCGACGTTGTGGAAACGTCAGCAAAATCCAACATTTAAATGTTCACAAAACGTTGGAGCAAAACGTTGCAACAACGAAAGTGAAACGTTGTGGCGACGTTGTGGAAACGTCAGCAAAACCCAACATTTAAATGTTCACAAAACGTTGGAGCAAAACGTTGCAACGACGAAAGTGAAACGTTGTGGCGACGTTGTGGAAACGTCAGCAAAACCCAACATTTAAATGTTCACAAAACGTTGGAGCAAAACGTTGCAACAACGAAAGTGAAACGTTGTGGCGACGTTGTGGAAACGTCAGCAAAACCCAACATTTAAATGTTCACAAAACGTTGGAGCAAAACGTTGCAACAACGAAAGTGAAACGTTGTGGCGACGTTGTGGAAACGTCAGCAAAACCCAACATTTAAATGTTCACAAAACGTTGGAGCAAAACGTTGCAACAACGAAAGTGAAACGTTGTGGCGACATTGTGGAAACGTCAGCAAAACCCAACATTTAAATGTTCACAAAACGTTGGAGCAAAACGTTGCAACAACGAAAGTGAAACGTTGTGGCGACGTTGTGGAAACGTCAGCAAAACCCAACATTTAAATGTTCACAAAACGTTGGAGCAAAACGTTGCAACAACGAAAGTGAAACGTTGTGGCGACGTTGTGGAAACGTCAGCAAAACCCAACATTTAAATGTTCCCAAAACGTTGCAACAACAAATGATCACAAGTAATTATCACATTGCAATGACCTCTAAACATTCCTAAACCAATATCCCATTAAAATCCCATTAAAATCCCATTAAATCCCATATCTTGTCACCCTTTGCATTGTTGAAAGCAATTAATTCCATAACTCAATATTACCTCAATTTATATATACTAGGGCGTGCCTGCACGTACGTGCTTGCCCGTACGTGCTTGCAAAAAACATGCGTGCAAACAACAACAACAAATTTTCTTTGAAACCACGTGGCAGTAACGACCACAGAACCCCCCCTCTATTTACATGAAATGGTTTGGTCCATTCGCAAAGCCAAAGCGAACGACCACAGAACCCCCCCCCCCTCTATTTACATGAAATGGTTTGGTCCATTCGCAAAGCCAAAGCGAACGACCACAGAACCCCCCCCCCCTCTATTTACATGAAATGGTTTGGTCCATTCGCAAAGCCAAAGCGAACGACCACAGAACCCCCCCCCCCCCTCTATTTACATGAAATGGTTTGGTCCATTCGCAAAGCCAAAGCGAACGACCACAGAACCCCCCCCCCCTCTATTTACATGAAATGGTTTGGTCCATTCGCAAAGCCAAAGCGAACGACCACAGAACCCCCCCCCCCTCTATTTACATGAAATGGTTTGGTCCATTCGCAAAGCCAAAGCGAACGACCACAGAACCCCCCCCCCCTCTATTTACATGAAATGGTTTGGTCCATTCGCAAAGCCAAAGCGAACGACCACAGAACCCCCCCCCTCTATTTACATGAAATGGTTTGGTCCATTCGCAAAGCCAAAGCGAACGGCTTGCGAGTACGGTGACCATACCTTGGGACCCACTTGTCCGATTAATTTCAAACCTTGAAAAGGCACATCCTCGGGTCCCCAGCAATATACCTGGCAAGTTTCAAGTATATCGGACCGGTAGTTGTCGAGAAACAGTGGTCGCATACAGACAGACCGACACACACACAACTAGAACGACGCTCAGTAGAGAGCATATCTCCGCCTTGGTGAACAGTTTATGTTTTGTATCCCACTGATAGGCCGGATCTGGATTCGGACCTGAATCAAAATGGAATCGGCGTGTTTTTGTCACCTCCCCAACTCATCCACCAGGTTCATTCACTCATCCATAACTTTTTTTAATATATGAATAATATTAAAATAATAACATTAATAAGTATATTATGTTAAATATAATGTATATCGCTTTTCACCCGATCTCTTGATGGTGAAGAATCACTTTAAACAATTCTCGTAGCCGGATTCGCACCTGGGTCTTCACCAAAATCCAATCATTTCGTCCGTGTCACCCATGCTATCTATCTGGCAAATTTCGTCAAAAAAAAAACAACAGCACTGGTTTTGTTTCCTGGAAGCTTCCTGCAAAACGCTTTGCTTCTCGCAAAACGTCCGCCAATGGGAAGTAAAGGGAGGGAGAAGGAGCGGGAGCAAGAGACAGGGTGCCGGAATGGACATGAGGGACAATGAGGGACAGTGAGGGAGTGTTGGTATGCAATTTTTATCCAAGCGCCATCTTTCACAATAATTCTGGACCGGCATGAGGTGGGATTGTCTGTCATGAATTTATTTGTTGATCGAACGAGTTTTAATTTGTCTAAATCCGACCAGTCGTTCCAAAGATATAAGCCGTTTTGTCGCAATACCATAAATTGGAATGAGGTAAAATATATATATATAAATATAATTCCCTTTCCCGGTTCCCTGTCGAACGCCGAGCAAGTCGAGTGCTTTGAACAAGTGCAAAAGCAAAAAAAAAAAAAAACTATATTTACCGGCCTTACACGTCCTGGAAGCAAATGGTCGCATGGTGCACGCATGCTCCGTTTGCTCCCAGGTCACAGTAAGGCCTTTAATGACCAGCGCCGACCTTGTGCATTTTATTTAGACAGCGCAAAAATACGTATTTACAGAAATCATTTAGGAAAACACGAATAATAGCTACATTCGTTTATCGAAGTACCATTCGTGATGGGTCACGCCACCTATCGCGGCATCGGTGCGCACGGAACCCCCAGAACCACCTCCTTCCCCATGTATGTACAAAACTATTTCCAAATTCGTAAATCATATTGGACAAAAACAAGCCACACTCACCTTTTTTAAAGACTTGTTTGTACAATTGATGTCAGCGGTGCCTCCAAATTGTAGGGGGGGGGGAGGGGAACAAATCGGTGTGAGGTTTGAGTTGGATCCCATCCACAAATCTCCTAACCCTAAAGCGAGTTTAATTTGTGGATGGATCTTCTTCCAATTCAGGTGTCTGGGTCATTGATTCGGTGTGATGTGATTCATGCCTGCCCGGTTTGACTATCGGGCCTAACCTTTGTATTCACAGGTGGGGGTGCAGGTGATTAAATCATCCTCGATTAGAAATATGAAGATCGATGTGACAGATTAATTTACCTTAGCCGTGTGGCGAGGTTGTGACCATGTGCCGCTAATAGCGAAAGCTTTCTCCACGTGCTACTGCTTGCTGGTGCTGCGTGTCGCAAGTCGCTTGGCCGTCTGGCCCACATAAATTGAAATAAATTCAATTGAAAGCAACTTCACAGAAAATATTTAAACAAAAATGAACTCCTCAGTGTTAAGGTGTTAATTAGTTGATTAGTTATGTCATCATTTGCATGCTTAGAGTAGATGTATTGGGAAACCCAATCTCGGCTTACCAAGATGGTGTTAGCATAGTTTTTGTCTCACCTCCATCCCTTTGTATTTTTCATTGTTAATTATGCTTATTTCTCATTTATTTAATTGATTAATACCGTTATACTCGTCACCAGGGAGAGGATTGTGTGCAGTTTCTCCATAGTACATCACCAATACAGGGAAAGACTGAAGGTAAAATACAACCTGAAAACAAGCTGGCTTTCCTTCCCCTCAATTATTCAAGAGATATTTTTGAGCATACAATGCAATTATCTCACCTGCCACGTCCACAGGTTGTGTATATCTGTACAGGATCCATTTTCAAAAGGACCATTTCCCATAACACATGTAGTTACATCATGCAAAGCATGTGCAATTGCATATACAGCCTTGTATACATTATATGGAAGGAAAAGTTGTGAAACATCTGTAAAGGGTGTTGTCACTTCTTTCAAATTTTCATTTCCCATGCAAGGCTCTATTTCCTTGACCTCTGTAGTCAAGGTGCACTTGAAGGTCTTTTCCCAAAATTCATTGAAGAAAATGTTTTCTGATTGATCAATACTTTCAGGCAATTGCAATGGATTAGATAAATGATTGGTTGAAAAATGATTGATACTTTGTGAAGTCCCAGGTTCAAACATTTTATCACACTGTTCTTTTTTAAATACGTTGTCTGTTGCTTTGTTCTGTCCAAAGACATTTATAATGCTGTTTTTCTCTTCTGAACAACATATTCGCCTTCGTGAATCAAATGCTTTGGGTTTTCTTGGTTTGTCATCTCGGTTTACACTGTTTTTATACTTCTTTACGCACTTAAGTGGTTTTATCAGTTTTACAGTATAATTGGAACAAGTAAATTTTTCAATATTTTTACAGTTATTATAAAAGTAATTATCGTTGTTTAAATCAAAAATTGGTGATTGGTTTGAACTATTTAAAAAACAATCAACACTCAAACAGAAGATACTTCCATTTGCAGTATTTAGGTTTTCAAGATTCAACTCGACACAATTCTCAGTAGTTTTAAGGTTTGTATCAAAATTTTTAAATATATATTCTTTTTGATTCTTAAGTAATGCACTAAGTTCCTTTTCTCTATCAATGTTCTTCATTTGAGGACGTCTGTTTATGAGAAACTCATGCAGTCCTGGAATGTGAGCGTGCCTTGCCTCAAATCCAATAGATCCTCTAAACACGTCACGGTAGGGAGAAATTACGCTTGATGGCATGATTATAACTCCTAACCATGTTATTCCACTTACATTGCGGGCCGAAAGAACTTTGGCAATTGGAATTGCATCTTTATCATACCACAAAACAAATATAACTTTTGCTTTTGTTCTTGCCAAGGCATTTGCTGAAATAATACAATTAATACCATTAACACTGTGCAAAACAAAACTTTTGATTTTAAGGGAATGTGAGCTAGTATAATGGAATGATCTATTTGGATTATGGGTTTCATATTGTGAAAACATGCCAACATTTGAAGATTAGCACTGTCATAAATATAATCAAAAGACTTCATCTAGGTACAAAACATATCAGACAATAATAGAAAACCAGCATTGTTGATTAATAAAAGCTACTTTTGCCTCATATTCTCCTTCAAATGTTGAAATCACTTCTGTAACTGTTAAACGTTGTAATTGCTGAACGGAACTTTTCTCCAAGAATCAATCAAATGCATCGATTGTGTAAACTCCAACATTCCATCCTCAGTTGGTGTCAATTTACTTATTTCCCATCAATGGAACCCTCTTGACCCCTTTCCCTCGTGGAGGCCGGAGTGCCTAAGTCACTCTCTTGATCTACATTTGATTAGATGTTGGTCATAGTCTCACAATGCCTCTCTGAATGGAATGTTAAACAAACCAATTTTTGTAGTCAGGCACCCAAGAGAGGTTCTGAATTTCTTGGCCTCAACATCAGCAAAGTTGTCTCCTGGGCTGAGCATATAGCAAAGCTGGCCTCTAGCTACAGACTTTGGCATCCTCAATCATTCAAACCAGATTCAGCAGCATATTGCATCTAAAAGCATCCGCTCTAAATCTGGGAGGCCGGCCATTTTAACCATGGCCGAGTCAACACAAATACTTTTTTTTAACCCTTGGATGCAGTGACTGCGCCTCGGAGGCCCACAAGGTTTTTTTTGTTGCAAAAACTATGTTGTACAATTTTTTGGGGATTGAGCCTCATTTTAACCGACTTTCATGTTGTTGCACAAATTCAGTGACATAAATAAATAAAAATTTCATTCAGGCTCTTCGGAAAATCTTCATTCTTCACTTATAACACGAAAATCCTACACGAATGCAGGCCTGGGGCCTTCAAGGCCCTGCATAAATGTTGTTGTACTACTATGTTATATCATTATTTTCTTGATATGAGCCTCATTATATGCTCCGATAACCTGGTTACAAATAATTCAGTGACAAAAATATGAAAATTTTAATTCAGGTACGTGGGAAAAGCTTCATTCTTCATTCATAACTTGATCTTGATCTTTTCTACCCCCGGTAATTCACCCCAGAGTCCTTGCAGTGTTCATATGTTTTATTCCTCTCCCACCTCCCCCCAAGTCCTCCCGATGTCCCTGCTCTCAAATGTTGTGTTTGTGTCCTTCCCCCTCTTCCCCCTCTCTTTTGTGTCCTTCCCCCTCTCTCCCCATCTTGTCTGCCGCTCCCCTTGTTTTTTGTGTTTTGTGTGTCGGTTTGTCTTTTTGTGTGATTAATGTTAGCTCTTTCACGAGCCTCGATCTTGTATACAAAAAAATATAAAAAAAACAAAATAAAAAAAAACACTAATGCAGGCCTGGGGCATTAGAGGCACCTCATAATTTTTCTTGCATTATAACCATGTTATATAATTATTTTCTTTGCATGAGCCTTCTTGTATGCTCCTATAACTTGGATATAAATAATTCGATGGAATAAATGGAAAAATATTAAATTCAGATTAGAGGTAAAACCTTCATTCATAACACATTATACATTACCCATTACACATTACACATTACCTGTAACACATTACCCATAACACATTACCCATTACACATGACACATTACCCATAACACATTGCACATTACCCATAACACATTACACATTACCCATAACACATTACACATTACCCATAACACATTACACATTATCCATAACACATCACACATTACACATTACCCATAACACATTACCCATAACACATTACCCATAACACATTACCCATAACACATAACACATTACCCATAAAACATTACCCATTACACATTACAAATTACACATATTACACATTTCACATTACACATTAACCCATAACACATTACCCATAACACATTACCCATAAAACATTACCCATTACACATTACAAATTAAAAATTACACATATTGCAAATTTCACATTTCACATTACACATTACACATTAGACATATTACACATTTCACATTAAATATTACACATTTATAACGCGAAACAAGCGGTAGGGAGAAACACAAAAAACACACTTTTTTTTTTTTGTATACAACATCGAGGCTCGTGAAAGAGCTAACATTAATCACACAAAAAGTAAAACCGACACAAACCGACACAGAAAACACAAAATAAGGGGAGAGGTAGACAAGATGGGGAGAGAGGGGGAAGGACACAAACACAACATTTGAGAGCAGGGACATCGAGATAACTGTGGGAGGGAGAGGGCTTGGGGGGAGGTGGGAGAGGTATAAAACATATGGACACTGCAAGACTTCCAGGAAAGAAATGGGAATTTCAAAAACGTGTATCTGCGGTGAATTAGCAGGGGTAGAAAAGTTCAAGGTTTTGGATGGGGGAAGATAAGAGATGGTGGTGAACAGCTGTTTTAAAGACCTGGAGGGAGGAGTGGGATTGAAGGGAGTGGGGGAGTTTGTTCCAGAGGCGGGAAAAAAGGGGAATTAAAGAGTGAAGGTTAGCAGAGAGCCTAGATTTCGGCAGTTTAACCATAAGAGGGTTGCTGGCAGATCTTGTGCGACCTGAAGGAATATTTGGGGGACAGAGCACAGAGAGAGCTGCGGGAGCAAGGGTGGAGAGGAGTCGGTAGAAGACAGAAAGACCACCTACCTGCCTGCGGTGAGTGAGTGAAAGACCTTCAGAATCAGCTTCATCGCGGGAGATTCCAATGATTCTGAAAACTTTGGTTTCAACTGCGTGAAGACAAGCTAGGTGTGAGTCAGGAGCACCAGCCCAGAGGGGAGAGCAGTATTCCATTGAGCTGTGGATGAAAGCCTTGTATGTGGTGAGGAGCTCAGGTGTGCCATGGAAGGACTTCGCACGACGGAGGATGCCCAGTCGGTGACTGGCTTTGGAGGTCAGCTTGGCAATGTTGTTTTCCCAAGAAAGATCATGGCAGATAGTGAGACCCAAAATCTTGAGCGACAGAACTTCTTGGAGAGTATTGTTGAGAAAGTGGATGGGAGGGTTTTCCATTCGGTCTTTTCGGAGAGACATCGTGAGAGTGTGAGACTTGTCACGATTGAAAGACATGTTCCACTTGTTTGACCAGTCTGTGATTTTGTCCAGGTCTGCAGAGAGTGAGGAGGCTGCAGGCTGCCGATCTGAGGGAAGAGGAATGGAGCGGCAGAGAGTGGAGTCATCAGCAAAGAGATAGAGAGGATTTTAGGGAGAGTTGGAGAGATCATTGATGAAGACCAGAAAAAGCACAGGGCCCAGAACACTACCTTGGGGTACTCCAGCCAGAACAGGAAGTGGCGATGAGAGAAATCCATTCAGGGCCACACGTTGACGACGACACCAGTGAGGAAGTCCGCAAGCCAAGCGTGAAGATTTCCATGGATACCATCGGAGGAGAGTTTGGTGAGCAGAGCTGGGTGCCAGACCATATAGAAGGCACGTGATATGTCGAGGGAGACAGCTCTGATTTCCTGTTTGGCATTGAGGACCTCCATCCATTGTTGAGACAGCAGAAGCAACATGTCCAGAGTAGAATGACCTGGTCTGAATCCAAATTGATGATCGGAGATCAAGCCATTGGAGAAGAGGAAGGATTTGATATCCGAAGCAATGATGGATTCCATGACTTTACTGATAATTGGGAGCAGGCTGATTGGTCTGTAGTTGCAACGATCTGTTTTTTCACCTTTTTTGTGTAAAGCGGTAATGCTTGCTGATTTCCTAGATGCTGGCAGATGACCTTGAGCAAAAGAGAGGGTGAGAAAGAGCCGCAGAGCAGGATTTTAGGACCCGTGGGCTGATGCCGTCTGGTCCAGTTGCAGAATCAGAGTCGAGGTTTGACAAAAACCTCTCCACCTTGTCAGGAGAGAAGGAAACAAGGTCCAGGAGCAGTTGGGTTCGACTGGGTAAGGTGGGACCAGAGAGAGATGGGTTTGGGACACAAGATTTTGAGGCAAACACAGAGTTGAGGCAATCGGCTTTGTCACGTGCGGTGTCAACTGTGTAGCCATTTGAGGTGAGGGAGGGCATGAAGGGGGAACAAACACCAGAAACGGATTTAACCAGATGCCACCAGAATTTGGAGGAAGGAGACAGGTTTGAGAGTTCATTCTTGAGTGTGGAGAGATAGTGCTTTCTGGCACTCCTGAGGGTAGACACACACTTGTTCCGAACTTGGTGGAAGGAACTGAGATTACCTTCAGTTGGATTTGCCTTCCAAGACGCAAAGGCAAGTTGTTTCAGGGCAACTGTCTCACCACAAGATTCAGGGTACAATGGACGGGAGGAAGGGTAAGACAACTGAAGACGAGATGAGATCAATCTGTGCATGAGAGAGAGCAGTTTGCTTTGGAAGAATTCCCAGGAAGAATTGATGTCAGGGGCAATGGAGATGGGAGACCAGTCCAGATGATTGATGGCTGCTTGCAGCCCGTGCCAGTCGGCCTGAGTGAAATGGCAGACTCGTCGATGCTGAGCAGGCTCTCTGAGAATGGCCAGAGAGATGTCCACTTTAACAAGCACATGATCAGAAGAACCGATTGGAGCAGAAGAAGAGCAGCAGGCATTTGCAGGGAAGTTTGTCATAACCAAGTCTTGAAGAGAAGATACTCCATTGACTGAGATCCGGGTCAGTAAATTGACAGATTGTCAGTCCCAATGAGTCACAGAAGTCCTTTGCTGAGGTGCCATGGCTGGTGAGAGAGGAACCCACACCCAGCCAGCTGGCATGATGACAGTTGAAGTCGCCACATATGAGGAAGAGAGTTGGGATGAGTTGATAGATGTTGGTCCATGTTGTCAGACAGCGACATGTAGATGGAGTCATCACTGTTTGGAGGACGGTACAGAACACATGAACAAAAGGTGGGAGAGGAGAGGAAGCCGTAGCCAGGGGTACTCCTGGGGGTGGGGTGGAAAGAGGGCAGTGCAAGGAGAGTGAGGAAGAGAGTTTTTGATAAAGATAGCAACCCCACCACCAGGACGAGGCCCAGGTCTATCATACCGGGAGGAGGGAGTAACCAGGAAGAGATATTAAGGAATCAGAGACATCTTGAAGGAGGAAAGTTTCTGTTCAGCAGATCAAGTCTGGATTGTCAGAAGCAACCTGAATGGAGAGATCAATCAGGTTTGAGCGAAGGCCTCGGATGTTTGAGGTCCATATCGTTAATGAGGAGAGGGGTGGGGTGGGGTCGGGGCAACAAAAGAGTTACAAAGGGAAGGATGAGGACGAAAGGTTTGATGGTGATGGGATGAGGCACAGTGAGGAGTTCTTTGAGGGGTGGCAGAAGAAAGTAGAAGGTTGGGGGAGGTGGAGGTATGAGATAGAAGGGAGATGAAGTCGGGAGGGGGCAGCTTTGAGAAGGGGGTGGGAGGGGGGCGAATTGGAGAGGGATGGTAGGGGGGGGGGAGATTTGAAGGGGAGGGGTTGGGGGGGAGTTTTGAAGGTGAGGGGTTAGGGGAGAGTTTAGTAAGGGAGGGACAAGGGGGAGATTTGGAGGGGAGGAGCAAGGGGGGAGTTTAGAAAGTGGATGATTAATGAAAGACAAACATTTATAACAAATTGGGTTTATTGTGATTTTCAAGTTAGCGATCCGTTTAAGAACGATAGAGGAGGGGTGGAATGAATTTGAATTTAGAGTATGTAGTGATTTAGAATTATAAGAGATTGAATATTTTTTGAAGTAGAATAAGTTTGAGAGGAAATTGAAAAGAGCCTTTTAAATAGGAAGAAAAACAGAGTGTTGTAATATACCACTGAATAAAACACTGCAGGGGAAAGTTTAAACATATTTAAACAGAACCATGAAGAACAATCTAATATTCACAAAAAAAACAATGGGGCGAGGGAGCTTAGAGGGACAACCACGAGTCACGTGAACAGGGCAAAAGATGTCAGCAAAAAGAACAGGGCAAAGCAGATCTGGGGAATGGCATGAAATGGGGGTGAAACACGCGGTCGAAGAACGAACGAACGAAAAGAACAAAGAAGGAAATGTTTTTGTTTGTTTTTTAGCTAAGATTTTAAACAAGGAAGTATGGGGTGAAAAGTCTGGGAAAAAACTGAGAGAACGAGAGTAGCAGGACCACAATCGACCGCTGAGAGAAAACAAAGCCTCCAGATAGGAAGCTTAAAGAACAACAGCAAGGCCGCAATATATCGCGGCACAAAATACTCGACCACTCTATACAGGAATGAAAGATTGACACCGATAATCTTCCAAGGGACGCACTATAGGTACATACACGTAAGATAAATACAGTTTCGACAAAAATACAATTGTGAACAATTACTTAACTTCGAGCGTGCGTGAAGGTCGGGACAGCTTCGTAAAACCGTGACTTCCCCCGCGAGATCTCGCGAGATCTCAACAACCAATTACACATAATCCTAATAAGTAAATAAAATGCCCGGGCCTTCCAGGACTGCATTGGTGTAGGATTTTTGACAATGTTGTGGATATATACATTCTAAATAAAAGGATCAGTGAATCATATTTTTTTTAGCAAATACTCCTCCATGACCCTCAACTTTTTGGAGAAAAAAAAGTTGAAAAACCCCCCAAACTGCTTTTTTTTGAAGAAAAAAAAGATTATTCATTACTTGTATGGGATTCTTCCAAATAATAGGATCAATGATTTACATTTTCTGAGCAAATACACATCCATGAGCATCACCTTGGATTGAAAAAGGATATGAAAGAAAATATATATATAAAAAAAAAACAAAAAAAAAAAACTTTACACGAACACATTTGTGGGGCCTTCGAGGCCCAATGGCTGTATAGGTGTAGGATTTTAGACAGTTGTGGTCATCTACATTCTAAATAAAATGATCAGTGAATCATATTTTTTGAGCAAATACTCCTCCATGAGCCTCAACTTTTTGGAGAAAAAAAAGTTGAAAACCCCCCCCAAAAAAAATTGCAAAAAAAAATAAATTCATTACTTGTATGGAATTCTTTCAAATAATAGGATCAATGAATCACATTTTCTGAGCAGATACACATCCATGAGCATCGACCTGGATTGAAAAAGGATATTAAAGAAAAAAATCTCTGAAAATAATAATATTAATAAAAACATTACACGAATACATCCGTTGGGCCTCCGAGGCCCAATGGCTGCATTTATGTCGGATTTTTGACGCCTGCATCTAAGAGTTAAATGGTACTTATAGATGCTGCTTCCTTGCATTTAAAAAGGATAGAGCACGGACAAAAACGTTTTGGTTGGCAACCATTGTGCAGGCATTGATGGACCTAATTTCCTACTCCTGTATTGAAGCTCCTTGTGGAGTTGGCCAGGGGAAGTTTGTCCCAGGTTATCATGCACTACCTGGCATGGCCTGTCATTCCAATAAGGTTAGGGCAGGATTTTTTGGGGAATTTGGCCATGGTGCCGGTGGTAACTCGCCGACCCTTCACAAAGAACATTGTGAGATCTTTAATATCCACCAATTAATGCCGGCAGACAGGATGCCCGTTTAACCTCCATCTGAGGGACACCAAACACTGATGAATCACACCCAGCCTGTGAAATACCGTGATGATAGTTTATGGATGGGTTGGGATTCAAAGCCAAGCTGGACAGCTTAGAGGCAAATATGTATACCTCTAGAGTCTAGGCCATCCTGCAAGCCTCTCAACAACCAATTACAAAGCAAAACACAATTACATTCGGACCACTTTTGCAATGAACTTTTACAATAAACATGCGATTTCATGGTATGTCAGGAGAAAAAGTAATAATTAGTTGTCTTTATTGTGTGTGTATGGTCTGAGTATTAAATGAAGGGAACTCAAAGTAAAGTTGTGGATGAAGACTTGGTTGGTGAAAAGCGACTTGTCACACTTTAAACAAGACCGCCATTCAGTAGAGCGCATACTCCCGCCATGGGTTTAGTTGGAATAATACGTTTTGTTTAACATCCCCTCTCCCCAAAACAATAAATGAAAAAGAAAGTACGCCCTAACTGTCAGAGAATTTATTTTGATATATCTCGGAATTAGAGGAGAAAAACATCATTTAAGAATAAGAATAAAAGCTTTCATGCAGTAAAAGAGAAAAAATCTTTCCCAAAAAAATTCCCAAATATATTCCTGGATCTAGAATAATATCCTGAGCTTCACGAAAAACTAATCAATTCTTCCTTATCCCAAGAGCTATCATCCCACCAACTTTCATCCAAATCCGTTCAGAACTTTTCCAGATATCTTGTTCACAAACACATGAACACACACACACACACACACACACACACGGACGGACACGAGCGAATGCATTACTCCATGGCGTGAGTAATAACTAATCGTCCACAGTCGAAGACTCTTCTTCTTCACGCAATAACAACTTCTAGCTTCAAGACCGTACATCCAATCATCTTCAAATTTTGCGCACTTGTTACTCTTCATGACTTCTACTGCAGTATGAAGCTTCACGTCGATCAATTAAGTGGTTCAAGAGATATAAATGTTTTTATTATTTGCGTTTAATTAACGATGTCTGCCAAACCACGTAACCTATCGAAAATTCCAAAAGGACGTTTTAGTAGACTGATATGCTGAACAGATCTGTGAAGTTTCCCCTCGATTGGATCACAAATGAGAGTGGAGCTAGGTTTTAAATGTTTGTGCTTAAAAACGTCATAACTCTGAAACCATGTGATGCATGACGTCACATGCTCGCTGACTTTTTTGTTCATCATGGGTATGCGATTCTGCCTGAAAAGTTTGGCCTCGATCTGTTCAGGCGTTTTGGAGAAAATTGGATTTTAGTGTTTTTCACTTAAAACAATATGGCGGCCGGACCACGTGACCCGTGACGTCATAATTACCATTAAAATATTCTCCAGACCGCGTCCCTCCTATCGTGAAAATTTGCTCTCAATCAGTCCTATTATTGCAGAGAAAATGGTTTTTAAAGGAAAACAGAAAAAGAAATTCCCCCAAAAATTCCCAAATATATTCCTGGATCCAGAATAATATCCTGAGCTTCAAAAAAAACTAATCAATTCTTCCTTATCCCAAGGGTAATCATCTCACCAACTTTCATCCAAATCCGTTCAGAACTTTTCCAGATATCTTGTTCACAAACACACACACACACACACACACACACACACACACACACACACACACACACACACACACACACACATACACACGGACGGACAGCAGCGAATGCATTACACCCTCCCGGGAGTAATAATTCAATACTTGTTTCCCACAAATTAAAAAACAGGCAAAGCACAGAGAGAAACAAAAGGCCCAAGTGGAGAAAACTGCAGTTGAAGTTTGAGGGAATGTTCTTTCAGTAAAAAAGAAATAATGAGCAAAGCTATCAGCTATTTATTGATCGATTTTTTTTCCTATCAACGGAAAAGACTGAACGACATCGCCAACTGCATTTTTTAAATTCCAGTGATGAACAGTTTTCAAGCAGAAACACCAATAGTCTCCTGGAATTCCACCAGTCTTTTAGAAAACTGAAGTACAGGACCCAGCATATTTCCATGAGCTGTATGGTTGTGCAGACATTTTTTCCTGGTGTGAGCAAATAATGCTGCACAAGGCTCAAGGTCTGACTACAACAACAGTGCTAACACCTGCATGTATCCTGAGCCACATGTGATGGGTACCCCAACTCTCATTTCTGCCTTATCCTAGCCAGGTTCACAATGTTTTTTCGTTCAAAATCATGGTAGATTAGCAAACCTATACATTTTTGGAAACGTTATTACATGGAAAATCTGAAAATCAATGTTTACATTTGCCAATTCCGACCAATTCGATTCGACCAATTCGACCAATCGACCAATTCCATTCGACCAATTCGACCAATTCGATCGATTCGATTCGATTCACCATTCGACCAATTCGATTTGCCAATCAATTTGACCGACCTTTGCTTGTGTGGAACGGACTGTGAAAACGATGCGGACTATATTGTCGGATACGACACACAGGACAGTGATGACGAACTCTAAATGGCATATTCTGTAATCGTGTATGTTTGATGCCATTGACTGCTTGTGTATATTTTGTCATTGACTGCCTGTGTAGATGTGAAGTTATACTGACTGCATGTGTATATATGATTTTGCTGACTGCCTGTGTATGTTTGGTGATATGAATTATTGTGACACATTTTGATGTTATTAACTGCCTGTACAAAATGATAACATGTATTTGATTATGCAACTTATCGCGAATATAAAGACAGTATTTTGCAATTCAAAACCTTTGATTCGTGTCTTACCATTCCCCATAGCACTAATTTGATACTTTCATTGGATTCCTTGTCCCTGAAAATATAGGTTTAGTATATTTTAAAAAGTTTTTAGGGTAATTAGAGGCAGAAATAGAACAAAATATGTATTTTACAGTGGCCATTTTGAAAATCCAAAATGGCCGCCATACAGGTATCTCTCCAAATGTAAACATTGATTTTTAGTTTCCTTATGCTATAACCTTTCCAAAAATGTATAGGTTTGCTAATCTACCATGATTTTGAACGAAATATAATTTATTGACATAGTGAACCTGACTATCCCATGAACCTGATAAAATCTGCTGGTCGATATCGTAAGAAGCGATACTATACCTGATCTTTGTTTATTCATTACGTCTGACATCTACCGGCAGGTAGCTACCGGCTTCAGAGAGGCAGGATTTTGGCCAGGTCAGTCTTTTAGGACTGACACTGGTAACATGTAATCCACTGTTACCTGCCGCATAGTCGGGCTGGCGGAAACTAAGCCGACACCCCTCACTGGCTTTGCTGGTGTGGACGAAGACTGTGACACACTGCCAGGACCAAAAACAACACCTGGCTAATTAGTCTACTTGCCAGCAATGTGAACCCGGAAATGTTGAGTACCCCAAAGTTTTAAGTTAGAAATGTACAGTATGGGTCCCCAGCACTTAGAAACTGCCGGATGCTAACTTGCATATGTTGGGCAATTAGCAAAATTAGCATTAATAGCATTAACCCTATCAAACATAGGCCTGGGACACTGAAATTTCTGTTTCGCTCTATTGCTCCACTTTTATTCACAGGTATTGGAGGTAGCAAAGGCAAGTACCATACCAAACTAGAATAATATGACTATGGGTAAATAATATCCTCAAAATTAAAACACAAGTATACCCAAAATTATCAGAGCTGATAAATATGTGCACTAGTTACACAACATAAAACTTCCATCAAGAAAGAGCGTCTTGCACTTCTACTACTCTGCACTGTTATAAAGCATATCCTCATCATAAAACGCATTCTCATCGTCTTCATCTTCTTCTCCTGACTCTACATTCTTGTCATATTGCTCTTCTTGCTGTGAGTGTGTGAGTGTGTTGCAACATGTACTATCAGAGCCTTTGCAGAAGTAGTAGTTGGTACAGGCCAGGCCTGCAGCTACGCAGCTGCACTTTGCTGTTAAACAGGGCTTTAACCCAGCTTTGCAGCTACAGCTGATCATTTCCAACACGGCAGGAGGAGCAACGGGGCTTGCATCCAGGCTGGGCATGATGACTTCCTCTCCCTTCTCGCCTTCCTTCTTATTCCATCCAAACTCTGTTATGTCCACAGCTGGTGGGTCAGGGCAGTCTGCTGCTTTCCAAAGCAGCACCTGTAGATGGGCACGCCGTCCATGGAGGAGAGCGTTGCGCTCTGTAGGAGGCAGTGTCTTCAGTGCTGGGGGGGTTTTGCGCTTTCGGTAGATGTCATATCTGGCGACGTTCAGAGATGCCGACTCCCTCTCGTTGTACAGAGCCAGGAAGAAACCACTCACTGCCTCTGTAATCTGTAAATCAGTAGCTCCCTCCTCTCCGATGAAGTGAAGCAGGTCACCAGGTACTACTCTCATGGCCTTGAGTGCGGACACCTTCCCTTTCCCCGCGGGATAGGAGGTGGTGTCACATCCGGAGAGAGCATGCATAGCCAGGATGGAGCGACACTGCTCACCGAGATTCTCTACTGTCGAATTGATGTTGAGAATAGTGCCATCCCATCTCTCCATCTGCAGGTTACATGTGATACCCACCTTCCAGCACCAATACACCATGAGTACGAAAACATCAGTGTCGTCGCTGAGAATGCGGATAGTTTCAGCTCCGCGACTGGCTGCATCCAACATGTATGAGATGAGGGAGACGTCAGCCTCATCATGAGTGACAATACTGTCTGCTTTGCTGACCATCTTGATGTGATCTCCTATGCTGTGTGTGCACAGGAACTCACCCAGTCTCCGTTTGTTTGTCTTGTTCTTCATCACTTTGTCGCGGCGAGGTAGAGGGGTTGTCAGTGAGAGTCGGTACTCTGTTGAGCTCTCCCCAGCTCTTCTCTGCCTCTCGTGGTCTTTGGCAGAGACTTGCTCATACCGGTCAAAGATGACAAATGTTTCGGTGATGTAGAGATTAAGCCGGCGCCCCATGCTGGCTGCGAGGTCAGCCACCATGCCTGACGATGGCCAAACCACGTGGTAGATGAGCTGCGATGCATCAACGAGTACAACATGTGGTGGGTGGGGATTGGGGGCAAGGATTCCAAGACGCTGGACGATCACAGACTTGTTACCCTTCCTGAGGCATCCATACTCATCGATGATGGATGAAGGGACCGGGCCGAGCTCGTAGTCAAAGAGGGCAGAGAGCTCCATTCTTCTCTTGCTCCCCACCACCAGCAGCCGAGCAAACACCGCCTCAAGGTCACATATGATCTTCGCATTGACCTTCACTCTTTTTTTGGTGAATGTCATTGTCACCGCCTTATTTGAGATGGGCGCATGAAATCTCTCAGGAAGTGATGAAGAGAACAGTGTGCTCTTGTCCTGTCCGATCTTCAATGCATCTTGCACATTCACCTTTTCATCTGCCACCTGGCCATTTATGATATGGTGGAGGGTCGCGGTCTCTATGGTGAGTGGATGGGAGTTTTCCTGTAGCACTCTCAGGATTTTAGCCCGGTCCTCCGTGTCCAATTCCCACCATCCTTTACCCTCTTCTTTGTGTCTGTTGGGCTTCATTGTCTTATCCGGTGCTTCAGCATCGTCGTAAATCTCATCCAATGACTTGGAGAGATAGGAGCAGATGCCGAAAGATTGGATCCACACGGCGACCTGCTCAGGGTTGGTGGAGATGCCCTTCATGCCTCCTACTCCCTTCCCTTGCTTGATGCATGTCTGCTCCCCAAACATGTCTCCACTCACTGCAGCTGCACCATCAGAGTGGTGGCACACATGGCTTCCAGCGTAAAGCTAATCCTTGGCAGTAGCAGGAAGGTACTGCATGTCGCGCAGATGCCATGTGATCCATCTTGCGTAGTGGTGATGACCGGCAGCAAAGAAATAGGGCAGCATCTCTTCAAGGCAGTGTTGTTGCAGCATCAAATCACCCTCTCTTTCTGCTCGCCAGAACCTGTGAGCTATTAGGGTAGGGGTGATGAAACAATCCACCCATAGCCGGCCTGTGGGGTGCTCTCTGGCTTTCTCCAGGAATGCTGTTATCTGCTCGTGAGTCTTCTCTTCCTCCTCTAAGAAGTCATGAAGAAGAGCAGACACAACCATACGGAAGGCTCGCATAGCCTTGGGCCAGGCTTTACCATTGAAGATGGATTTCAGGCCTCCAAATGATGCACCGACTAGCTCCTCCACACCTGTTGAATTCATCAGTTGTCCGATTGAGCCGATGAATGACATGAGAGTGTGCATCATCCCAGGTCTGAGAACCACTGATGACCATCGCTGCAGACCACTCCACTTGATCAGGCAAGCGATCACGTACAGCTGCATGTCAAACGTCATATGACTGTGGCTCATGCCAAGCTGCCTCAGTGATGTGTCTAAGTAGGCAATGGTACTGAGCACTGTATCAGGGTGGGCAGTGGGCGAGTCAAGCAGTGGTCCAAAGACACTTATCGTCTTCAGCTTTGGAGCACTGTCATCACCATTGCGATCTTGCACAACATTGTAGGCTGCCCAGTCCAGGGGAAGAGGGGAAGAGTGGAGCTGCGAGAGCCAAGCAATTTTTCACATGAAATTTTGATCGCAGGAAATTTTTATAAGAACACTCACGGAAAGCATATCTGTCGAAGTGTATTATGTCCAAATTTCATACAGATCCTTCAAATAGTTTGCTCACACGAAGCATTCAAACGGAGCATTCAAACAGAGCAATAGAGCGAAACAGAAATTTCAGTGTCCCAGGCCTATGTTTGATAGGGTTAATGCTATTAATGCTAATTTTGCTAATTGCCCAACATATGCAAGTTAGCATCCGGCAGTTTCTAAGTGCTGGGGACCCATACTGTACATTTCTAACTTAAAACGTTGGGGTACTCAACATTTCCGGGTTCACAAGAGGGCTCTATAGGCTTGGCAAGTAGACTAAATGGCGGATGAACTCCTGTAGGGAGCCAACGGCCATCCAATAAAGATGGCGTCTCCTAAAAAACACACCATCCGGTTTGGACCGGTTCAAGTCATACCAAAGACTTTAAAATGCTATGTGCTGCTTGCGTGCTTGAAAAGGTAGAGCACGGACAATCTTCTTGAGATTCCTCTTGAGGAAATTCCTAAAATTCCACTTGAGGAAATGCCCCACTGAGTACGGTGACAAAAGTGGCGCCATTGTTATGACGTTGCTGGTAACCAGAGCATCCCGGGAAGTGACGTTAGTGACGGCACTTCCCCCAAGCCCAGTGGCTGTGTTAAGTTTTTGTCTTGTCTGTATGTTTTTGTATGTGTGCGTGTGTGTGTGTGTGTGTGTGTGTGTGTGTGTGTGTGTATATGTGTGTGTGTCAGCTCTATTACGAGCCTTAGTCCGTGTATTAAAAAAAAGAAGCTACAACAAGCACCCTTTGCTTTACATTTATGAGTAAAACAAGTACAAAAAGTTTTAATTAAAACAAAAGCCGCGTCGATGTTACACAATGCCTAGATGCAGCTGTGCCTTTAACGTCGATGTTATAGGCACAGGACATTCCTATTGATTCGATTACTTGATGTTATTTTTGTGCAAAGTGAAAATATATCTCGGCAATTTCCCGTGTGTGGCGACGAATTTTTAATATATCTCGGCATTTTCCCGTCTGTTATTTCAGGCGGTGTATGACTGACCATGCCGCGATTTAAAAAATATATATCTCGGCAATTTCCCGTGTGTGGCGACACGTGAACGAAGCTATGCTCCTCTCTCCACATTATTGTGACGACGTATAAATTAAATATTTCATCGTGACGATTGTCATCAAATGGACGAATTTTTAATATATCTCGGCATTTTTCCGTCTGTTATTTTGGGCGGTGTATGACTGACCATTCCGCAATTTAAACAAAATATATATATCTTGGCATTTTCCCGTCTCGTATTTCGGGCGGTGTATGACTGACGATGCCGCGATTAAAAAAAAAAAAATCTCAATGGACTTGAACTTACAGGCCTTTGAGAATTCATTTCGTTCTATAAAGGGCAACTTTCATCGGATTTTCTTCCCGTTTTTTTTCAACCGAGTCTAAAACTATGTTAGCAACTGTGAAAAATGAAATGATATATCGAATTTGATTTGAAATAAAACTGTGTGAGAGAGGAAGACACCACGGGCCTACAAAACAGGCCTCAAAGCTATGCGAGTTAATAAAATGGTGGATATTTGTTTATATGAAGCCTCTCCCAAAATGGGTGGAGCTATGGTTCCCAGAATGGGTGGAGCTTTGAGGTTTTGTCTTCTCTGCAAGAACAAGAACAAGAAGAACAACAACAGCAGAGGGCACTCTATGAGCAGCGTCTGCGACGCGGCTAAAAATGTTTTGAACAAAGTGTGGTCGGTCTTTGCATATCCGGGTGCGGCTCAAATTGGTGGCCGACTTGGTTGTTTCCAAGTTTCATAGGGCAGTACGTTTTTGCTCGGCCAACTTTCATAAATGGTAGTTGTAAAACACGTTAATTGGACATCTGGGTTCATGCTTCAGAACTCCACAAGCAGTTGTACTGAATTGACCTCAGTGTACGTGCAACATAAGGACTTCAACACTTAACTTATAGTTTAGGCATGATGTGCAGACGAATTAAAACATTTTCCTTGTTGAGCCTGAATAAATCTTGATAGAGATCTGTATTAACTGATGAGCATTTCCAAGACATTTTAATAACAGCCATTTAAAGTGTCACAGTGGAAAGTGGATTTTTTTAAAGAAATGACCTTCACTCTTTGTTCACCTTCACTCTTTCAATCCTCTTTTCTCCCGCCTCTGGAACAAACTCCCTCACTCTCTTCAATCCATCTCCTCCATCCAGGTCTTTAAAACAGCTGTTCACCACCATCTATAATTATCTTCCCCCATCCAAAACCTTGATCTTTTCTACCCCTGTTAATTCACCCCAGATCCACTTTTCTGAAATTCCTAGCTGTGTCCATGTGTTTTTTTGTTTTCTTTACCTCTCCCACCCCCTTCCCATGCCTCCTTCCCCCAAGCCCTCCACCTCCCACAGATCTCCCGTTGTCCCTGTTCTCTACTGTTGTACTTGTGTGCTTCCCCCTCTCTCCCCATCTTGTCTCCCGCCTCCTTTATTTCCTCTTATGTGTCCGTTTTTTTTATTTGTTTTTTTTGTCATTAATATTATCTCTTACACGAGCCTCGAATTTGTATACAAAGAAAAAAGAAAAAAGAAAAGTGCAAACTACCACACTTATTGTCATTTACTTATTGGCAGCTTATTGTCAATTCAAAATCATTCAGTGATCATAAATCGTTTAAGGTGCAGAGTAGTGAGTGCCATATTAGAAACTAGAGAGCATAAAATATGTGTAAATGACAATTAATAGTCTGTTAACAGCCAACAATTTTGTTTTTGATAGGATTGCTGAGAAATTATTGTAATGTGAAAAAGTGTATCCACGTCACTTAAAAACATAAACTTGAAACATGTAATTCTTGGATCCATATTATATTACACTCACCCAATTTTATAAGATGTTTCTCCTCATAAACTTGTGGCCAATCGAGGTGAAAAGCCAAACAGATATTTTCCTTTTCTGCTTCTGTTCCAAAATCGGCAGCAAATATCTTACCAAATTCATCATCGACATTCATAATACCCACATAGGCCCAATCAAAGTGTTTCACTAAACCAATCACAGCTGGTATTCGAAAAATGTTATTTGGATAAGTTCGAAGGAAAGAAGGGAATTGTTTCTTGTTGCCCAGACACTCACAACTTGCTGCATAACCTATCTAGAAGGTTTAAAAAAAAATGTAAGAATTTTTATTTGCAAACAATATATATCTACCAAAACATCAGTATTATTTGTAAGTGTAATCTGCAATCATTTAACTGGACTCTACCTGTGGAACAGAAAACAAGCTCAGGATGTTGTTTAGATTTTTAGAAAGTTCTGACGAGAATGGACCAACAATTGCATGGGAATACGATTCCTCAATGACATCATTTGTTTCAATATTCTTCCTTATTTCAGTCAGAACAAACTCCATGAGCTTGGGAATTGAAAAACATGAATCATAAATAAAGTAACCCAATGTTACGTTGAGAAGGAGTGAATCATCCTTGTTTATTTCATCAATAGCAAATACCATAGTCATGGTCCATTGTAATTGGATTGGTTTTAACCTATAATCGAGACAATCTATCACTCGGTGATTATTTCATCAACAGCAAATACCATGGACATGGCCCATTGGTTTTAACCTATAATCAAGACAATCCTTCACTCGGTGATTATTTCATCAATAGCAAATACCATGGTCAAGACCCATTGTTTTTAACATACATCAAGACAATCCTTCACTCGGTGATTATTTCATCAATAGCAAATACCATGGTCAAGACCCATTGTTTTTAACATACATCAAGACAATCCTTCACTTGGTGATTATTTCATCAAGAGCAAATACCATGGTCATGGCCCATTGTAATTGGATTGGTTTTAACCTATAATCAAGACAATCTATCACTCGGTGATTATTTCATCAATAGCAAATACCATGGTCATGGCCCATTGTAATTGGATTGGTTTTAACCTATAATCAAGACAATCTATCACTCGGTGATTATTTCATCAATAGCAAATACCATGGTCAAGACCCATTGGTTTTAATCTATAATCAAGACAATCCTTCACTCGGTGATTATTTCATCAATAGCAAATACCATGGTCAAGACCCATTGTTTTTAACATACATCAAGACAATCCTTCACTTGGTGATTATTTCATCAATAGGAAATACCATGGTCATGACCTATTGCTTTTAACATACATCAAGACAATTCTTCATTCGGTGATTATTTCATCAATAGCAAATACCATGGTCATGGCCCATTGGTTTTAACCTATATCAAGTTTTATGAATCACTCAGTCATTATTTCATCAATAGCAAATACCTATAATCTTTGGATTTAACCTACTGTAGTGGACAAAAAAATTTGGCACCCTTGCACATTTTTCAAATAATGCGCCATTTCTTCCAGAAAATTGTTGAAATTAAAAAATATTTTGGTATCCACATATTAGAGAGTACTGTCGCGCGAATCCCTCCGGTTAACACCGTAGGATTGCGGATGGCTCAAACAGACTTAAATGGAGGCGACGATCAATTGCGGATTTGACTAGGCAGCATGGGCAGAAGAATGAAGAGGAAGAGGCGGCAAGCGCGTACCTGTAGATCCGACGGCTGCCCTCGATCCTGCAGGGAATGAACTCAAAATGGAAACAGGATTTTGAATGAAAGGAAAATAATACAAGGGTTTATTTGGAATAAAGATCGAGACAGGGAAACACGATGATAAATAAATGTCCTAATCGGGACGTAACACACCAGACTTGACAACAGGACAAAGGAATGAATGAAATAAAGAAATCGTCGTGTGGTGTTCTGTGGTGCGAGCTTATCTGTCTGCAGAGGTGTGTCTGTCGTACATCGCAGCTCCGTCCGCCTCGCCCATGCCCTGCTAGGCCCCAAGCGACCCGCTCGGCGGGCTCGTCTGCTCAGCGGCACACCTCGCTCCAAGCTCCTCGTTGGTCACACACGAGGTCCGTTCGCTCACTGCACCGAGCCTCGCTCCCAGCACCAAAAGCACTGCGAAGGACTGAGCACCGCTCCAAGCACCACGACAAACCAGGGAAGAGAAGCCCAGAGACCTCCAAGAGTCCAGCGCAGAGAGAACAAGAGAATATGAAGAACCCCAGGAAAGCACAGGTCGGGAAAATGGAAGAGAGAGAAAATGCCGGCGAGCCAGCAGTTTTATCACTCGTGGTGTGATGTCAGCTCTTTCTCTTTCCAACCAGCGCGGTGACCCTAGTCTTCCAGAATCTTCTCATCACGCTGGTGTCCTCTCATTGGCCGAGTGCTTTCCGCTCCCCATGTCATGCCATCCTCGTGGCCAACAACAAGTCCTTCCTTTTCCTCCAATCACGGGGCAGTTCTCTGTCCCTCCTATGGACCAATCACTCTTTCTCCCCTGCTCTGCCAATCGGCGCCCTGTGGTGTTGCTCGCCCCTCCCCCTGGCCAATCAACGGTCCTCCTGGGTGTGGCTCCCAGCCTTGCCACGATGTTAGTTGCTGGGCCAGCTGGTGGTGCGGCTGGTGGCGGCCCCATCGGCGGTGCCCCGATCTGGCTTCCAGCCTGTTTTCTTCCAAAGTCATTGTGGTGGAGGGGGATTACACTACTCACAATAAGTTAGGGATATTGTGGGAGTGATTTTTTTTTTATAGGGGTTGGGGTTATGGTATTGAAGTCAAGAATGCTGTGTTTTTTCACACTCATTAATAACCATAGAATTAGGACCAACAACTTTTTCAACATAATTAATACACAAAATCAACCACACCGAAGAACCTGACAATATCCCTAACTTATTGTGAGTAGTGTATTTACTGTGGTGCACTAATGGACCTATCTAAGTGTCTAAATGAGCGTGTTGCCACAATGGACACTGGGTTGGCGACAGAGGGGATGACAAACGAAGGAATTTTACCCATAATCCCTGCACTACTTAGCATGCCCCGCTCGCTCGTGGCGGGGACACCAATACAGCTTATACCGACATCCGGTCTAAACATAGAACTTATTACAGGTAGATTCGCTATCCCGACAGACGAAGCATGATACCTATTCAGATCTACCAGGCTCTAGATATTCCTCTACCTAAATTTATAACTGTACTCTATGTAGGGATGGCGTGGAAAAAAATGTCGGTCCCATCTGCTACATACAAAACAAAAGTTGGATTATATTCTTTAAAAAGTCATTTGGGCTACATATGAGAGCCTACCTGGTCTGTTCAGCTGATTGTCGAGGTAGGGATCACTTTTCAGTTCTCCAGACCATGGGAAAAGCAACAACAAAAAAAAAAAAGCAAAAAAACGAGATCGGACAAATCTGGGAATTCATCTTGTTGTTCATTAAAAATATATATATAATAATGTGGCGGACACGAAAGCTCACTGGCGTGATGGCATCATTCCGCGCACCAAGTGGGCGGCGGCCACGCCCGAGGGGTAGGCGTGGCCGCGGGATATACACCGGGCGCGCAGCCCGGAGCGCTCCAGTGCTACAGTGGAGCTCTTGAAATAAAGACTCTTTTAACTTTCCACGTTGTCCGCTTCCTCCTTGCTAAGCAGGTAGAGCGCGTAGCACCGCGCTTCATTGGTGACCCTCCGACATTGGATCAGCCGTTGCTGACCAACCGAATACGCCATCGCAATGGCAACCAACGCGGTTACGATCAAACTCCCCGAGTTCTGGGAGGCTCAAGCTGAAGTATGGTTCCTGCAGGCAGAAGCCAAGTTCCGACTTCGAGGCATCACGGTGGACGAGACCATGTACTGCCATGTGGTCGCCTCCCTCGGGCCCGGCATGGCCGCCCGCGTCGTGTCGGTCCTGAGGAACCCACCGGCCGACGGCAGGTACGAGGCGATCAAGCGTCTCCTCCTCGCCACGTTCGGCCTCACGGTGGACGCACGGGCCGACCGTCTCCTGGACCTCCCCGAGCTCGGTGACATGCGACCGTTGGTCCGCATGGACCATATGCTGTCGCTGATGGGCGACGAAACCCCGAACGCTCTATTCCGGGCGTTATTTCGACGCCAGCTGCCGGCACGAGTACACCTCGCGTTGGCCGGTTCTGCGACGACGGAACCCCGAGCTCTCTCTGCCGAGGCCGACAAGTTCTTCGCCACTTTGGACACGCAGGCGAGTTTTGGCGCGGCCGTCGCGCATCCCGGGGCTGACCCTGATGCTGATGCACCACACCTCGCGGATCTCGAGGCTGATGCACACTGCGTGGCCGCCGCCACGCCACGCCCACCACCACCACGAAAACCGCGGCCTCCCCCTTCGCCGCAAACCTGGTGCCATTTCCACACCGGGTTTGGCCACAAGGCGAGGAATTGTTGCCCGCCGTGCTCCTTCGGCAAGTCGGGAAACTACAAAGCCGGCGCTCGGTAGCGGCCCTGAGCGTCGGCCATTCCGGCAGCCTTCTTTTTATAATGGACACCTTGTCCGGGCGCCGTTTCCTATGCGACACGGGTGCACAGGTGAGCGTTATCCCTGCCTCTACGTCCAACAAGTGAACCGCGGGCTGGGGCTCCGCATTGCTTGCCACGAACGGAACACCCATACGCACATTCGGGAAGCGCTGCCTCTCCCTGCGGTTCGGAAGGCAACGCTTCCATGGACGTTCGTAACCGCTAGTGTCCCCATGGCACTGCTCGGTGCGGACTTCCTCTGTGCAAACGGGTTGTTGGTAGATGTGAAGAACAGACGCCTTGTCCAGGCTGAAACGTTCAGCTCGCTTGCTTGCGCGCTGAGCAGCTCGTTGAGCGGCTCACTGAGTGGCTCACCGAGCGGCTCGCCAAGCGGCTTGCTGAGCGGTTCGGTCCCGGCGAGGTTAGTTTGTACGCTTCCGGCAGCGGACGAATTCACCCGCCTCCTCGTCAGCTTCCCGGCCCTTACGCGGCCCACCTTCTCGGCGGGGGCCGTCAAGCACGGGGTGGAACACCACACCCCCACCGCCGGTCCACCGGTCTACGCCCGGGCACGCCGCCTCGAGCCGACGAAGCTCGCGGTAGCTAAAGCGGAGTTCGCTACGCTGGAGCGGCTCAGCATTGTGCGGCGCTCCGAGAGTGCTTGGGCGTTGCCGCTCCACATCGTGCCAAAGCCCGGCGGGGGATGGCGACCATGCGGGACTACCGGCGCCTCAACGACGCCACCACCCCCGACCGCTACCCTGTCCCCCACATCCAGGACTTCTCTGCCCGGTTGGCGGGCATGTCCTTCTTTTCAAAGGTGGACCTCATACGCAGCTACCATCAGGTCCCCGTCAGGCCGGAGGACATCCCGAAGACGGCAGTCATCACACCATTCGGACTTTTCGAATTTCTTCGGATGCCCTTCGGTTTGAAGAATGCGGCTCAGGCGTTCCAGCGACTAATGGACAGCGTCTTGCGCGACTTGGATTTTCTGTACGTCTACCTGGACGACATCCTCGTCGCCAGCGCGTCCCGCGAAGAGCACCTTCACCATCTCCGCACGCTTTTCGAATGCCTGGGCCAGCATGGCCTCATCGTGAACCCTGCCAAGTGCCGGTTCGGCATCGCCGACATCGACTTTTTGGGGCACCGCTTCACCAGGCATGGGGCCGTCCCCCTACCGGCCAAGGTGGAGGCGGTGAAGGGGTTTCCGCGCCCCCGCACGATCAAGGGGCTCCAGGAGTTCCTGGGCATGGTAAACTTTTACCATAGGTTCCTGCCCCGCATCGCCCAGCTCCTGCGCCCCTTGCACGAGGCCCTCCGAGGGAAGCCGGGCAAAGGTGACGTTACCTGGACTGAGCAGATGGATGCGGCGTTCGTCGGCGCGAAGCTCGCCTTGGCCAACGCCACCATGCTCGCGCACCTGGCGCCCGATGCACCGATCGCCCTCACCACCGACGCCTCAGACTATGCAGTGGGCGCGGTGCACGAGCAATGTGTGCGTGGTGCCTGGCAACCGCTGGCGTTCTTCAGCCGGCAGCTTCGCCCACCCGAACGCCGTTATAGTACCTTCGACCGCGAGTTTGTTTGACCGAGCGGTCAGGCACTTCCACCATCTGCTCGAGGGCCGTGCGTTCACGGCCTTCGTCGACCACAAGCCACTGGTCTTCGCGATGGGCAAGGTCGCCGAGCCGTGGTCGGCCCGGCAGCAACGTCACCTCTTGGCCGTGTCTGAATATATGACGGACCTCCGGCACGTTGCGGGGAGGGACAACCCGGTGGCGGATTGCCTTTCCCGGTCCGTCGCCCACGCAGTCCACCTTGGCATCAACTATGCCCGGATGGCGGGGGACCAGGCCGCCGACCCCGGCGTCCCGGCCTTGCGGACCGCCGTCACGGGCCTCCGCGTCACCGAGGTGCCGTTCGACGGCGCGGGCACGGCCCTCTTGTGCGACGTCTCCCTCGGGCGGCCTCGCCCCATCGTGCCCGCGGGCTGGCAGCGCCGGGTTTTTGATGCCATCCACGGCCTGTCCCACCCGGGCACGAAGGCCTCCCAGAGGTTGGTCACTGACAAGTTTGTCTGGCATGGCCTCCGGAAGG
The DNA here is from genome assembly GCF_964187855.1 of Myxine glutinosa. Lineage (NCBI taxonomy): Eukaryota > Metazoa > Chordata > Myxini > Myxiniformes > Myxinidae > Myxine > Myxine glutinosa. Next base: position 117,110,099 of record NC_136263.1, on the reverse strand, counting down.
CCATCCGCGGCTGGACCAGGACGTGCCTCGCGTGCCAGCGCGCGAAGGTGCACCGACACACCCAGGCCCCATTGGCCCCGTTTACAGTGCCGGAACGTAGGTTCGACCACGTTCACGTGGACCTGGTGGGACCTCTGCCCCCCTCGCGGGGTTTCACCCATGTCCTCACCATGGTGGACCGCACCACCCGGTGGCCGGATGCCGTGCCTTTGGCGGCGACGACGGCGGCGGACGTCGCGCAGACGTTCATCGCCACCTGGGTCGCCCGGTTCGGCGCCCCCTCGGACATCTCATCCGACCGCGGCCCCCAGTTCACCTCGGAGCTCTGGGGGGCCAGGGGCTCGGGGTCCAGCTGCACCGAACCACGGCCTACCACCCCCAGGCCAACTGCCTGTGCGAGCGGTTCCACCGCTCGTTGAAGGCCGCGCTCCGGGCCACCCTATGCGACGGCGGCTGGGTCGACAGGCTCCCCTGGGTCCTGCTGGGCCTCCGGACGGTGCTCAAGGACGACCTGTGCGCATCCGCGGCTGAGTTGGTCTTCGGACAACCGCTGCGGGTGCCGGGCGAGATCCTCCCCGACCCCACGGCACCATGGTCCGCGGTGCAGGAGCGCTCTGCGCTTCAGGAGACCGCCCGGCGGTTCGCCCCAGTGCCGACGGCACACCACGGGCACCCACCTCCGTACGTCGCCCCGGAGCTTCGCACCGCGGAGTACGTCTTCGTCCGGCACGACGCCCACCGGACACCACTGCGGCCCCCGTATGACGGGCCTTTCTGCGTGCTGGAGACCGGGGTGAAACATTTCACCTTGGACATCGGCGGTACTCCTGACCGCATCTCAGTGGATCGCCTCAAGCCGGCCCACCTTGACGTGGACCACCCACCGCCGGTGGCTCGGCCCCCACGTCGAGGCCGCCCCACTGCGGGCAGACCCCTGGCACCGCCCAGCCCCGCCGCCACGCCGCCCCCCGGGTCCGGCACCCATCCCTGGTGCAGCCGGAGGCATCCCAGCTGGCATCCCTGCACCCCGGACGCCGCCAGTCGCCAGAGGGCGCTTCAGCCGGGTCATCCATTTGCCCCGCAAACTGGCCCTCCAGGTGCGCGGGAATTCTGGGGGGGCGCGTGTGGCGGACACGAAAGCTCACTGGCGTGATGGCATCATTCCGCGCACCAAGTGGGCGGCGGCCACTCCCAAGGGGTAGGCGTGGCCGCGGGATATACACCGGGCGCGCAGCCCGGAGCGCTCCAGTGCTACAGTGGAGCTCTTGAAATAAAGACTCTTTTAACTTACCGCGTTGTCCGCTTCCTACTTGCTAAGCAAGTAGCGCGCGTAGCACCGCGCTTCAATAATAATAATAATAATAATAATAATGTTCTTCAGATGGCATATTTCTGAGCTGCCTCTATCAACGATTCTGCTACCATCCGACAGAGTTTTACTTCCTGCAACATCCTTTGGTATTGTAATACTAATAGCTTGAAAGTATTCCACGAAAAATACGGAAAACTACATTCCTTTGTGAAGGAATAGGACCGGGGTAGGCGTGGCTATGACTGTCGATCAGCTTGATGGGGGCGGGGACGCTAGACACATTTGCCTCAGTGTCGACGTTATGCGTGATAATGTAGCATCAAATAATATCAGCAGAAATTACCTGCCTGAAGAAATGCCTTGTTTTTCAGTTACATTTATGAAAATAAAATAATAGCGACAGCTGACAGAGTTCTATAAATAAAGAAGAGTGCCCACCTATCACGTGACCCTGTGCCATTGAGAAGAATGAGCCGCCATTACCAGAGGGAAAAAAAATCAGCGCTGTTTACGTCAGCAGGCCGAGACATTCAAAACACTGCAACGGTACAGTTTTGTTGATGGTTTACCGCATGTGATGTACTAAAGCCGCAAGAATATTGCTGCCAAAGTGCCACATTCCTGTGCCGTTTGGCGTTGCTACAACAGAATTAAAGTGGAGATAAATATTTCTTACCACAAGTGAGTACCGGATTTCGAATGTGTTTTTTTTTACTGAAAATTTACCTCGTTTCGTGACTTTTCAGCACATAGTCGGTAGCGGAATGTAAGTCAAATACACATCATGATGCACAAGCTTAGGCCTATTTCAGTCACGTCAGTCCGACACTCGGCAGGTAGTTTGACTGTTTGATGACATAAATAAACCTTTCACAATCTTTTTGTCAAAGTTATTTCCTCGAAAAGTGACAAACTTTACTCTGAGCAAGCTTAGAATGATAAATGTCTAGTTAGCAAGAACATGAAGAACGGCAATGATATTATGAATATGATTGAATGATTGAATGCCTGAATGCATGAATGAATGAATAAATGAATAAATGAATAAATGAATGCATGAATGCATGTCATGACACAACTGAATTCATGTTAGTTTAACTAGGACTTTAACTAAACTAACTTTTATGTCCCCAACTTCAGTCCATGCATGTAAGAAATCTAATTTATCTATCATAGCATGCCTGGAGGTAGATTGGTAGAGATTACAAAATATTATAGGCCCAGCCCTAGACCAAATATAAAGCTATTATTACATGATTAAGCCCTTACACTCACACTTGTGCAAAATGTACCACGGAAGCAAGGCCTACAGTGGAAGGAGAGCGGGGGATCGTGTCGGCATAATTGTGAGGTTTGGGTGAAGTTTTTCAACAGCATGAAAATCTAGTGGGAAAAAATAAACTGGGATAGGGCCTAGGCCCTATGGCTATGCCGATCCCCTAGCTAGGCCTGATGATACTAGTACTAGTAAGTAGTGATAGTACGACTACCATGACATATGTTTTTAGCGCCAAGATTGATACGTAGGCCTTGGAACCGAGACTACTCTACCGACAGCTTATTAAGCAAAATGTCTAAACTTTGATGCCTTCAATTGTGACTAGACTACTAAAACTCTATAGGCCTAGGCCGACTAGGCATGAGGTGGTTTAATTGAGGGAGATAAAGCCTTAGGCCTAGATCAGATATTGTATTTACAAATAGTCTATGTCTAAAATGATGTAATAAATATTTATGTATTAGGCCTCACTAATTTTTTTTTTTTACTAATTTTTTTTAATATTTACATTTTTATTGTTTGCTGCCGAAAAGTGACGGTGAGGACACACACTCTTTGTATTCCTTATGGTAAATATCATTTGTCGTTTTATTTTCAGATTCCCCATTGAAGATCCAATTCTATTGCAGAAGTGGAGGACCAACATCAGTCGAAGTAGCTTCACACCAACTGTCACCACAGAGTCTGCAGTGAGCACTTCTTGAAGGATGATTATGTACGAGGTCGGTTTAGTCTTGTTGTTGGGACTAATCCTAAATCCTAATCCTAATCTCTCTTTTCCTTCATTAACCCCATATGGTACTAATTTACAAATTGATGCACACATTTTGGTAGGCCTACAATAAGAAAGCTCCTCTTGTTTTGTTTTCGTGATCTTCAAATTTCACCTAAGCTGTAATTGCACCACCCTCCTTAATTAGGGGAATAAAATAATAATAATAATAACCACCTTTAGAGGCCATTTTTCCCCGCAAAGCGGGGGTTGGCCTTTTTCGGGAACCGTGGTTGTTGTTGTTTTTTTGTCCCCTTTTTGAAGCAATGTTTTACGGCCAGATGCCCTTCCTGACGCCAACCCTTTTTGCCACCTTTAACGACAAACAGGGAATTAACAGTGAACTGGTACTCAATTAGCCGACCTCGGAAGGATGACAGGCTGAGTCAACCCCCCTGGCGTTAATTCAGCGATCGACCGGGATTCGAACCCAGGATCCTAGGATCCTAAGCCGGCACCCTAGCCGCTAGCCCAACACCAGGGTTTGGGAATTGCACCAAATTATTAATGTTGATCACCTGGCAATCAGGTATCTATTATTGCATAGTCTGTTAGTGTTCTTTTTTTGCTGCTGTTACTTGGAGCAACAATTTATTTTTCTTTAAATGATGGTTATGCAGTTGAAAATATTGTAAAACATGATTGCAAAAAGGAGCAATATAACTGGCTAAGAGGTGGCTAAGGTGGCTAAGATAAAGCTAGGTACAGTTTCGTTCACGAGTGACGGTTTTACGTATTGTTTACATTCAAACTCGTATGCCAATGCATGTACATCCGGGTTATCCGAGCAATTTTTGCCCTCTTTGGTTATGGCGGACGTGCCCTCATGTGCGCACATGATCGTAACGTTAACGGTAGAGGAACTGCGCACTCTTGTTTATTTATAGAACTCTGTGCTACAGCTATACACCGGACACGGGACATGATCACGAACCCTCCAGTCACGGGTCAAGACAAAAGCGAACCATGTGATCAATAACCATCTCAAGTCACGGTTTCTTGGCGGCAGATTCGCTACACCTGCAGATCACTGATTTTGTCGTATCGAGCAGCCTGAAAAAGGGATCCACAAGAACTCTGAATTGAATAAATATTTGAACTGACCTTTAGTGTTCCTTTCATCTTTGTTTTGGCATACTGCATCGACTGGAGTGGTCAATGGTCAATTAATTGATATTTAAATATAAAGATCCTAGTTTCCTTACTCGCTCAACCCTGAACCTTGCTATGCGCATGCGCAGATAAGAAAGTGTGTCACGTGTACAGTGTGTCTGATTAACGTCTTTCTGATGATTTATAGTGACTGTATTTTTGTCTGGCGAGAATATACTTAAGTAATACCGAGGTCTTCTTATTTCTCAGAACCAGGATTTGGATTTTTTTTTTTTTTTTTTTGTATACAGAGTCGAGGCTCGTGAAAGAGCAAACATTGATCAAACAAACAAATCAAACAAATAAGTAAACAAAGTATATAAAAATGGGAGCGGTCGACAAGATGGGGAGAGAAGGGGAGGAAGCACACAAACACAACATTTGAGGGCAGGGACATCGGGAGATGTGTGGGAGGCAGAGGGCCTGGCAGGTTGGATAGGTATAAAACGCAAGGATACCAAGGACTTCCAGGAAAGAAGACAAAAGTCACCTCAAAAAAGTGGATTTGGGGTGAAATTAGCGGGGGTAGAAAAGATCAAGGTTTTGGATTGGGGAAGATAAGAGATGGTGGTGAACAGCCGTTTTAAAGACCTGGAGGGAGGAGTGGGATTGAAGAGAGTGAGGGAGTTTGTTCCAGAGGCGGGAGAAAAGAGGAATGAAGGAGTGAAGGTGAGCAGAGAGTCTTGATTTTGGCAGTTTTAACCATAAGAGGGTTGCAGGCAGATCTTGTGCGACCTGCAGAAATATTTGGGGGACAGAGCCCAGAGAGAGCTGGGGGAGCAAGGCCGGAGAGGAGTCGGTAGAAGACTGAAAGACCACCAACCTGCCTGTGGTGAGTAAGTGAAAGGATAATACTACACATAAGTACGTATATCTTGTCTTGATAAACTTCTTCATTGAAGTGAATTTTACAAAACCATTAATATTGTTGCGGATATGGGATTTGCATCCATCCATATCCGCTTGTAAATATTCCCCTATTTCCTCAATACTTCCCAACTATTCCCAATTCCCCATTCCCTAGTCCCATTTTCTGTAAACAACACTCTGTAGACCCGACCTCCCCCTATTTCCCCCCATTAAATGTCGCATCCAGGTCCACCGCATCTCACGTAGACAACTATAGGACATCTTGCTAGTTATTCTTAGTCTATGTCAGTTAAGGATTCGTTTCCTTTAATTCTGACCCTTTGTTGCACCAGAATGTGATTGTATGGCACCGTTAGGAAGTTTAGGACCTCCCAATACCTCCCCACAGCTCTTCCTCACGGTTCAGAAACAACAACAACAGCAACGGCGGCGGCGTGCACAGGGAGTGCGCGTCCTCACTCCGGCTTGGTTGGTAGGGGGTGTTGGGAGGGCACGAGGCCTTCCCCACGAGCCGCCATCAAACATGTGCTCGACGGGGTTACCAAATAGGGGCTCCCTGTCAGCTCCTCGTCAAGGGCGGAGCCCGGTAACCCCCGCACCCAATGGAAGCGGCGGACCGGTCCCATCTGGGGAGGAGCCAACCAGCCGAGGGCGTGTCACTCCCCGTTGAGCATGCGCAGAAGAGGGAGGTGACGTCAGATGTGCGCTGAGCTTGAAGCAAGAGAGACGTCCCTTCCGAGCGCTGTGACACCTCCCCGCATCTCTGGACTGGACCGTGCTTTATCCTGTCCCTGAGCCAAGGTGCACCTTGTGCTATCGACTGCCTGTCCCTTCCTGCCATCAATCCCTGTGTAAGTCAGCCTTGTTCCGTTTGTCTGTGGTCTGTCTGGGATAAGATAAGATTGTATTTAAGTGCCCATCTCTTCTGTGTCTTTTACCTCACTCTACCTTGTAATCTACCCCTTTTCTCCACCACTAATTATACCCTCCTCCGGAGGTCTTGAGAACTGTACCCCTGGCGTCGTTTCATTTATCCCAGTCGTTGTGTCCTTTCCAATCATTGATTTAGCGTAGCGCGATTTGGCCAACGTTCGGGTGGAATCGGGTGAGTTGGGGAAGAATCGGGGGAACTGTTAGGTCGCGGCAATACCACCGCTCGGTAAATAACATCTAATCCGCGATCCGTAACAATTGGTGTCGAGGAGTGAGATACGAGGCCCGAAGCGCGCTTAACGCGCTCAAAATTACAAGCAGTTGGAAATTGTTTTGTTTTACAAAAAACCCGAATTTTGAAAGTCGCGCTATGGCAGATCAAGACGGCTGGGTTCCGGTAGAGGAGAGTGAGGCAGGGTCGATCCAGGACCAAATAGAGGGACAAGAGGAGAGCGAAGCAGTGAGGGCGGCAGGTTCGCAAAATGGCGTCCTCGCGCACGAGGTTTCGGGCGCACAAGATGGCGTCCTCGCGCATGTGGGTGTAGCGGCACCAAATTTTGCCGCGCCCGTGACCATAGCAGTACCAAATTGCGCTGCGCCCGTGGTCGCGGCAGCCGAGCCAGAGATGCCAGAGTACATGCGAGTCTTTATGATTCAAATGATGGCAAAAATGGATGCTCAGAGGGAGCGATTGGAGGGCCAAATGGGGGTAATGGGGAATCGGATGGATGCTCAGAGTGAGCAAATGAGGGCTGATAGTGAGCAAATGAGGGCTGATAGTGAGTGATTGGGGGGCAGAATGGGGGGCAAAATGGGAGAAATGGGGGAACGGTTAGAACAAAGGATGGGGGCCCAGATCGGAGGGTTAGGGAGTAGAATAGAGGGATTAGACAATAGATTAGGGGAAATACAGGAGGGGTTAACGGGGGTAGAAAACAGAATGGCCGCTCAAGAGAATCAAATGGAAGGGATGAAAAAGGGGTTAGAGGGGTTAGAAAACAGTATGGAAGGCAAATTGAGGGACATGAGGGACCAAGCGGAAAGGGAAGTTAAAAAAATGGGGCAGCAGATAGAGAGGGTCAGAATGGGGGTAGAAACTAAATTGGATGCTCACAGGGAGGAAATGGAGCAGATGAGGGTGGCATCTGGGCAGGAGATGCAAGTGATGGGAGAAGAGATCAGAAGAGGTGTGAGTGAGGAGGTCGGAGGAGTGCGCGAGGAGGTGAGGCACTGTAAGGAGTGCATGGAGAAGGAGGTGAGAAAGGGGACTGTAAAATTGCAAGGTGGTATAGAGGAGTTGACGCTGGGAGTAGAACAACTGACAGTGGGACAAAAGGAGTTGGGGGACCAGGTAAAGAAGAACACAGCGGTAATAGAGGGTTTAAAATCGACACAGAAGGAGATGAAAAAGGACGTAGGGGTAATTAAAAAAGAGTGTCAGACGGTTCATGAGGACCTGACGAGGAAAATGAACAAGGTGGTAGAGGTGATGGAGGTTAAAGAGCGGGAGGTGCGGGAGCATATAGAAAAAAATAAGGTGGAGTTAGAGGAAGAACTTAAGGGGGCGCACGAGGAGATGAAGGAGGTGAAGCAGAAATTAGAAGAAGTGGAAGAAGGGGTGAGCGAAATTAAGAAGCGACGGAGAGAGGATAAGAAAGAGATAAAGGAGGAAGTAAAAGAATTGGTCCAAAGTCTGTGTTCGGATCGTGATGATGTGCTCATTAACCGGATGAGGGATTCGCAGATGATGGAGGAGAAGCGAAGAGAAAGAGGACCCGGTGTAAGTGGTGACCAATATGGTCGTGCGTATGATGCGCCAGGTGATTTAATAAGCTTGGGGGTCGAGATAGACCCGGATGTTCGTGAGAGGCCAAGAGTGAGGTGTATGGCTGGTCCGGAGGGTATGGAACGAGGGTGCGAGCGAGAGGGTCCGGTGATGGGAGAGGTGCGATGTGTGAGTGAGCAAGGTTGTGGTGGTATGGAATGGGTAGCGCGTTGCGGAAGTGTGACCCATGCATCGACACCAACAGGGGTAGTTTTTAGAGGGACAGGGGAGGCACAGAAGCCCCTTGGGGGTAATGTACTGTGGGGGCCCGGCCGGTTCGGCCCCGCGCTGACCCCGCAAGGGGCGACGCACGGGGTCCGGCAGGCGGGCAACGACTCGCATACGAGGTGGTCCCACAAGGTCCCACTCGCGCCGTATGACGGTGGGTAAGGGTGGCATCCCTGCCACCCTTCCCATGAAGGGGGGCAAAGGAGCACTAGCTTATGGGGTGTATGGCAGTGAAAACTAGCCCGGGTGGGTTAGGATATTGTGTGTAGGGCCCTAGAAGATGACATTAGGCAACGTTAAGATTAGTTAGTGACAAGGATACCTGTAGAGGGGACGTAGTAGCTTAGTGTTTGATAATGATGTGGGAGCGCTGAGTGTAAGGGAAGACGGAGGAGCGCGAGTTTTAGAAGGGAGTAGACAGAGTAGATGATGCAGTGTGAATGGAAGTGCTGGTGAGCAGCTTCAAATGAGGCATCGGTGAGGCAATGCTCCGAGGTGTGTGTGAGTGTACAAGTGATGAATGAGAGAGCATTGCGGATGAGTGTCATGGTGAGTAGTGAGTGTTGTGGATCAGCGCGAATGCGCTTAGGGGAGAGAAGGGTGCAGGCGGCACCAAGTATGAGAGCACAGGTGTGCAAGCACAGGTGTGTGGAATATATGGAGCGGAGAATGAGTGGTGTGGAGAGAGTTAGAGTAAGTGGTACGGAGTGGTGTGCATGGTGCGAAGGTGTGGATGGGGGAAGAGTTGGACCCCTTTTCACGAGTACCCGGGGAGGGTAGTTTAAAGAATAGTTAGAAGGTATAGGTAAATTGTGGTTGGATATTGGCATTTGTGGTGCGGATGCAGAATGGTATTGTGGATGGGTGCCTTAGTGTTGTGGAAATGGCTGGGCGTGTAGCCTGTTAGTGTGTGTAGTTGGTTGGGCGCTCCACCACTGTGAGGATGTCGGCCAGGTGAGGCCGCAGGTGGGCTCTGGGAGCCGGTAGTAGTTGTTGTGGATGGGGCCCGAGGATCCGGAGGACGGACCCGGGTAGCCCAGTGCCAGAGGGCACCGAGTGGGGTGACAGAGCCAGGAGGGGCCTTCCCCAGTTAGTTAGGTTAGGGTGAGGAGCTAGGTAAGCTCGGGTGGCAACTGCAGTGGTGGAGGTGTGCAGGTGGGTAGACCTGCTGGGAGAGCTACACGTCGCAGCCCAGAAATTGTGCGAGGGCACCGGGAGATGAATCGGGGGAGTGAGACCCCAAATTGAGAAGCACCACAGTTTGCTCAATGGGAATTGGTTTTTAGAACCCATAGTGTAAGAGGGCCAATGGTTTGGCAGGAGAAAGACCCTGGGTAATGTAAAGTTGTTAAAGTCATTTAGGAAATAGTTAGGATTGATGAACCTGTCGCACCATACGCAGCCACTTACCTGAGGTGATGATGATGACTCCACACCTGTGTTCCTTTGTTCTGTGTTGCAGGAAAGGAGAATTGCTGTGTGGATTTGTGAGACGCATCACGACGTGGATGAGACATTGGGGTGATTCCATCTCTCCCTCCTTAGGAGGGACTGATGATGAATTGGTGATGGCAGATTTTGATGAGAGTTGGAAATGGCAAATTTGATTGGTTAGGAGGGAGAGAAGACGAATTTGGTTTATGGGAGGAACGGGGAAGACAGTAGGGACGTTGGTGATGTGTAAAGTAGATGTTTATGGGTAGTGTTGTGTTTTGTGGATACAGTAAGGGGTAAGGGAGGGGCAATGTAGGTTACCTGGTGGGGGGGGGGGGGGCGTACGGTAGGAACGTACCTGTCTCACCTGGTTCCCATGTGCCCCCAGTGTGCATTGCCTAGTATTGCGTGCACTTTTGCGCACTTACCACCTTACTCACTTGTGTTCTTTTGTCTCCCACCTCCGAGGATCTGGCTTTGGGGCAGAGAGAGAGGAGAGAGAGGTGCTGGCTCCGCAGTAGTGGGCCTGTACCTCCGCTGCTTGCTGCCTGGATCGATACACCATATGGACCGCAATTTTGGTGGCTGCCCACAATGGACCGCAGTTCTTTGGCGGTCAAGCACCACCCGTGGATGGACCTCTGGGTCAACGTGGCACCTATGCCATACAGGTGAACCACTTTTAGTTGGCCCCCCTGACGGCCACAATTTAGAAATGGATGCGGTTGGCGCCTTTCTTTATTTCTAAAGAAGCCAGAAGGCCAAGTGCACTCCAAGAAGGCAAGACCAGCGGCAGAACATCGGCCGGCTGCGACACCACCGGTGACCATGGACACTTAATTGTGCATTGTTACTGAACACTTTATTGGTGCACCAGATGGTGCTGACTGTGCGTATGGGGTGGTGCTTTTGGTGCTTGGACGGGGTGCTCTGCACATTATTAAAGGCCATAGGGCCACAGGGCACTCGTGGGTTGGTGTATCGATCCTGGCATGCGTGCTCTCTCTCTATGCATAACATCTGCATGTGTTCCTCAAAGAACAGGTCCTGGATCGTAATGTAAATATCAGTCTTGTATAAATGATGCTCCCTACCGGCTGTATGTTTAGTTTGAGGATGCTTTCCGCGATTCGGTTATCCTGTGGGTGTGTTTCTGTTAGGAGAAGGGTGCAACGTCGCAGGGGGACATATTTACTCATTTGTTAACATCTGTAAAACTGTCTCACTCAGGGTTGAGTTAATAGTAGAGGGAACTACATCTGAGTGCCACACTAAAGTAGGTAAAAATTTATCGGGTCGGGATGCCCCGAGGTAGAGAAGGGTGCAATGTTGTGGATATGGGATTTGCATCCATCCATATCCGCTTGTAAATATTCCCCTATTTCCTCAATACTTCCCAACTATCCCCAATCCCCCATTCCCTAGTCCCATTTTCTGTAAACAAGACTCTGTAGACCCGACCTCCCCCTATTTCCCCCCATTAAATGTCGCATCCAGGTCCACCGCATCTCACGTAGACAACTATAGGACATCTTGCTAGTTATTCTTAGTCTATGTCAGTTAAGGATTCGTTTCCATTAATTCTGACCCTTCGTTGCACCAGAATGTGATTGTATGGCACCGTTAGGAAGTTTAGGACCTCCCAATACCTCCCCGCAGCTCTTCCTCACGGTTCAGAAACAACAACAACGGCGGCGGCGTGCACAGGGAGTGCGCGTCCTCACTCCAGCTTGGTTGGTAGGGGGTGTTGGGAGGGCACGAGGCCTTCCCCACGAGCCGCCATCAAACATGTGCTCGACGGGGTTACCAAATAGGGGCTCCCTGTCAGCTCCTCGTCAAGGGCGGAGCCCGGTAACCCCCGCACCCAATGGAAGCGGCGGACCGGTCCCATCTGGGGCGGAGCCAACCAGCCGAGGGCGTGTCACTCCCCGTTGAGCATGCGCAGAAGAGGGAGGTGACGTCAGATGCGCGCTGAGCTTGAAGCAAGAGAGACGTCCCTTCCGAGCGCTGTGACACCTCCCCGCATCTCTGGACTGGACCGTGCTTTATCCTGTCCCTGAGCCAAGGTGCACCTTGTGCTATCGACTGCCTGTCCCTTCCTGCCATCAATCCCTGTGTAAGTCAGCCTTGTTCCGTTTGTCTGTGGTCTGTCTGGGATAAGATAAGATTGTATTTAAGTGCCCATCTCTTCTGTGTCTTTTACCTCACTCTACCTTGTAATCTACCCCTTTTCTCCACCACTAATTATACCCTCCTCCGGAGGTCTTGAGAACTGTACCCCTGGCGTCATTTCATTTATCCCAGTTGTTGTGTCCTTTCCAATAATTGATTTAGCGTAGCGCGATTTGGCCAACGTTCGGGTGGAATCGGGTGAGTTGGGGAAGAATCGGGGGAACTGTTAGGTCGCGGCAATACCACCGCTCGGTAAATAACATCTAATCCGCGATCCGTAACAATATTATCAGAGAGTGTGCTGGCGCTCTCGAATCTATGTAGGGTACTCTACGTACTAACGTATGGATGACGTGGATAATAAATGTCGGCCCCGCCCACTGATACAAAACGAAGGTTGGAGTATCTTTTCGTACTCCTAGTAGTTTATCGAGGACATTTGCAGTTCGAGTGTTTAATAAGTTTTGTTGACACTTCAAGGAAGCAAAACAGTAAAAACCATGAGAGTGCCTTTCACATCCGGCCTTGCATAGATTCCTCGAGAGGCTCCGCGCCTTCCCTCTGTCCCCCCCCCTATTGGTTAGAGGGAAACCACACCAGTTATTTTGGGCATTTCTAAGTGCAGGTCATTGTGTGGCCTGAGGCTGGATTAAGACATTACTCTTTGAGAAACGAGCAATAAGACAGAGCTGCAAGATACAGTCAGTGTTACTTAAGACAATATAGGAACACATGTGTGGTATTTGACATTGCTGACGAAGATATCTTGACACTTTTGATCCAAGAATGGGTATCCTCTGAGTACCATACCATTGTGTTATTCCACATTGTAAAAAAAATTACAGAAACAAGTGAATGCAAAAATTTATGCTAAATTAGAAACGCAATGTAGGGATGACAAACTACAGTCTAAAAAAGGTCCTAAACAAGATATGGGTGCTGTTGGTTTTGATACTAGCTAAGAGTATTGCCACCACAAAACAATCCCTACATCACTGCCTCGTTAACACTTAATCAATTATTGCTTCAAGCTTCTACAAACACTGGTTACACCAGGACTTGATTACTCTTGTAGTGTAGCCACATACTGAGACTCTACAAATTAGCAGCCAGAGTACAATGTTATAATATCAGTACATGATCATCAACTACTTAAAACTGCATGGACATCTCTAATAACAGCATTCTATAATTATCTGCATTTGTGATTGGTTACTCTTAAGTTGATTAAAAAAAGTAGGAAAGACAACTGAAGCTGCAAGAAGTCCCTGGAATTATATAGGAACTTCTTATACTTATTCAGAAATGAAATATAGGAGCTTCTAATACTTTTATCTAGGCCTAGCCCTAGACAATAGTCTGGAGGCAGTGATGTCGGGATGGTTATGTGATGACAATACTCTGAGCTACTCTCTGAACCAACAACATCCTTATCTTGTTTAGGACCTTTTTTAGACGGTAATTTGTCATTCCTACATTGACTTTTTGATTCAGCATATTTTTTTGTATTCACTTGTGCATTTCTTTGGTTTGCAGTGGGAAAAAAACAAAAAAAGCTGAAAAAATTACGACATCTTTGCTTATTCCTCACAGAAATCCTAAAATGTCCCGGACAATATTATTGGCACCTTTTAGAAGTTGTTAGAAATAAAATTAGATTTCAAGCAGGTGATTCTCCTTTACTTTGGAATTGAACTCACCTGTGGTGAGTTGCAGGTGCCTGCAATATAAAAATCACTGATTCAACGAATTCGAATAGAGAAAAGGAGTCGCTCTGCTGTTTTGTGTCACTGTATGTACGACAATGAGCATGGAGAAAAATTAATACCAGAGAATTGTCTGAGGAGGTCAGACACAATATTGTGGCCCAGCATGGACAATCTCAAGGCTACAAGTCTATCTCCAGCGACCTTCATGTTCCTGTGTTCACCGTACTCAATGTTATCAGGAAGTTTAAGGTCCATGGCACTCTAGCCAACCTCCCTGAATGTGGCCGCAAGAGGAACATTGATTGAACATTGCAGCGAAGGATTGTTCGAATGGTGGATAAAGCACTTCGATCAACTGCCAAACAGATTCAAGCTGACCTTCAGACACAAGTTACGACAGTTTCAACTCACATCATCCATCGCCAACTTCTGCCGCTTCCGGTCTTGCCGGCGAGGTTACGTTTTTTCGCAGCTGTCCACGTTCTCCACGCCATCGAAGTTAAGTAATTGTTCCCAATTGTATTTTCGTCAAAACTGTATTTATTTTATGGTGTGTGTACCAACAGTGGGTCCCTAGGAAAATTCTAGGTGGAAATCTTTCATACCTGTATGGAAAATCGTGTTAATTCGTGTCGTGTCTTTTGAGGCCTTGTACTGCGTCCTACCTTGAAGCTTTGTTTTTGTCTCAGCGGTCCGTCGATTGTGCTCCAATAACTTTAGTTCTCTGTTTTTCCCAGTCTTTTCACCCCATAGCCTACTTCCTTGTTTAAAATCTCAACTCAAAAAACAAAAAAACAAAAAACATTTCCTTCTCTGTTCTTATTCGTTGTTTTTATTCGTTTATTTGTTGTTCTTATTCGTTCGTTCGTTCGTTCTTCGACCACGTGTTCCAGCCCCATTTCCCCAGATAGTTTTCACTGTTAAACTTTAAAATGTTTAAACTTTCCCCTGAAGTACTGTATTCTGTCGTATATTATAACACCTTTTTCTTCTTCTTCTTTAAAAGGTTGCTTTTTTTTTTTTTTTTTTTTTTTTTTGTATACAATATCGAGGCTCGTGAAAGAGCGAACATTAATCACATGAACACACAGAAAGACAAACCGACACATAAAACATATAACATAGGGAGCGGTAGACAAGATGGGGAGAGAGGGGGAAGGACACAAACACAACATTTGAGAGCAGGGACCGAGAGACATGGAGACATCGAGAGATCTGAGAGAGGGCGAGGGCTTTGGGGGGGGGGGGGGCGTGGGAAGGGGGCAGTGGGAGAGGTATAAAACATATGGACACTGCCAGGACTTCCAGGAAAGAAGTTGGAATTTCAAACAAGGTGGATCTGGGGTGAATTAGCGGGGGTAGAAAAGATCAAGGTTTTGGATGGGGGAAGATAAGAGATGGTGGTGAACAGATGGTGGTGAGTCGTTGACGACTTTCGACTTGCTCACCAAATCTTTTCATCCCCCCAAAAAATTCCACCTCTTACAGTTCCTCTTTTCTACATTCCCTAAACTCTACTGCACTCCATCCCCCCTCCAGCGTCCTTCAACGTATCTTTGACTCAAAGGTCACAAGAAACTCATTTTGCAATAAATGTTCGTTTCCCATAAATCGTACACTTTCTAAATTCCAATCTCACCCCTCCCCTCCAAATCTTCCAAATCACCCCTCCCCTCCAAAACTTCCCCATCACCCCTCCCCTCCAAATCTTCCCCATCACCCCTCCCCTCCAAAACCTCCCCATCACCCCTCCCCTCCAAATCTTCCCCATCACCCATCCCTTTCAAATCTTCCCCCTTGCCCCATTCCCTCCTAAACTCCCCCCACACCCCTCCCCTCCTAGACTCCCCTTCACCCCTCCCCTCCTAGACTCCCCCTCACCCCTCCCCTCCTAGACTCCACCCTCACCCCTCCCCTCCAAATCTCCCCCATCTCCCATCCCTTTAAAATCCCACCCCTTGTCCCTTCCCTCCTAAACTCCCCCCTAACCCCTCCCCTTCAAATCTCCCCACCCTCATTTCTTCTCCATTCCCCCCCTCTCACCCCTCCTCCTCAAAGCATCCTCCCCACTTCTTCCCCCTTCCAACTCTCACCTCCATCTCCCACAACCTTCTGCCTCGCTCTTCCCCCTCCTCAAATAACACCTCATTGTGCCTCACCCAATCACCATCAAACCTTTTGTCTGCCCCATCCTTCCCTTTCTCCGAGCTATTCTGAAATCTCTGACACACCTTCAACAGCTCTCCCTACCCCTTCCTCCTCTTCCACATCTTACCCTACCCCCCCACCCCCCTGTTCTGTATCCGATGCTCCCCCTTCCTCTTCATTAACGGTATGGACCTCAAACATCCGGGGCCTTCGCTCAAACTTGACTGATCTCTCCATACAGGTTGCTTCTGACAAACCAGATGTGATCTGCTTAACAGAAACTTTCCTCCTTCATGATGTCTCTGATGCCTTGGTATCTCTCCCAGGTTACTCCCTCCTCCGGTATGATAGACCTGATCCTCGTCCTGGAGGTGGGGTTGCTATCTTTATAAATAACTCTCTTCCTCACTCGCCCTCCACTGCCCTCTCTCCACCTCACCCCCAGGAATACCTTTGGCTACGGCTTCCACTTCGCTCCCACCTTTTGTTCATATGTGTGTTGTACCGTCCATCAAACAGTGATGACTCCATCTACATCTCGCTGTCTGATAATATGGACCAACTTCTATTTACCCATCCCAACTCTCTCTTCCTCATATGTGGTGATTTGAATTGTC
Source organism: Myxine glutinosa (assembly GCF_964187855.1). Taxonomy (NCBI): domain Eukaryota; kingdom Metazoa; phylum Chordata; class Myxini; order Myxiniformes; family Myxinidae; genus Myxine; species Myxine glutinosa. Next base: position 117,093,648 of record NC_136263.1, on the reverse strand, counting down.
ACCATGCCAGTTGGCTGGGTGTGGGTACCTCTCTCACCAGCCATGGCTCTTTGGCAAAGGACTTCTGCGATTCACTGGGACTGACACAATCTGTCAATTTCCTGACCCGGATCTCAGTCAACGGAGCATCTTCTCTTCTGGACTTGGTTATGACTAACTTCCCTGAAAATGTCTGCTGCTCTTCTTCTGCTCCAATCGGCTCATCTGATCATGTGCTTGTAAAAGTGGACATATCTCTGACCATTCTCAGGGAGCCTCCTCAGCGTCGACGAGTCTGGCATTTCACTCAGGCCAACTGGCACGGCCTTCAAGCAGCCATCAATCATCTGGACTGGTCTCCCATCTCTACCACCTCTGACATCAACTCATCCTGGGAATTCTTCCAAAGTAAATGGCTCTCTCTCATGCACAGATTTATCCCATCTCGTCTTCAGTTGTCATACCCTTCCTCCCGTCCATGGTACACGGAATCTTGTGGTGAGGCTGTTGCCCAGAAACAACTTGCCTTCGTCTCCTGGAAAGCAAATCCGACGGAAGGAAATCTCATTTTCTTTCACAAAGCCCGAAACAAGTGTGTGGCCACCCTCAGGAGATCCAGAAAACAATATCTCTCCGTTCTCAAGACCGAACTCTCTTATCTGTCTCCCTCTTCCAAATCGTGGTGGTGACTGGTCAAATCTGTTTCTGGTGTTTGTTCCCCCTCCATCCCCTCCCTTACCCCAAACGGCGACACAGCTGACTCCGCACGTGAAAAAGCTGAATGCCTCAAATCTGTGTTTGCCTCTAAATCCTGTGTCCCAAACCCATCCCTCTCTGTACCCACCATACCCAGTCATACCCAGCTGCTCCTGGACTCTGTGTCCTTTCCACCTGACAAGGTGGAAAAGTTTTTGTCAACCCTCGACTCTGATTCTGCAACTGGACCTGACGGCATCAGCTCACGGGTCCTAAAATCCTGTTCTTCCGCTGTTTCACTCCCTCTCTCTGTTCTCTTCACCCTCTCTTTTGCTCAAGGTCATCTGCCTGGAAATCAGCCAACATCACCGCTTTACACAAAAAATGTGCAAAAACATATCCTAGCAATTACAGACCAATCAGCCTTCTCCCAATTATCAGCAAAGTCATGGAATCCATCATTGCTTCGGATATGAAATCTTTCATCTTCTCCAATGGCTTGAACTCTGATCATCAATGTGGTTTCAGACCAGGTCACTCTACTCTGGACATGCTGCTTCTGCTGTCTCAACAATGGGTGGAGGTCCTCAATGCCAAACAGGAAATTCGAGCTGTCTCCTTCGACATATCACCTGCCATCAATATGGTCTGGCACCCCACTCTGCTCACCAAACTCTCCTCCTTTGGTATCCATGGAAATCTCCATGCATGGCTGGCGGACTTCCTCTCTCGTCGTAGTCAACGTGTGGCCCTGAATGGGTTTCTCTCATCTCCTCTTCCTGTTCAGGCTGGAGTTCCCCAAGGCAGTGTTCTGGGCCCTGTGCTTTTTCTGGTCTTCACCAATGATCTCTCCGACTCTCTTGAAAATCCTCTCTATCTCTTTTCTGATGACTCCACTCTCTGCCGCTCCATTCCTCATCCCTCAGATCGGCAGTCTGCAGCCTCCTCACTCTCTGCAGACCTGGACAAAATCACAGACTAGGCAAATAAGTGGAAAATGTCTTTCAATCCTGACAAATCTCAAACTCTTACGATGTCTCTCCGAAAAGAACGAATGGACAACCCTCCCATCCACTTTCTGAATAATCCTCTCCAAGAAGTTCTGTCACTCAAGCTTTTGGGTCTCACTGGCTGCCATGATCTTTCCTGGGAAAACCACATTTCAAATCTGGCCTCCAAAGCCAGTCGCCGACTGGGCATCCTCCGTCATGCGAAGTCCTTCCTTGGCACACCTGAGCTCCTCACCACATACAAGGCTTTCATCCGCAGCTCAATGGAATGCTGCTCTCCGCTCTGGGCTGGTGCTCCTGCCTCACACCTAGCTCGTCTTCACGCTGTTGAAACCAAAGCGTTCAGAATCATTGGAATCTCCCGTGATGAAGCGACCTCCGAGGGCCTTTCACTTACTCACCACAGGCAGGTTGGTGGTCTTTCTGTCTTCTACCGACTCCTCTCCGGCCTTGCTCCTCCAGCTCTCTCTGGGCTCTGTCCCCCAAATATTCCTACAGGTCGCACAAGATCTGCCTGCAACCCTCTTGTGGTTAAACTGCCAAAATCAAGACTCTCTGCTCACCTTCACTCCTTCATTCCTCTTTTCTCCCACCTCTGGAACAAACTCCCTCACTCTCTTCAATCCCACTCCTCCCTCCAGGTCTTTAAAACAGCTGTTCACCACCATCTCTTATCTTCCCCCATCCAAAACCTTGATCTTTTCTACCCCCGCTAATTTCACCCCAAATCCACTTTTTTGAAATACCAACTTCTTTCCTGGAAGTCCCTGGTGTCCTTGTGTTTATACTTCTCCCACTCCCCCTCCCCCTTCCCACACCACCTCCCCCCAAGCGCTCTCCCTCCCACACATTCCCGATGTCCTTGCTCTCAAATATTGTGTTTATGTGCTTCCCCTTCTCTCCCCATCTTGTCTACCACTCCCCTTTTCATATACTTTGTTTGTTTGTCTGTTTGATTTGTTTGTGTGATAAATGTTAGCTCTTTCACGAGCCTCGATTATGTATACAAAAGCAAAAATACAAAAAAAACTTATTGAAAGTGGGACGGCGTTTTATGGTAGGAGACCCAGGAGGACCCCACTGCTGAGAGAGAGACATAAGAAAACCTGACAGGAGTTTGCCAAAACACAACTGAAGAAGCCAAAATCCTTCTGCGAGAATGTCCTGTGGACAGATGAGACCAAATTAGAGCTTTTTGGTAAAGCACATCATCTATATCTTTACAGAAAACAAAATGAAGCCTTCAAATAAAAGACAACCTTCCCTACAGTCAAACATGGAGGAGGTTCAGTGATGTTTTGGGGTTTCTGTGCTGCCTCGGGCACTGGGTGCTTTGAATGTGTGCACGGCATCATGAAATCAGGAGATTACCAAGGCATTTGGAGCGCAATGTTGAGCCCAGTGTCAGAAAGCTGGGTCTCAGTCGAAGGACATGGGTCTTGCAACAGGACAATGACCCCAAACCCACTTCAAAAAGCACCCAGGAATGATTCAAGAGAAATCGTTGGACTGTTCTTAAGTTTCCAGCAATTATTCCAGATCTAAATCCCATTGAACACCTGTGTTGGTTGAGATCTGAAAACAGCATTTGGGAGAAGGCCTACCCTTCAAATCTGGGAGAAGTGAAGCAGTTTGCACAAGAAGAGTGGGCCAAACTGCCAGTGGAGAGGTGTAGGAAGCTCATTCATGGCTATACGAAGCGCTTGACTGCAGTTATTTTGTCCAAAGGATGTGCTGCCAAATATTAAGTCTCGGGTGTCAATAATTTTGTCAATGCCATTTATTTTTATTTTCTGATTTAAAAGGATATATTAAGTTCTGAATCATAAAAACAAAGTTTCTGTTATATTAACAGTGAGAATAAAGAATTGTGCAGATCAAATACTTTTGTCAATTTCAACTTATTTTTAGAGAAAATTGTGAGTTATTTGAAAAAAAGTGCAAGGGTGCCAATATTTTTGGCCGCGACTGTATATCCATTGGTTTTAACCTATATCAAGACTTCTGTAGTTGAGAAATCATCACATTTGAGTTTGTTTGCGACCGATAGCTCATATTAAATTTTTTAATGATCATTGAATTTTTTAACAATGAAAAGCGGTTAACACAGATGTGGCTCATAATAATGTTTTCATTGTTAGACAAGTTAACAAAACATAAAAATACATGCGTGACTCACGTCTTACAGACGAAAACACGAGGATGTCCTCTCAAAAGTGGATGATCTTCAAGTGCTGTGATATGGATAGGGAAAATTCCTCCAAGTATGATATCTCCATTTGCAAATATTCCTTGAAGGTCTTTTCTTGTCACAGGCTTTAGAACTCCACAACATATATGAATACAAGCATACAGTAAAATAAACCAAATCATTGCTCACACTTCCTCAAGGACTAATACTTATGAAGAACAGACTCTTGCTCTTCAATTGGAAGAAGTGATCATTCCATACAACTTGTTGAATGTTAAACAGCACCCCGTTTGTAACCTCATGCAATGTTCCCCGACATCAGTATTTATGCTTTCAAATTCCCTCCGTCAAATTGCAAATGTTGCAATGAGAGAGGTTATGAATCGTTCATTGAAATAGGAAAACATTATTATCCAGGATCGATGTAGTCACCATCATGTAATTATAATTGATGTGTTTTAATCCTTAAATAGCATCATATTTTCAATGGGGAAAGTGTTGTTACATAATTTAATGCTATTATGTTTGCTTTCAGCTTTTAGTATTTGGTTTATATTTCCCCATACACAGGAGGCCACCCCCACCAATCAAGTCCATGGTCTGTACATTCCCAAAAAACCCAGGGATAACAATATCCCAATCCCATTTTTTTCCAAACTATACAAATACTCCATAACTACACATTTGATCAAATTTGTTTCTTTAAAAATAACGACACATTCAATCAAATCACTTTTCATTTAAAAATAAAATCTCAAATTACTTTACTTTGCAAGAAAACACGAGAGCATACCTCCACCAGGCTGAACAGTTTGTTTTGTATCCAACTGATAGGCCATATCTGGATTCGGACCTAAATCAAAATATAATGGGCTTGTTCTCGTCGCCAAAAGCAACTCATCCACCTAGTTTTGTCACAAGTCGTCCACAACCTTTTGAGTTAGTCCACAACACAACTAACCCTAGCCTCAACTTATTTTATGCCTTCACCGAAGAGGTCGCCGGAAGCATTACGTTTTTGGGTTGTCCGTCCGCTGTTCGTCCATCCTCGATATGTTTTCATTACTGCAATAACTTGAGAACGGCTGAAGAGATCTTCGTCAAACTTGGTGCAGGTATAATGAGGTAAAGATGAAATGATTAGATTTTGGGGTCATGAGGTCAAAGGCCAAAGGTCAGAGGTCATGTTAGGTAAAAATCCTGTTACTGCAGTAACTTGTGAACCAGTGACGGGATTCTGACCAAAGTTGGTACAAGTATGTATTATGATGCAAACATGAAATTATTTGATTTTGGGATCGAGAGGTCAAAGATCAAATGTCAGACGTCCCTTCAGGTAAAAATTATATTACCGAGCTAACTTGTGAACAAGTCATGGGATTTTCACCAAATCTGGTACACTACTTGACCAAAAGTATGCGGACACCTGAACATCGAACACCTCATTCCAAAATCATGGGCATTAATATGGAGTTGTTCCCCCCCTTTGCTGCAACAACAGCCGCCACTCTTCTGGGAAGGCTTTCCACTAGTTGTTGGAACATTGCTGCAGGGATTTGCTTCCATTCAGCCACAAGAGCATTATTGAGGTCAGGCACTGATGTTCAGCGATTAGGCCTGGCTCACAGTCAGCGTTCCAATTCATCCCAAAGGTGCTCGATGCGGTTGAGGCCAGGGTTCTTCAAGTTCCAGTCAAGTTCTTCCACACCGATCTTGATAAACCATTTCTGTATGGACCTCGCTTTGTGCACGGGGACATTGTCATGCTGAAATAGGAAAGGGCCTTCCCCAAACTGTTGCCACAAAGTTGGAAGCACACAATCGTCTAGAATGTCATCGTATGCTGTAGCGTTAACATTTCCCTTCACTGGAACTAAGGGGCCCAGCCCGAACCATGAAAAACAGCCCCAGACCATTATTCCTCCTCCACCAAACTTTACAGTTGGCATTATGCATTCGGGCAGGTAGCATTCTCCTGGCATCCGCCAAACCCAGTTTCGTCCCTCGGACTGCCACATGGTGAAGTGTGATTCATCACTCCAGAGAATGTGTTTACACTGCTCCTGATTCCAATGGTGGCAAGCTTTACACCACTCCAGCCGACGCTTGGCATTTCGCATGGTGATCTTAGGCTTGTGTGCGCTGCTCGGCCATGGAAACCCATTTCATAAAGCTCCTGACGAACAGTTGTGCTGATGTTGCTTCCAGAGGCAGTTTGGAACTCGGTAGTGAGTGTTGCAACTGAGGACAGACGATTTTATCTTTGCATCATAATATACAATTATACACTGCATGACCAAAAGTATGCGGACACCCCTTATAATTGGTGGATTCGGCTGTTTCAGCCACACCCATTGCTGACAGGTACAGTCACGTGAAAAAGTAAGTACACCCCATGTAAAGTTTTGACTTTTTCAACATACGTATTTCAACATACAGCTATTTGATTTTCATTTCAACAATATTGACAGATAAAGTTGATATAATATAACAAATATCATGAAACATTTACATTTTGTAGTCCATTGTATAATTTAAATAAACATAAATGGAAATTTCAGATCTGGAAAAAGTAAGTACATCTTTGGCTCGTATAGGTGGTATTGCCCCTTTGGCAGAAACAACCTCAAGTAGGCATTTCTTATAACTTTACCAGTCTCTGACATCGACTGGGAGAAATTTTTGCCCACTCCTCCATGCAGAATTCTTTCAGCTGTGTGATGTTTGAGGGGTTTCTTGCATGCACAGCTCGTTTCAAATCCCCCCACAACATCTCGATGGGATTTAGATCCGGGCTTTGACTTGGCCATTCCAGAACCCTCCGCATACTTTTGGTCATGCAGTGTATAATTGTATATTATGATGCAAAGATAAAATGATTCGATTTTGGGATCAAGAGGGCAAAGATCAGATGTCATGTTAAGTTACAATTATTTCGTCACCGCGATAACTTAAAAACGGCTGAGATCTTCGTCAAACTTGGTCCAGATATGTATAACGATGAAAAGATGAACTGATTAGATTTTGGGGCCAAGAGGTCAAAGGTCAAGTTAAGTAAAAATTATGTTGCTGCACCAACTTGTTAACCAGTGATGACAGTTTGACCAAACTTGGTACAAGTACATATTATGATGCAAAGATGACGTGATTATGTTTTGCCATCAAAGGTGAGAAGTGAGGTGATTTTAGTGGGGTCAGAGGTCATGACAGGTAAAAGTGTGATACTTTGAGAACAGCTGAATGGATTCAAATGAAACTTGGTACAAGTATGTATAATGATGCAATAATGTCGGTGGAGGCATATCAGTTAACGTCGTGACGTCGAAGAGTGTTGTTCTAGTTTTGCAATATATCGTTTTTCGCCCTCTCACTCGATGGTGAAGAATCACTTGATATTTTAAAAATCTTCGTATCCGGTTTCAAATCTTCACCAAAATCGAATCAATTCTTCCTTTTCACATACCCAACCTCTCCACCAAATTTCATCAAAATCCATCCATAATTTTTAAGGTATCCTGTTTACAAACAGAAAAGCAGACAAGCAGACAGACAAACAAACAGACAGACAGGGGTGAAAACATAACCTCCATCCACCTTCGGTGGCAAAGGTAATTATAGTAAAATTCACGCAATAAGTAAAAGATAGGATTTTTGAAAGAACAAGTACAAAAAGTTTTAATTAAAACAAAAGCCGCGTCGATGTTACACAATGCCTAGATGCAGCTGTGCCTATACCGTCGATGTTATAGGCACAGGACATTCCTATTGATTCGATTACTTGATGTTATTTTTGTGCAAAGTGAAAATATATCTCGGCAATTTCCCGTGTGTGGCGACGAATTTTTAATATATCTCGGCATTTTCCCGTCTGTTATTTCAGGCGGTGTATGACTGACCATGCCGCGATTTAAAAAAAAAAAATCTCGGCAATTTCCCGTATGTGGCGACATGTGAACGAAGCTGTGCTCCTCTCTCCACATTATTGTGACGACGTATAAATTAAATATTTCATCGTGACGATTGTCATCAAATGGACGAATTTTTAATATATCTCGGCATTTTCCCGTCTGTTATTTCGGGCGGTGTATGACTGACCATGCCGCGATTTAAACAAAATATATATATCTCGGAATTTTCCCGTCTGTTATTTCGGGCGGTGTATGACTGACCATGCCGCGATTTAAAAAATTTATATCTCAATGGACTTGAAGTTACAGGCCTTTGAGAATTCATTTCGTTCTATAAAGGGCAACTTTCATCGGATTTTCTTCACGTTTTTTTTCAACCGAGTCTAAAACTATGTTAGCGACTGTGAAAAATGAAATGATATATCGAATTTGATTTGAAAGTAAAACTGTGTGAGAGAGCAAGACACCACGGGCCTACAAAACAGGCCTCAAAGCTATGCGAGTTAATAAAATGGTGGATATTTGTTTATATTTGACTTTTGACTTCCGTTTCCGGTCTTGCTGGCGAGGGTTCGTTTTTTCGCAGCTCCACACGCTCTCCATCGAAATCGAAGTTAAGTAATTGTTCCCATTTTGTATTTTCGTTAAAACTGTATTTATTTTATGGTGTATGTACGTATATTGTCCCGACAAAGATTTTCGGTGCAAATCTTTCATACCTGTATTGAAAATCGTGGTAATTCGTGTCGTCTTGAGGCCTTGTACAGTGTACACTGTACAACCTTGAGGCTTTGTTTTTCTCTCAGCGCCTGTCGTTTGTGATCCAATAACTTTAGTTCTCTGTTTTCCCAGGCTTTCCACCCCAAAGCCTACTTCCTTATGTAAATCTCAACTCAAAAAAAAAAAAAAAGAAGACATTACCTTCTCTGTGCTCATTCGTTTATTCATTCTTATTCGTTCGTTCGTTCTTCGACCACGTGTTTCTCCCCCATTTCCCCAGATAGATTGTCAAATTTCAACTCGTTATTTTATCGTCCATGCGATATTGTTTGATTATAGTTAGTTTTGGTTTGAATTTCCTGTAACTCGTAATTAATGAATCGTGTTCTGCTCCTCGTGTGTGGCCTTGTAGTTGTACCCCCGTAGGTGTTTTGTTAACTTAAGCGTGTTTTGCTTGGCTCTTAGTTTTTTCCCTTCTACCCCGAACATAATACTCTGTCTAACGTTCTAAATCCCCACCACCCCCCCCCCAAAAAAAAACAAAAAAACAAAAACATTTATTTTCTTTTCTCCACGTGTACTGTTGTCTCATCCTGTATTTTCTGTCCAGGTGTGCTGTTCGCCCCGCCCCCATTATCTCCTTGCCATCCACCATTTGCCCTGTTCATGTGACTCGTGGTGGTCCCTCTCGGCTCTCCCCCCGTTGGTATTTTTGTGCATATAAGATTGTTCACAGTTCTGTTTAAATATTATTTAAATATGTTTAACCTTTCCCCTTCTGTGTTTTATTCAGTGGTATATTACAACACGCTGTTTTTCTTCCTATTTAAAAGGCTTTTCTCAATTTCCTCTCCAACTCATTCCACTTCAAAAAAAAGAAATTCAATATCTTATACGTCTCCCTCACTACATGGTCTAAATTCACATTCATTCCATCCCTCCTCCATCGTTCTGAATCGGATTGCTAACTTGAAAATCACAACAAACCCAATTTGTTATCAATGTTCGTCTTTCATTAATCATCCACTTTCTAAACTCCCCTCTTGCCCCTCCCATCCAAATCCCCCCCTTGCACCTACACTCCTAAACTCCCCCCTTGCCCCTCCACTTTTAAACCCCCCCCTTGCCCCTCCACTCCTGAACTCCCCCCTTGCCCTTCCCCTCCTAAACTCCCCCCTTGCCCCTCCCCTCCTAATCCCCCCCTTGCCCCTCCACTCCTGATCTCCCCCCTTGCCCTTCCCCTCCTAAACTCCCCCCTTGCCCCTCCCCTCCAAATCCCCCCCCTTGCCCCTACACTCCTAAACTCCCCCCTTGCCCCTCCACTTCTAAACTTCCCCCTTGCCCCTTCCCTCCAAAACTCCCCCCTTGCCCCTCCCCTCCTAAACTCCCCCCTCACTCCTCCCCTTCAAAACTCCCCCCCAATCCCTCCCATTCAATTCTCCCCCCATACCATTCCTCTCCAATTCTCCCTCCTCCCCCCTCCTCCTCCAAGCTGCCTCCTCCCCACTTCGTCTCCCTTCTATCTCATACCTCCACCCCCCCAAACCTTCTACTTTCCTCTGCCCCCCCTCAAACAACCCCTCACTGTGCCTCATCCCTTCACCATCAAACCTTTCATCCTCCTCATCCTTCCCTTTCTTGGAACTCTTCTGCAACATCTGACACACTATCAACTGCTCTCCCTACCTCCCCCTCTCATCCTTCATCTTACCCTACTCCTCCCCTCCCCTGTCCTGTACCCGATGCTCCCCCTCTCTCTTCATTAACGGTATGGACCTCAAACATCCGGGGCCTTCGCTCAAACCTGACTGATCTCTCCATACAGGTTGCTTCTGACAATCCAGACTTGATCTGCTTAACAGAGACTTTCCTCCTTCAAGATGTCTCTGATTCCTTAATATCTCTTCCTGGTTACTCCCTCCTCTGGTATGATAGACCTGAGCCTTGGCTGGTGGTGGGGTGGCTATCTTTGTCAAAAACTCTCTTCCTCACTCTCCTTGCACTGCCCTCTTTCCTCCTCACCCACAGGTGTACCTCTGGTTACGGCTTCCTCTCCGCTCCCACCTTTTGTTCATATGTGTTCTGTACCGTCCCCCAAACAGTGATGACTCCATCTACATTTCACTGTCTGACAACATGGACCAACTTCTATCCACTCATCCCAACTCTCTCTTCCTCATATGTGGTGACTTCAACTGTCATCATGCCACCTGGTTGGGTGTGGGTTCCTCTCTCACCAGTCATGGCACCTCAGCAAAGGACTTCTGTGACTCACTGGGATTGACACAATCTGTCAATTTCCCGACCCGGATCTCAGCCAATGGAGTATCTTCTCTTCTAGACTTGGTTATGACAAACTTCCCTGCTAATGTCTGCTGCTCTTCTTCTGCTCCAATCGGTTCTTCTGATCATGTGCTTGTCAAAGTGGACATCTCTCTGGCCATTCTCAGAGAGCCTCCTCAGCGTCGACGAGTCTGGCATTTCACTCAGGCTGACTGGGATGGTCTTCAAGCAGCCATCAATCGTCTGGAATGGTCTCCCATCTCCACTGCCTCTGACATCAATTCTTCCTGGGAATTCTTCCAAAGCAAACTGATCTCTCTCATGCACAGATTTATCCCATCTCGCCTTCAGTTGTCTTACCCTTCCTCCCGTCCATGGTACACTGAATCTTGTGGTGAGGCAGTTGCCCTGAAACAACTTGCTTTTGCCTCTTGGAAGGCTAATCCAACTGAAGGCAATCTCAGTTCCTTCCACCAAGCTCGGAACAAGTGTGTGTCTACCCTCAGGAGTGCCAGGAAGCACTATCTCTCCTCACTCAAGAATGAACTCTCAAACCTGTCTCCTTCCTCCAAATCCTGGTGGCGTCTGGTCAAATCCGTTTCTGGTGTTTGCTCCCCCTCCATACACTCCCTTTCCTCAAATGGCCACACAGTTGACATCGCATGTGACAAAGCCGAATGCCTCAACTCTGTGTTCGCCTCAAAATCCTTAGTCCCAAACCCATCTCTCTCTGTTCCCACCTTTCCCAGTCGAACCCAACTGCTCCTGGACTCTGTGTCCTTCTCTCCTGACAAGGTGGAGGAGTTTTTGTCAAACCTCGACTCTGATTCTGCAACTGGACCAGACGGCATCAGCCCACGGGTCCTAAAATCCTGCTCTGCCGCTCTATCTCACCCTCTCTCTGTTCTTTTCACCCTATCTTTTGCTCAAGGTCATCTGCCAGCATCCTGGAAATCAGCTAACATTACCGCTTTACACAAAAAAGGTGCAAAAACAGATCCTTGCAACTACAGACCAATCAGCCTGCTCCCAATTATCAGCAAAGTCATGGAATCCATCATTGCTTCGGATATGAAATCTTTCCTTTTCTCCAATGGCTTGATCTCTGACCATCAATTTGGTTTCAGACCAGGTCACTCTACTCTGGACATGCTGCTTCTGCTGTCTCAACAATGGATGGAGGTCCTCAATGCCAAACAGGAAATCAGAGCTGTCTCCCTTGACATATCACGGGGCTTTGATACGGTCTGGCACCCAGCTCTGCTCACCAAACTCTCCTCCTATGGTATCCATGGAAATCTCCATGCATGGCTTGCGGACTTCCTCTCTGGTCGTAGTCAACGTGTGGCCCTGAATGGATTTCTCTCATCTCCCCTTCCTGTTCAGGCTGGAGTTCCCCAAGGAAGTGTGCTGGGCCCTGTGCTTTTTCTGGTCTTTATCAATGATCTCTCTGACTCTCTGGAAAATCCTCTCTATCTCTTTGCTGATGACTCCACTCTCTGCCGCTCCATTCCTCTTCCCTCAGATCGGCAGTCTGCAGCCTCCTCACTCTCTGAAGACCTGGACAAAATCACAGACTGGTCAAACAAGTGGAACATGTCTTTCAATCCTGACAAATCTCACTCTCTTACTATGTCTCTCCGAAAAGATCGACTGGACAACCCTCCCATCTACTTTCTCAACAATCCTCTCCAAGAAGTTCTGTCGGTCAAGCTTTTGGGTCTCACTATCTGCCATGATCTTTCTTGGGAAAACCACATTTCCAAGCTGGCCTCCAAAGCCAGTCGCCGACTGGGCATCCTCCGTCGTGCGAAGTCCTTCCTCGTCACACCTGAGCTCCTCACCACATACAAGGCTTTCATCCACAGCTCAATGGAATACTGTTCTCCCCTATGGGCTGGTGCTCCTGCCTCACACCTGGCTCGGCTTCACGATGTTGAATCCAAAGCTTTCAAAATCATTGGAATCTCCCGCGATGAAGCTATCTCTGAGGGCCTTTCACTCACTCACCGCAGGCAGGTAGGTGGTCTTTCTGTCTTCTCCCGACTCCTCTCCGGCCTTGCTCCCCCAGCTCTCTCTGTGCTCTGTCCCCCAAATATTCCTACAGGTCGCACAAGATCTGCCAGCAACCCTCTGATGGTTAAACTGCCGAAATCTCGGCTCTCTGCTCACCTTCACTCTTTCATTCCTCTTTTCTCCCGCCTCTGGAACAAACTCCCACACTCCGTTCAATCCCTCTCCTCCCTCCAGGTCTTTAAAACAGCTGTTCACCACCATCTCTTATCTTCCCCCATCCAAAACCTAGATCTTTTCTACCCCCACTAATTCACCCCAGATCCACCTTGTTTGAAATTGCAACTTCTTTCCTGGAAATCCTGGCAGTGTCCATATGTTTATACCTCTCCCAACCCCCCCCCCCCCTTTCACATGCCTCCCCCCCAAAGCCCTCTCCCTCCCACAGATCTCTCGATGTCTCCATGTCTCTCGGTCCCTGCTCTCAAATGTTGTGTTTGTGTCCTTCCCCCTCTCTCCCCATCTTGTCTACCGCTCCCGATGTTATTTGTTTTATGTGTCTGTTTGTCTTTCTGTGTGATTCATGTTCGCTCTTTCACGAGCCTCGATCTTGTATACAAACAAAAAAAAAAAAAAAAAAAAAATGAAGCCTCTCCCACAATGGGTGGAGCTATGGTTCCCAGAATGGGTGGAGCTTTGAGGTTTTGTCTTCTCTGCAAGAACAACAACAAGAACAAGAAGAAGAACAACAACAACAGCAGAGGGCACTCTATGAGCAGCGTCTGCGACGCGGCTAAAAAGAAAACAAAATTACCAAAAAGCAAAAATATGTGATTTAAAGAGATTTACATACTGTAATTGAGGTGGCTGTTTAATAAATATTATAAAGCAGATAAATCCAAAGTTTGGGAGTATGTCAATAGAATGAGCAATTACCAAAAGTCTTCATTCTTCTGCAAGAGATTACAAGGAAATTCCCATTGTCAGACCACAGCATTTTAGCTGTTATGCAAGGTGTAAGTAATTATGAAATCTTGGCAGAATGAAGTTTATTTTTAGTTTTAAAAGTTGTCAACAATATTTTTAAGTTAACCTGTTGACGAGCTGGAAGGCAGCAGTGTAGTGTGTCTTAAGGATTGGATTGGAGTGATGTGATTTCTGAGCTTGAACTACAACTCTGGATGCTGTGTTCGGCATAAGTTGAGGGGCCTGAGAGAAGAGGCAGGTAAATCTGCCAACAGTTCATTGTCGCGGTCAAAGCATGACTTGATGACGTCAGATTTTCCGTTTTACTCCCATATAAACGCAAGGGGGTTTGTGTGATGTTATAAAAATGAAAGGAAATGGGTTTGCAGTTTTTCACAATATGTGGGATATAAGAAAGTGGTGGATTTTGGTGACATTAAGATTAAGAACCATGAACAAAATAACCAGAGGGTGGCCACCAAAATAACCAGAGGGTGGCCACCAAAATAACCAGAGGGTGGCCACCAAAATAACCAGAGGGTGGCCACCAAAATAACCAGAGGGTGGCCACCAAAATAACCAGAGGGTGGCCACCAAAATAACCAGAGGGTGGCCACCAAAATGGCCAGAGGGCGGCCACCAAAATGGCCAGAGGGCGGCCACCAAAATAGCCAGAGGGCGGCCACCAAAATAGCCAGAGGGCGGCCACCAAAATAGCCAGAGGGCGGCCACCAAAATAGCCAGAGGGCGGCCACCAAAATAGCCAGAGGGCGGCCACCAAAATAGCCAGAGGGCGGCCACCAAAATAGCCAGAGGGCGGCCACCAAAATAGCCAGAGGGCGGCCACCAAAATAGCCAGAGGGCGGCCACCAAAATAGCCAGAGGGCGGCCACCAAAATAGCCAGAGGGCGGCCACCAAAATAGCCAGAGGGCGGCCACCAAAATAGCCAGAGGGCGGCCACCAAAATAGCCAGAGGGCGGCCACCAAAATAGCCAGAGGGCGGCCACCAAAATAGCCAGAGGGCGGCCACCAAAATAGCCAGAGGGCGGCCACCAAAATAGCCAGAGGGCGGCCACCAAAATAGCCAGAGGTCGGCCACCAAAATAGCCAGAGGGCGGCCACCAAAATAGCCAGAGGGCGGCCACCAAAATAGCCAGAGGGCGGCCACCAAAATAACCAGAGGGCGGCCACCAAAATAACCAGAGGGCGGCCACCAAAATAACCAGAGGGCGGCCACCAAAATAACCAGAGGGCGGCCACCAAAATAACCAGAGGGCGGCCACCAAAATAACCAGAGGGCGGCCACCAAAATAACCAGAGGGCGGCCACCAAAATAACCAGAGGGCGGCCACCAAAATAACCAGAGGGCGGCCACCAAAATAACCAGAGGGCGGCCACCAAAATAACCAGAGGGCGGCCACCAAAATAACCAGAGGGCGGCCACCAAAATAACCAGAGGGCGGCCACCAAAATAACCAGAGGGCGGCCACCAAAATAACCAGAGGGCGGCCACCAAAATAACCAGAGGGCGGCCACCAAAATAACCAGAGGGCGGCCACCAAAATAACCAGAGGGCGGCCACCAAAATAACCAGAGGGCGGCCACCAAAATAACCAGAGGGCGGCCACCAAAATATCCAGAGGGCGGCCACCAAAATAACCAGAGGGCGGCCACCAAAATAACCAGAGGGCGGCCACCAAAATAACCAGAGGGCGGCCACCAAAATAACCAGAGGGCGGCCACCAAAATAACCAGAGGGCGGCCACCAAAATAACCAGAGGGCGGCCACCAAAATAACCAGAGGGCGGCCACCAAAATAACCAGAGGGCGGCCACCAAAATAACCAGAGGGCGGCCACCAAAATAACCAGAGGGCGGCCACCAAAATAACCAGAGGGCGGCCACCAAAATAACCAGAGGGCGGCCACCAAAATAACCAGAGGGCGGCCACCAAAATAACCAGAGGGCGGCCACCAAAATAACCAGAGGGCGGCCACCAAAATGGCCAGAGGGCGGCCACCAAAATGGCCAGAGGGCGGCCACCAAAATGGCCAGAGGGCGGCCACCAAAATGGCCAGAGGGCGGCCACCAAAATGGCCAGAGGGCGGCCACCAAAATGACCAGAGGGCGGCCACCAAAATGACCAGAGGGCGGCCACCAAAATGACCAGAGGGCGGCCACCAAAATGACCAGAGGGCGGCCACCAAAATGACCAGAGGGCGGCCACCAAAATGACCAGAGGGCGGCCACCAAAATGACCAGAGGGCGGCCACCAAAATGACCAGAGGGCGGCCACCAAAATGACCAGAGGGCGGCCACCAAAATGACCAGAGGGCGGCCACCAAAATGACCAGAGGGCGGCCACAAAAATGACCAGAGGGTGGCCACAAAAATGACGAGAGGGTGGCCACCAAGATGATCAGAAGGGTTTTTGTGTTGTCTTTCCAGAGAAGTGGATTGGTCGACTTCGCCCACTTGCTTGGCCACCTGGTTCTCCTGACGTGTCCCCATTTGATTTCTTTTAATAGGCCATGTAAAAACTACTATTTATTCATCAAAACCCCATTCTTTGGGGGAACTTAAACCAAGAATGCAATTCATGACATCACTCAGCAGCAACTGGAGAATTGTTTTTAGAGAAATAGAAAATTGGATTGAAAAATGTCGTCATAGATGGCAGTTATGTTAGAACATGAAAAAATGTAACTGTATTGCATTAAAAGTTTATGAATAATTATGCTTTCATGCACCATTTACAGTTTGGTTTTGTGTTGTGTACATCAAAAGTTATGAAAGTTCAAAGGTGCAGAATAACTTTATGGACACCCTGTATACACTACTCTGGCGTTTATGTATGCCATGAGATGTGGCAGAGTTGACAGAGACATTATGGAGGAGAACGTGATTCATTTTGTTCTCTCCAAACCTGAAGCACCAGGTGTAATGGTAACAGAAGGGATACTTTAGATGTGTATGCATCTCGTGTGCAGCTTTTAACTCCTCCCCGGAGTCCATGATGGTCCCGGAGGTGCTATAATATCAACCGGGCAGCATGATGGCATCACGACGGCAACTGCTTGCCATATGGGTAGTGGGGCCAGTCTCAGAAGAAGCACCAGATAAGAGACACTCAGGTGTTGTGGGCGCGATCATAGTGGAGATGATAAAAGTAGCCATGCATGTGTCGTGACTTCTAGTTTTACTGTATTTCATTGATTTGATGTAACATTCTCCTTAAAAAGTGTTATACTTGGTGGTTTGCCATTGCTTTCCCAGCGTTGTTTGTCCTTGCTTTATCCTTTTAAATGCTGATCGTCAAAGCAGCATGTACCATTTTAAAGTTTTTGGTATGAGTAGAATGGGGTTTGAACCATTGACTTTCCAGATTAAGAGTGGACGCTCTCACCATCATGCCTCTGTGTCTGGTTGTATACATATTTATTGACTTACATTTTAATCAAACACTTTATCGAAGCAATGCATTGCGATGGAAATATATCGATTGAAATGTGATATAATTATTGTTCAATAGTTTATTTGGCTGCCTCATTTGAATTTCCCTTTTATTATTAACATGTATAATTTTGGAGCATAAATGCAGCCCAAGAAGGAACATGCTGAAGCTATTATTGCAAACATTTTAGTTGCAACAACTAATTTTCCATCAACACTATTGTACGCAGGAATGAAAGTGAGCCACACAAGGAGGAATCCACTTAGGCTGAAGTTGGTGAATTTACATTCATTTGTTTTTGTTGCAAGATTTTGTGCTTTCAAGGAGAGAATAAAACAAAGCACCGATAGAAGCCCCAGGTAACTCAAAGCACAGATAATCCACTGCCGTGATAAACGAGCACATTCCATGATGATGGTACCAGGACGATCGCTGGTATTTCTGTAAACTCTCGTTTTTCCCAGCACACACCAGCAAATGAAAAACACACAGTATGATGTCATCCAAATTCCGAACTTCATTTGTTTAAACTTCCACTTATTGGGTGTCAACATCCAGCAGCAAAATACGAGATCTGCAATTTTGAGATGACGTAAGATTTGCTGGAAAAATTGCTAAAATGCGATCTTTATGCATTTAATAAACGTTTATTAATAGTATTTCTTAAGATCAAGAAACACAAAACATTGTACAAGTAGAGCTACATTCCAAGTACACCGCCACCATGCCAAACAAACAAACTCGGTGGTATTCATAGAATACTTACACTGCGCAGTCAAATTGGTGCGAGCCAAGTCTTCTGATTTTGAACGTTTTATTTTTTCTTTGATCCAATATGGCTGCCAGACCATGTCAGCGATGACATCATAAATTTATATTTTCTAATATAATTGTTGCATAGATCATGCTCGATCAATTTCAAACTGATCAGACTAAGTGTTGTCCCTGTCGAATTATGATGTCATAATTATGGCATCAATGATGTAATCGTTAACAACACCTATTCCGCATATGGAGTTCTTTACAATGAGCCACGTTTCAATTTTTTCCATGGAGCGGTTTTGGAGATATAGAGGTGCAACGTTTTTCGGTTTTTCCAAGATGGTGCCTGTACCACATGACCAATGACGTCATGATTATCATTAACATATTCTAAAGGAGGAGGCGCTCCTATTGTGAAAATTTAGTTTCAATCGGACCAACAGTTGTTGAGAAAAAAAAAAACATTATCGGATAAGTGTTGTATTTGTCGAATTATAACGTCATAACGAAGGCACCGATGACATCATTAACATCGCTTATTCCCCAAGGGGAGTAGTTGACAATGAGCAAGGTCTCAACTTTTTCCATGGAGTGGTTTCAGATATATAGAGGTGCAAAGGTTTTCAAGATGACGCTTGTACCACGTGACCTTCGACGTCATAATTATTAAAATATTCTAAAGGAGGAGGCCGCCTATGGTGAAAATTTAGTGTCAATTGGACCAATAATTGCAGAGAAAAAAATTTATACTGATCAAATCAAGCTTTGTACTTGTCGATTTATGACGTCATAATGAAAGGACTGATGACATCATTAATACTACTTATTCCCCAAGCGGACTTTACAATGAGCCAAATTTAAATTTTTCCCATGAAGTGGTTTCAGAGATATAGAGGTGCAACTTTTTTCGTTTTTTCCAGGATGGCGTCTGTACCACGTGACCTATGACGTCATAATTATCATTAAAATATTCTACAGGAGGAGGCGCTCCCATTGTGAAAAATTTGTGTCCATCAGACCAACATTTGCAGAGATAAAAAATCGTATTGATCGAATGAAGCGTTGCATTTTTCCAATTATGACCTCATAACGAGGGTATCAATGACATCATTAACATATCATATTTCCCATGGGGAGTACTTGGCAATGAGTCTTGTTTCAATTTTTTCCATTGAGTGGTTTCGTAGTTATAGAGGTGTAAAATTTTTACAAGATGGCGTCCGTATCACGCGACCTATGATGTCATAATTATGAATAAAGAATTATACAGGCATAGGCGTTCCTATGGTAATATTCGTGTCAATCAGACCAATGTTTGCCGAGAAATGAATCCGGGATAAAGTTTTTACAGGTTTTACAAGTTTGCCGAGGAATAAACAAATAAAGTTTTTACAAGATGGCGTCCGTACCACGTGACCTATGACGTCATAATTATGAATAAAAAATTATACAGGCATATGCGCTCCTATGATAATATTACGGGTCAATCAGACCAACGTTTGCCGAGAGATTAATTTTAAAAATGCAAACACGCACGAACACCACACGTACAGATTCAGCCGAATGGTTATCCTTCCTTTTCGCTTCTTGAGCTCAGGGTAAACATCCTCTAGCATGCGACATCGCTGGGGAAGCAGCATCTTCAATCTCTGTGTTGTGAAACGTAGGCATCTAAGTAATAGCCCAGGTGGAGTAACATCATTCTGCCCACTAAAGTGCTCATAAATATCCGCTCGCTGACTGCGAGGGGCAGACCTGTGACTATTACGCGCTTACGTGCTTACTTAGGAAGGTGAGAAATCACGTTGGCAGGAGGCTTGCTTATGTGTACCCCATATGATGGATACAATTGATGCCTACGAGAGAACTGAAATGATCGTTGCCATGTATTCTTTCTAGATGCTGTTCGAGATTGATTCAGATTAAACTCGGAACGAGAAAGCGGTTGTGACTGATTTTTACAACACTCTGCAGACCTGGACACAATCAACGATCTGGTCAAACACTTGGAACACGTCTTTCAATCCTGACAAACTTCACACTCTCACTATGTCTCTCCGAAAAGACCGACTGGACAACCCTCCCCTTCTACTTTCTCAACAATCCTCTCCCAGAAGTTCTGTCACTCAAGCTTTTGGGTCTCACTATCTACCATGATCTTTCCTGGGGAAACAGCATTTCTAAGCTGGCCTCCAAAGCCAGTCGCCGACTGGGCATCCTCCGTCATGCGAAGTCCTTCCTTGGCAGACACCTGAGCTCCTCACCACATACAAGGCATTCATCCGCAGCTCAATGGAATACTGCTCTCCCCTCTGGGCTGGTGCTCCTGCCTCACACCTAGCTCGTCTTCACGCTGTTGAAACCAAAGCTTTCAGAATAATTGGAATTCTCCCGCGATGAAGCTGATTCTGAAGGTCTTTCACTCACTCACCGCAGGCAGGTAGGTGGTCTTTCTGTCTTCTACCGACTCCTATCTGTCCTAGCTCCCCCAGTTCTATCTGTGCTCTGGCCCCCAAATATTCCTACAGGTTGCACAAGATCTGCCAGTAACCCTCTGCTGGTGAAATTGCCAAAATCAAGACTCTCTGCTCACCTTCACTCCTTCATTCCTCTTTACTCTGCCTCTGGAACAAACTCCCCCACTCTCTTCAATCCCACTCCTCCCTCAAGGTCTTTAAAACAGCTGTTCACCACCATCTCTTATCTTCCCCCATCCAAAACCTTGATCTCTGCTACCCCCGTTAATTCACCCCAAATCCACTTTTTTTTTGAAATACCGACCTCTTTCTTTCCTGGAAGTTCTAGCAGTGTCCATGTGTTTTATACATTCCCACCCCCCCCCCCCCACCTTCCCATGCCTCCTCCCCCCCCCCCCCACGCCCTCTCCCTCCTACAGATCTTCCGTTGTCGCTGTTCTCTGCTGTTGTACTTGTGTGCTTACCTCTCTCGCCCCATCTTGTGTCCTGCTCCCCTTTATTGTACGTTTTGTGTGTCCGTTTTTTTTTTTTTTTACGATTGAGTTGTGGGCTTACACGAGCCACGATCTTGTACACAAAAAAAATAATGATAATAATCATACATCCACCAATTTATAGGCCTCAGGCTTCAGGTGTACATTATAGACGGAACAACATGCATCTTCCATCATGAAAGAAAGGTACGTTTTGATGACAACAAATGCAGAGGAAAGAAAGTTACATTTTGATGACAACAAATGCAGAGGAAAGAAAGTTACATTTTGATGACAACCCATGCAGAGGAAAGAAAGTTACATTTTGATGACAACAAATGCAGACGAAAGAAAGTTACATTTTGATGACAACCCATGCAGAGGAAAGGAAGTTACATTTTGATGACAACAAATGCAGAGGAAAGAAAGTTACATTTTGATGACAACAAATGCAGAGGAAAGAAAGTTACATTTTGATGACAACCCATGCAGAGGAAAGAAAGTTACATTTTGATGACAACAAATGCAGACGAAAGAAAGTTACATTTTGATGACAACCCATGCAGAGGAAAGGAAGTTACATTTTGATGACAACAAATGCAGAGGAAAGAAAGTTACATTTTGATGACAACAAATGCAGAGGAAAGAAAGTTACATTTTGATGACAACCCATGCAGAGGAAAGAAAGTTACATTTTGATGACAACAAATGCAGACGAAAGAAAGTTACATTTTGATGACAACCCATGCAGAGGAAAGAAAGTTACATTTTGATGACAACAAATGCAGAGGAAAGAAAGTTACATTTCGATGACAACCCATGCAGAGGAAAGAAAGTTACATTTCGATGACAACCCATGCAGAGGAAATGAGCTAATGCATAATAGGTTCCGGCGCGATTGAGGCCACGGTCTATTGCTTATACACCGCACAAATAAAAAAAATAGTACTCGAGAGGACTTCTGAGCTTATATACATTTGAAAACTGAACAATGCATCATCTATCATGAAAGAAAGGTATGTTTTCATTACAAGCCATGCAGAGGAAAGAAAATAGTCATGATTAATATTTGAAGTCTTCAATCTTACGATAATTCACCAAATGTCCGTCCTTCTGTCTGTCTGTCCATCTGTCCGTTCGAAGGTACCGCAAAAACGGCTGAACCGATCGCAACGATATTTTGGGTGGGTAATCCTGGGATCCGCTGGAGTAAAATAGGCTATTGTGGCGGGCACAAAAGCCCACTGGCGTGGTGACATCATTCCACGCACCAAGTGGGCGGTGGCCACGCCCGAGGGGTAGGCGTGGCCTCATGATATACACCGGGCGACCAGCCCGGAACATTTCAGTGTTACAGTGTAGTCTTACAATAAAGACGTTTATATGTTACCGCTTGTCCGCTTCCTCCTTGCTCACAAGCAGCGCGCGTAACGCCGCGCTTTACTGGTGACCCTCGACGTTGGATCTGCCGGAGCGATCCTTCCACACGCGACGCCATCGCCATGGCCGACTTCGTCAAACTTCCGGAATTTTGGGAGGCTCAGGCCGAAGTCTGGTTCGTCCAGGCCGAAGCCCAATTTCAGCTTCGGCACCTCACCGGCGATGACACGCGCTATTGCCACGTCGTCGCCTCCCTCGGGCCCGGCACGGCCGCTCGAGTTGTGTCCGTCCTTCGCCACCCACCGAAAGGCCACAAGTACGAGGCACTCAAGCGGCTACTCCTAGCCACGTTCAGCCTCACGGACGACGCACGGGCCGACCGCCTCCTGGATCTCCCCGAGCTCGGTGAGACGCGCCCGTCGGTCCGAATGGACCATATGCTGTCACTGTTGGGCGACGAAGCCCCCGGTTCGCTATTCCGGGCGCTTTTCCGTCGCCAACTTCCAGCGCAGGTTCGCCTCGCGTTGGCCGGGACCGGGCTAACGGAACCCCGAGCATTGGCGGCCGAGGCGGACAAGTACTTCGCCGTTTCGGACACGCGGGCGAGCGTCGGCGTGGCCGTCACGGCATTCGATGCTGATGTTCAGCAGCGCGCTGATGTTCAGCAGCACGCTGATGTTCAGCAGCACGCTGATGTTCAGCAGCACGCTGATGTTCAGCAGCATGCTGATACGCACCTCGTGAACGCCGCCACGCCCCGCCCACCGCCGCGGCGAAAACCGCCACCGCGGGGAAACCCGTCGACTCCACCGGCCTGGCGGAGCCAGCCGCGCTCCTCCAGCTCCACCACCTGGTGCTGGTTCCACGCCAAGTTCGGCCACGAAGCTCGGCGGTGTCATCCGCCGTGCTCCTTCAACGGGTCGGGAAACGCCCGGGCCGGCGCTCAATATTGGCGATGAGCGCCGGCCGTTCGAGCAGCCTGCTGTTCATAACGGACACCTTCTCCGGGCGCCGTTACCTGTGCGACACGGGAGCGCAGGTGAGTGTCATTCCCGCCGGCACGTAAGACAAGCACGCTGCGGGTGGGGGCCCCGCGCTGCTTGCCGCGAACGGGACGCCCATCCGTACGTACGGAAAACGCTGCCTCTCTCTGCGGTTTGGAGGGCAGGTTTTCCGATGGACGTTCGTCACCGCCGACGTGCCCATGGCACTGCTTGGCGCGGACTTCCTGTGCGCTAATGGGCTCCTGGTCGACGTCAAGCGCAGACGGCTTGTCCAGGCCGAGACGTTCAGCTCGCTCGCTTGTGCGTTGCCCAGCTCAACGAGCGGCTTGCCAAGCGGCTTGCCGAACGATTCGGTTCCGGCCACGTTGGTCTGTACGCTTCCGGCAGCGGACGCATTCACCCGCCTCCTCGCCGGTTTCCCGGCCCTCACGCGGCCCACCTTCTCGGCGGGGGCCGTCAAGCACGGGGTGGCCCATCACATCCCCACCGTCGGGCCACCGGTCTACGCCCGGGCACGCCGCCTCGAGCCGACGAAGCTGGCGGTGGCAAAAGCGGAGTTCGCTACCCTGGAGCGACTCGGCATCGTTCGGCGCTCAGAGAGTGCTTGGGCGTCGCCGCTGCACATCGTGCCGAAGCCCGGCGGGGGATGGCGACCGTGCGGGGACTATCGCCGTCTCAATGACGCCACGACTCCCGACCGCTACCCCGTCCCCCACATTCAGGACTTTTCCGCCCGTTTGGCGGGCAGGTCCTTCTTCTCGAAGGTGGACCTCATACGCGGCTACCATCAGGTCCCCGTCAGGCCGGAGGACGTCCCGAAGACGGCGGTCATCACGCCATTCGGACTCTTCGAGTTCCTGCGCATGCCCTTCGGTCTGAAGAATGCGGCTCAGGCGTTCCAGCGACTGATGGACAGCGTCCTGCGCGACTTGGATTTTGTCTACGTCTACCTGGACGATATCCTCGTCGCCAGCGCGTCCCGCGAAGAGCACCTACGCCACCTCCGCACGCTCTTCGAACGCCTGGGCCAGCATGGCCTGATTGTGAACCCCGCAAAGTGCCGGTTCGGCGCCGCCACAATCGATTTTCTGGGGCACCGTGTCACCAGGCACGGAGCCGTCCCCCTGCCGGCCAAGGTGGAGGCGGTGAAGGGGTTTCCGCGCCCCCGCACGATCAGAGGGCTGCAGGAGTTCCTGGGCATGGTGAACTTTTACCATCGGTTCCTGCCCCATATCGCCCAGCTCCTGCGCCCCCTGCACGAAGCTCTCCGAGGTAAGCCGGGCAAAGGCGACGTTACCTGGACCGAGCAGATGGACACGGCGTTCACGGGCGCGAAGCTCGCCTTGGCTAACGCCACCATGCTCGCGCACCCGGCGCCCGATGCACCGATCGCCCTCACCACCGATGCCTCGGACTACGCGGTGGGCGCGGTGCACGAGCAATGGGTGCGTGGAGCTTGGCAACCGCTGGCGTTCTTTAGCCGGCAGCTTCGCCCGCCCGAACGCCGTTACAGTACCTTCGACCGCGAGTTGCTCGGACTTCACTTGGCGGTCAGGCACTTCCGCCATCTGCTCGAGGGCCGGGCGTTCACTGCCTTCGTCGACCACAAGCCGCTGATCTTCGCGATGGGCAAGGTCACCGAGCCGTGGTCGGCCCGGCAGCAGCGTCACCTCTCGGCCGTGTCCGAGTACACGACGGACATCCAGCACGTCGCGGGGAAGGACAACCCGGTGGCGGATTGCCTTTCCCGGGCCGTCGCCCACGCAGTCCACCTCGGCATCGACTATGCCCGGATGGCAGCGGACCAGGCCACTGACCCCGACGTCCAGGCCTTGCGGACCGCCGTCACGGGCCTACGCGTCACCGAGGTGCCGTTCGACGGCGCGGGCACGGCCCTCTTGTGCGACGTCTCCCTCGGGCGTCCTCGCCCCATTGTGCCCGCGGGCTGGCAGCGCCAGGTGTTTGACGCCATCCACGGCCTGTCCCACCCGGGCGCGAGGGCCTCCCAAAGGCTGATCGCCGACAAGTTCGTCTGGCATGGCCTCCGGAAGGCCGTCCGCGGCTGGGCCAGGACGTGCCTCGTGTGCCAGCGCGCCAAGGTGCACCGGCACACCCAGGCCCCGTTGGCCCCGTTCACGGTGCCGGAACGCCGGTTTGACCACGTCCACGTGGACCTGGTGGGACCTCTGCCCCCCTCGCGGGGTTTCACCTACGTCCTCACCATGGTGGACCGCACCACCCGGTGGCCGGAGGCCGTGCCCTTGGCGTCGACAACGGCGGCCGATGTCGCGCAGGCTTTCATCGCCACCTGGGTCGCCCGGTTCGGCGCCCCCTCAGACATCTCATCCGACCGCGGCCCCCAGTTCACCTCAGAGCTCTGGGGGGCGGTTGCGCAGGGGCTCGGGGTCCGGCTGCACCGAACCACGGCCTACCACCCCCAGGCTAACGGCCTGTGTGAGCGATTTCACCGCTCATTGAAGGCGCGCTCCGGGCCACCCTCCGCGACGGCGGCTGGGTCGACAGGCTCCCCTGGGTCCTGCTGGGCCTCCGGACGGCGCCCAAGGAGGACCTGCGCGCATCCGCGGCGGAGTTGGTCTTCGGGCAACCGCTGCGGGTGCCGGGCGAGTTCCTCCCCGACTCCACGGCACGATGGTCCGCGGCACAGCAGCGCTCCGCTCTGCAAGAGACCGCCCGGAGGTTCGCCCCGGTGCCAACGGCATGCCACGGGCACCCACCGACGCACGTCGCCCCGGAGCTTCGCACGGCGGAGTACGTCTTCGTCCGCCACGATGCCCATCGGACACCACTGCGGCCCCCGTACGACGGGCCTTTCCGCGTGCTGGAGACCGGGGCGAAGCACTTCACCCTGGACATCGGCGGTACTCCTGACCGTGTTTCGGTAGACCGCCTCAAGCCGGCCCACCTCGATGTGGACCATCCACCGCCAGTGGCCCGACCCCCACGTCGGGGCCGCCCTCCTGCGGGCGGACCCCCGGCACCGCCCAGCCCCACCGCCACGCCGCCCCCCGGTCCTGCACCCATCCCAGGGGCAGCCAGGGGCATCCCACCTGGCATCCCTGCACCCCGGACGCCGCCGATCGCCAGGGGGCGCTTCGGCCGGGTCATTCGTCTGCCCCGCAAACTGGCCCTCCAGGTGCCCGGGAATTCTGGGGGGGCGCGTGTGGCGGACACAAAAGCCCACTGGCGTGGTGACATCATTCCACGCACCAAGTGGGCGGTGGCCACGCCCGAGGGGTAGGCGTGGCCTCATGATATACACCGGGCGACCAGCCCGGAACATTTCAGTGTTACAGTGTAGTCTTACAATAAAGACGTTTATATGTTACCGCTTGTCCGCTTCCTCCTTGCTCACAAGCAGCGCGCGTAACGCCGCGCTTTACTATATTGTTTTTCCAATTTCAGCTTTGGCTTCCAGCATTCTCGAGTTTGGACTCCCGCCTAACGTTCGCTTTGCATCGCAGTAACGGCGAGCACCAACATGGCGCAGTAACGCCATGGCACCAACATGGCACCATCGCAGTAACGGCGAGCACCAACATGGTACCAGAGAAAACAACTCGTTTGGGCAATGGGCTCTCCAATATTCGATGTGTTCACGGTTTGAATTACGTAACGTAACGTTTGTGACGATGTTTTTATTGTGACGATGTTTGTGTTCACGGCAGTGTTTGACGTGACGGTGTGAACGTAATTTCGTAATGTTTTTCGTTTTTATTTTAGTAATCGTTTAATGAACGTTTAATGTTTAATGGACGTTTAATGAGCATAAGAATAATGTTTAATGATCATTGAATGAATGAATGAATGTAATGAATAATGCCATGGCGTCGCATTGGCAGCAGCGACAATATAAAAATGTTTGCCAAGAACTTCAAAGAGAGAAAAGTAACTTTTATCAGCAATGTCGTCTATCCTGAAGTTATAAGCTGAAGAAGAGGTACAAAATCATTCCATTTTTTTTTCCTAAAGAAAAGCGTACAGTTGATATCACAATTTGAAACACGATGGAATAATATTTACCGATATGAACAGTGGTGTTTTTGTTTTTTTTGAAATTCTAAAAATACTGTTTAGATTTTGATGATTTGCGTGTGATATTTAACGGATGTTTATACAAATCGTTTAAATAATCATTTGCACCTCGCAATGGAAGCCCCGCCCTTGGGGCGGGAACCGTTGATATAGTAGAAAAAACTCCAACCTGTCTTTTTGACAGACTTTTATGCTGAACACCAGCGAAAAAAAAGGAAGGTTGTATGAAATTTCAATTTTCGCTGGAGTTTTCAAGGCTGAATGGTGTGAAAATACATGCAGATTTATAAACAAACTAATTAACATGTACATGGACATGTATTCACATATTATGTGAAGTAAATAAATTGTTTACATTACATCTCTGGATTTGCTGACTGGCCAGCAGCCATTTTTGAAAACTATGGGCTGCATCTAACAAAAGATGTCGAAATGTCATGCATGTATATGCATGTGGGTTTCCCACTGGTGAACCAGCAAAATGATGGTTCCCTACGAGTAAGCCAGCACCTACTAGTTATTACCATAATATTGTAAATATTGTTCTGAGGTCTAAGGTGATCAAGTAAAACCTGTATGATTGTAGTCTATTTTCACTGTTATGCCATGTGAAACTGTCCTGTATCATAAAATTCCAAAGTGATTGTGACTAAAACAGAATTATAAGAGCCAACTTGATGCTCCGTTCTTGGTATTTCATCTTATTCAGAAGGGAGATGTCTGTCCTTTCCACTTTGCTGAATAAGACTTTATTTATGGTTTGTAGTTCTGGCAAAAGGTTTTGTCCCAAGCAACGATGTGTTCCAAGGAAATGTTCCCTTCCTGAAAAAAATGCTGAAGATGATATTGACCTGATGCAACGTGGTTTAGCTTTTGAGCCTCTCCAGGTTTTATTGGACCCATTTTGCTACAACTTATCCTTTCCACTGATCCTCAATGACAATGTGATACAATGTTGACTTTAGTATTCCCAAATTCGTCAGATGTGTATACAATGTTGACTTTAGTATTCCCAAATTCGTCAGATGTGTATACAATGTTGACTTTAGTATTCCCAAATTCGTCAGATGTGTATACAATGTTGACTTTAGTATTCCCAAATTCGTCAGATGTGGATTTTGAGTCAAGAGCATGTTTATAAAAGCAGTATTACCTCACAATTGTTTGGCAGAACACAGTCAATACTGACCATCTGTCTCTCTCCCCACAATGAAGGATAATACCCCCTGTTGAAAAGTTATGAAGTAGAGAAGGTATTAGAAATAATAGCAAATATTATTGATGAATTTGATATGCATAGCAAATATTATTGGACTCATCGATGTTAAATTCATGTTGATGTAGATACTTTATATTTGCATCAACAAATTTATCAAGAGCATAGATGTTCTATTTACAAAAGATTTATGTTGTGGCCTTTCTTTTTTTACGAGGCAGCAGTGTTTGATTCTGTAACAATTAAAACAAACAGTGAGAAACATTTTTGCTTTGTTTTGAGGAACCTAAAGCTATCAAAGCTTACCTTTATTGAGAATGAAAGATTCAGATGTTTTAACAAGCAAACATGTCACATCTATCATGAGCCACACACATGCCAGTGGTTCTCTTAGAGTACAAGACACTGTGGTTGGAGTTCCAACAAACATCACTGAGCTACAAAAGGTCCCCAACAATGAAAGTAGCAGAATAAAATCCAATGCATTATCTTCAGAAAATGCAACTTGAAGCTTGCATCTTTGAAATACCAGAAAAGTTATTATCACCGTAATTATGCAGCCCAATGATGTAATGGCAAGTAGAATTATTGAAACTGGGTTTGATAAATCAAGGAACTCCTTGGGCATGACGATGCAAGCATTGCGGTGATCATTTGACCAGTAATATTCAGGACACTTGTTACAATTCTGCGAGTCTGTAATAATGATAATAGTAAAGGTATAAGTCTGTGTTTAATATAAACCATGCACTTTACCTGAAAATAATGGGAAGAATTCATTTAAAAAAATAAAAGTGAGTATTGTAGCGGTTACCGCTGGATGCACACAATCGCCTTGCACCGGCCAGAACACGGCCAGACGCGCCTCTCCCGGGCATGCCCGGACTCACTGTTCCCGGGCACGCCCGAACCTCCCGGGCACGCCCGGTCTCGTCTTTCCCGGGCATGCCCGCTCTCGCCTTTCCAGGGCTCGCCCAGAGCGTCCGGGCATGCCCGCTATCGCCTTTCCAGGGCTCGCCCAGAGCGTCCGGGCATGCCCGCTATCGCCTTTCCAGGGCTCGCCCACAGCGTCCGGGCATGCCCGCTATCGCCTTTCCAGGGCTCGCCCAGAGCGTCCGGGCATGCCCGCTATCGCCTTTCCAGTGCTCGTCCAGAGCGCCTGGGCACGCCCAGCCTCGACTTGCCAGGCCGCAGCCAAACACGCCCGGGCAGGTCCAGACTCGCCTTTCCAAGGCTCGCCCTTGATACCCGGGCATGCCCGGTATAGCTTTTGCCGGGCAAACTTCCCGACATAAATGTGTATATATATTGCTGCCCGATAAACGGGCTTTTCAGAGTACCCGAGTGTGATACATTTATTAAACCTACTCGGACGAATTTCCATCTTTGGTCGCGTCGATTCTTTCAACTCGCGTTGGAGCACAGCTCCTTCATCGGTGACCTACTGACATGGATACGGCAGTGACGCTTAAACTGCCTACCTTCTGGGAGGCTCACGCGGCTGTTTGGTTCGCTCAGGCGGACTCTCAGTTCACCCTGCGAGACATCACCGCGGACGACACCCGCTTCCACCATGTTGTGGCGGCGCTCGGTTCCGCCACCACGGCCCGCGCCTTGAGCCTCCTCCAGCACCCGCCGGCTGCTGACAAATACGACGCGCTGAAGACACTCCTCCTCGACGCTTTCGCCCTCTCACAGGCAGCACGCGCACGGCGCCTGCTTGACCTGCCCGAGCTCGGCGACACGCGCCCGTCCGAGCGCATGTACTATATGCTCTCGTTGCTCGGTGAGCACTCTCCGGATTTTCTGTTCCGCGAGCTGTTCCTTCGCCAGCTGCCTCACCCGGTACGCCTCGCCCTAGCTGGCACGTCGATCATGGATTCCCGCGCCCCCGCCAGGGAAGCCGATAAGATCTCCTCAGCGGGCCAGCACATCGGCGCGGTTACCTGGAGCCCGCCGCCGTCCGAGGCGACGCCCACGATGCCCGAGCGCCCTGCGCGGTTGGAGGCCGAACTGCCGGTGCAACTGGCGGCCGCCACGCCGCACCGCCCGCTTCCGACACGACGGCCGGGGCCTCCACCTGACCGGGCGTGGTGTTATTACCATGCCAGGTTCGGACACAAGGCTCGGACGTGCCGGCCCCCGTGCACTTTTGGCAGGTCGGGAAACGGCCGGGCCGGCGTTCATTCCCAGCCATGAGCGCCGGCCACTCGGGCAACTTGCTGTTTATTCGGGACAAAGCGTCTGGGCGGCGTTTCCTGTGCGACACAGGCGCCCAACTGAGCGTCGTACCCGCCTCCGAGCAGGACAGGCTGGACGCAGTTTGCGGCCCCTCTTTGGTCGCTGCTAATGGCTCGGCCATACGCACTTTCGGCCCACACTTCGTCACCCTCTGCTTCGGCAGCCAGCGCTTTCAATGGACTTTTGTTACCGCCAGCGTCCCCGTGGCTTTGCTGGGCGCCGACTTCCTCTGCGCGCATGGGCTGCTGGTCGACGTAAAACGACGTCGCCTTGTCCACGCCGAGACCTTCAGCTCCCTGGCGTGCACAATGAGCAGCTCCGCGCCGACCGAACTGGCGTGCGCCCTCCCGGCAACGAACGAGTTCGCTCGCCTGCTCATGGAATTCCCGGCCCTCACGCGGCCGACGTTTTCGGCCGTCGCGGTGCGGCACGGGATCGAGCACCACATACCCACTACTGGCCCGCCGGTCTACGCCAGAGCCCGCCGCCTCGACCCAGCCAAGCTCGCCATGGCGAAGGCCGAATTCGACGCGCTGGAGCACCTCGGCATCGTGCGGTGCTCCGATAGCGCGTGGGCCTCACCACTGCACATCGTGCCAAAGCCGGGGAGTGGATGGCGCCTGTGTGGCGACTACCGCCGTCTCAATGACGCTACCACCCCCGACAGGTACCCGATCCCGCATATTCAGGACTTTTCCGCCCGTTTGGCGGGACGGGTCATCTTTTCGAAAATTGACCTGATACGGGGCTACCACCAGGTACCTGTCCGGGCGGCCGGCGTCCCGAAGATGGCTGTCATCATGCCGTTCGGCCTGTTCGAATTTTTGCGGATGCCGTTTGGCCTCAAGAACGCGGCCCAGGCGTTCCAGCGCTTGATGGACGGCGTGCTGCGCGACCTGCTGTTTCTTTTCGTCTATCTGGACGACATCCTCGTCACCAGCACATCCCGCGCCGAGCACCTCCTCCACCTCCGAACACTGTTCGGTCGCCTCAGCGAGCACAGCTTAATTGTCAACCCGGTCAAATGCCACTTCGGCGCGACGACCGTTGACTTTTTGGGCCACCGCATCACCAAGACCGGGGCCGTGCTGCTGCCGACCAATGTCGAGGCCATCACCACGTTCCCGCATCCCCGTTCCATCAAGGCCCTCCAAGAGTTCCTCGGCATGGTGAATTTTTATCACCGATTCGTGCCCCACGCTGCTCAGCTCATGCGGCCCCTTTACGAGGCCCTCCGGGGCAAGCCAGCCAAGCATGACATTGTTTGGTCCGCGGCCATGGACGCGGCCTTCGCCAGCGCCAAACGGGCCCTCGCCGACGCAACACTGCTGGCTCACCCAGTGCTCAACGCGCCCATCGCCCTCACTACGGACGCCTCCAACTACGCGGTGGGCGCCGTCCATGAGCAATGGGTGGACGGGGTTTGGCAGCCACTCGCTTTTTTCAGCCGGCAACTCCGGCCGAACGAGTTATACTACAGCACGTTCGACCGCGAGCTGCTCGGGCTATTCCTGGCCGTTCGCCATTTCCGACACCTCCTGGAGGGCCGCCCGTTCACGGCTTTCGTCGACCACAAGCCGTTGGTCTACGCAATGGCTAAGGTCACGGAGCCGTGGTCGGCCCGCCAGCAGCGCCACCTCTCTGCCGTGTCGGAGTTCACCACGGACATCCAGCACGTCGCCGGCCAAGACAACGCCGTGGCCGACTGCCTTTCGCGGGCCAGCGCGAACCCGGTCCACCTCGGCGTGGACTTCGCGCTCATGGCGGCCGACCAGACCACCGACGCCTCGGTGCAGGCACTCCGCGCGGCGGACACGGACCTCCGCCTGGCCGACATCCCCTTCGCGGGCACCGTCCTGCTCTGCGACGTCTCCCAGGGCCAGCCTCGCCCCATCGTGCCCGTTTCCTGGCAGCGCCGCATCTTCGCCTCCATCCACGGCCTTTCTCACCCGGGCCGGAAAGCTTCTCAGAAGCTGTTGTCGGCACGTTTCGTCTGGCACGGCCTTCGATGAAACATCCGCGACTGGGCCAACGCCTGCACGGCCTGCCAGCGAGCCAAGGTCCACCGCCACACCCAGGCCCCGCTGGCACCTTTCGCCGTGCCTGAACGGCGTTTCGACTACGTCCACTTGGACCTGGTGGGTCCCCTGCTCCCCTCGCGGGGGTTCACCCACCTGCTCACCATGGTGGACAGGACCACCAGGTGGCCGGAGGCCGTGCCCCTCACCTCCACCACCACCGCCGACGTGGCGCAGGCGTTCATCGCCACCTGGGTCGCGCGCTTCGGTGCACCAGCGGACATCTCGTCCGACCGCGGCCCACAGTTCACGTCTGAGCTTTGGGGCGCGGTCGCCCGTTCGTTGGGGGTCACGCTGCATCGCACCACGGCCTACCACCCCCAAGCCAATGTGTTGTGCGAGCGGTTTCACCGCTCCATGAAGGCCGCACTCATGGCCGGCCTTCAGGACGACGGTTGGGCCGACCGGCTGCCGTGGGTCCTTTTGGGCCTTCGCACGGCCCCCAAGGAAGACCTCCAGGCATCCGCCGCCGAGCTCGTCTACGGCCAGCCGCTCCGCGTCCCGGGCGAATTCGTGCCCGACGCCACCAGTCCCTGGTCCGCCGCTCGCCAGCGCTCGGACCTCCAGGAGGCCGCCCGATGATTTGCCCCCGTGCCGACGTCCCGCCACGGTGGCCCCCAGTCCTACGTCCCCCCGGCGCTTCGCACAGCGGAGTACGTCTTTGTGCGTCATGACGCGCACCGGGGGCCACTCCGGCCGCCGTACGACGGGCCCTTCCGGGTCCTGCGACGGGGCGACAAGTCTTTCATCGTCGACTTCGGCGGCCGGCCGGACCGGATTTCTGTGGACCGCCTCAAACCGGCGCACAAGGACGTCGACTGACCACCATGGTTGGCCCTTCCTCCGCGGCGAGGCCGCCCCCCCGTCCACAGTTCCCCCCGCTCGACCACCCACCACCACGTCGGACCCCTCCCCACGACCCTCCAGGGGTCGCTTCGGCCGGGTCATCCAGACCCCCCTTAAATTGACCCTGCCGGTGCAGGTCGATTCTGGAGGGGCGTGTGTAGCGGTTACCGCTGGATGCACACAATCGCCTTGCACCGGCCAGAACACGGCCAGACGCGCCTCTCCCGGGCATGCCCGGACTCACTGTTCCCGGGCACGCCCGAACCTCCCGGACACGCCCGGTCTCGTCTTTCCCGGGCATGCCCGCTCTCGCCTTTCCAGGGCTCGCCCAGAGCGTCCGGGCATGCCCGCTATCGCCTTTCCAGGGCTCGCCCAGAGCGTCCGGGCATGCCCGCTATCGCCTTTCCAGGGCTCGCCCAGAGCGTCCGGGCATGCCCGCTATCGCCTTTCCAGGGCTCGCCCAGAGCGTCCGGGCATGCCCGCTATAGCCTTTCCAGTGCTCGTCCAGAGCGCCTGGGCACGCCCAGCCTCGACTTGCCAGGCCGCAGCCAAACACGCCCGGGCAGGACCAGACTCGCCTTTCCAAGGCTCGCCCTTGATACCCGGGCATGCCCGGTATAGCTTTTGCCGGGCAAACTTCCCGACATAAATGTGTATATATATTGCTGCCCGATAAACGGGCTTTTCAGAGTACCCGAGTGTGATACATTTATTAAACCTACTCGGACGAATTTCCATCTTTGGTCGCGTCAATTCTTTCAACTCGCGTTGGAGCACAGCTCCTTCAGTATAATAAATTATTCAATGGCACATTCGGCCTCTACACTGCAGTCAAGCCCCGCCATTCGTGGGGGATATGTTCCTGGGAAATCCACGAATAGCGAAACCCACGAATAGCAGGGCATTGTTTCAGTGGAAAAAGGGGGGATAGGTTCCTGATTGGTGAAAATCCGTGAATACATTTAGTGTAGAGGTGATGGTGTTTATGTGTGGTCGAGGGGATGGAAATGGAAATTGAGTACGAGTGATAATTATTGTGTTTTGGAAATGGATAAAATGTGAATTGGGGATTTCACATGAAAGCAGGCTCTGGCAGAATCTTTTTGGTGACATCTTCTCTGGAAATATGTGGTTGAGAGTTGAATGGCAGCAGGGGAGGAAATGTTTTTGTGGATCTTGTGGGTGGGGAAGGTGTGTGTGTCCGCAGGTATGGATCAAGCTCTGGAGGAGCGGTGACTGCAACCCCCTCTGCGGTAATTACCCCTGGCAGCCAGTGGTGCCTGGAAATTGGGAGCCTGTCTGTGGTGGGGGTCTGTTTGGGCACCCTGGGGTATGAGACTCCCGGCGACCCGTGAGGCTGCATGGAAGCCTGAGGCGACGGAGCCTGGTGTGTGGAGACCCCTCCCGCCCCCACCCCCCCCGCTCCCCAGCGGGACGACAGCGTAACGACAGCGTAATACCCAACGTTACCTGTGGGGCCATCGCAATGCACCCCAAATTTCCGCGGGCCCTGTCCTGGTGTTACAGGTGAGTGCTCGGTGGATTTACAGGTGAGTGCTCGGTGTTACAGGCTCCAGAGCGTTGTCAAGGAGAACGTGAAATACGTGATGTGCCCCGGCTCACTCACCACAGCCCTCCTACTTTATTTCATAGGTTAAGTAAGTGTGAGACAGTAAGTGTTAAGACTGGGATGGTAGCGCCTCCAACGAACCTTTCAAGGCTACGGTTCCGGGGGAGGAGGGGGGGCTGTGTTATGTCTGTGAGGTAGGCAGTGATATGTAGAGGTCATGCAGGGCTGTCATGGGGCCAAGAGGTAAAGTGGGGGGGGGGGGGGGGGGGGGGGAAGAAGTCGTAAGTCGGGAGACTTGTTTTTGGGACTGCGGGCACCACAGCCTGGTGTGCCCCCACTATCTTCCTTGTATGGTACCTCCCTGCTGCCTAGTAGAAACGCACACACATGTGTTTTGACATCTTTGCCATGGTCATGCAGGGCTTGCAGGGGGGTTGTGGTGGATTTCACTCGAATCCCAGTGTCAGGGATTTCATACATTTGGCTCTGTTGCCAGGGCAGCCCTTGAGCATTCTGGGAACTGAACAAAGCTGGAAGAAACGACCCCTCGGCTCCCTGTAACATAGCCTGTTGTTGAAGTTTTCAGGCTCCGACCTTGGGCAAAAGCTGCGTGGACGAGAAGATAGCTTTTCCCTTACTAAAACAGCTCCAATTGTTATGCTTTCCGTCTTGTCTTTGAAGTTTCCTTTCATTATTTCTTGTGGAGTATAAAAACCCTGGCCTGATATGTTTTGTTGAGAAGCTGCTGTTACTCTTAAATGGCAGCTTTCCCATGTACATGTTACCTCTAATAAATTTTCCTGTAACTGTCTGAGTTTGGTCAAATTATCATCCCTGATGGCGGCGGGGGGGGAGGGGGAGGGGGTGTCAATCCCTAATAGGGTGAAATACGTGATTTGTAATGAGTGTTGTGTTTTGATGATTTTTGAAATGTGTTTGAGTGGTTATGGGTTTGTGTTGAATGAATGTGGGTGAAATCCACCGAGCCATGTCACTCACCTGTAACACCAGGACAGGGCCCGTGGAAATTTGGGGTGCATTGCGATGGCCCCACAGGTAACGTTGGGTATTGTGGCATCCACCGGGGGACGCGGTCTTTAGGAAGGGGTTGTATAAATGTTTTTGTAGTTTTTTAAATTCTTGAAAGTTTTGGTTAAGTTTTGTGGTTAAGGTAGATTTTTGTGTGCTTTGTTGTTTTTCTTCCTGCCCCAGGAGTTGGGGCCAAGGATTCCACGATTGTACATATTTGCATGATTGTTAAGGGGATTAGCATGTCAAGGAGAACGGGTAGGTAGCTCCGGCTCACTCACCACAGCCCTCCTACTTTATTTCATAGGTTAAGTAAGTGTGAGACAGTAAGTGTTAAGACTGGGATGGTAGCGCCTCCAACGAACCTTTCAAGGCTACGGTTCCGGGGGAGGAGGGGGGGCTGTGTTATGTCTGTGAGGTAGGCAGTGATATGTAGAGTCAGGTAGATTTGGGTCGGTATCATGCTCCGGATGTCGGGTAAGAATCATCACCATGTAATAAGTTTTGTTTAGCCGAATGTCGGATAAGTTGTGTATCTGTCCCTGTCACGAGGGGGCGGGGCATGTTATTTAGCTTAGAGGATAATTATAAATTATCCCTTGTATGTTTTACCCTATGTGATTTGTCATTTGTCTCTTTTGGCACTGCACCATAGACGCTAGTGAGGAAATGCCCATTAATTGCACTAAATAATATTTAAAAAATAACCACCTTTAGAGGCCATTTTTCCCCGCAAGCGGGGGTTGGCCTTTTTCGGGAACCGTGGTTGTTGTTGTTTTTTGGTCCCCTTTTTGAAGCAATGTTTTACGACCGGATGCCCTTCCTGACGCCAACCCTTTTTGCCGCCTTTAACGACAAACAGGGAATTACCAGTGAACTGGTACTCAATAATAACCATAAAAGGCTGGAGTTCCCCAAGGCAGTGTTCTGGGCCCCGTGCTTTTTCTGGTCTTCATCAATGATCTCTCTGACTCTCTCGAAAATCCTCTCTATCTCTTTGCTGATGACTCCACTCTCTGCCGCTCCATTCCTCTTCCCTCAGATCGGCAGTCTGCTGCCTCCTCACTCTCTGAAGACCTGGACAAAATCACAGACTGGTCAAACAAGTGGACCATGTCTTTCAATCCTGACAAATCTCACACTCTTACTATGTCTCTCCGAAAAGATCGACTGGACAACCCTCCCATCTACTTTCTCAACAATCCTCTCCAAGAAGTTCTGTCGCTCAAGATTTTGGGTCTCACTATCTGCCATGATCTTTCTTGGGAAAACCACATTTCCAAGCTGGCCTCCAAAGCCAGTCGCCGACTGGGCATCCTACGTCGTGCGAAGTCCTTCCTCGGCACACCTGAGCTCCTCACCACATCCAAGGCTTTCATCCGCAGCTCAATGGAATACTGTTCTCCCCTATGGGCCGGTGCTCCTGCCTCACACCTAGCTTGGCTTCACGCTGTTGAAACCAAAGCTTTCAGAATTATTGGAATCTCCCGCGATGAAGCTATCTCTGAGGGCCTTTCACTCACTCACCGCAGGCAGGTAGGTGGTCTTTCTGTCTTCTACCGACTCCTCTCCGGCCTTGCACCCCCAGCTCTCCCTGTGCTCTGTCCCCCAAATATTCCTACAGGTCGCACAAGATCTGCCAGCAACCCTCTGATGGTTAAACTGCCGAAATCTCGGCTCTCTGCTCACCTTCACTCTTTCATTCCTCTTTTCTCCCGCCTCTGGAACAAACTCCCTCACTCCCTTCAATACCACTCCTCCCTCCAGGTCTTTAAAACAGCTGTTCACCACCATCTCTTATCTTCCCCCATCCAAAACCTTGATCTTTTCTACCCCCGCTAATTCACCCCAGATCCACCTTGTTTGAAATTCCAACTTCTTTCCTGGAAGTCCTGGCAGTGTCCATATGTTTTATACCTCTCCCACCGCCCCCTTCCCATGCCCCCCCCCCCAAAGCCCTCGCCCTCTCTCAGATCTCTCGATGTCTCCATGTCTCTCGGTCCCTGCTCTCAAATGTTGTGTTTATGTCCTTCCCCCTCTCTCCCCATCTTGTCTTCCGCTCCCGATGTTATATGTTTTATGTGTCGGTTTGTCTTTCTGTGTGATTAATGTTCGCTCTTTCACGAGCCTCGATCTTGTATACAAAAAAAACAAAAAAAAAAAACCAACCGGAAGCCAGGTCTGAGCATGGCCATTTGGATGCACCAGCCACATCGCCACGGAAGACAGGCAGACTGCAGACACACCCCAAGGAGCCGCGATTTGCCAGGGCCTAGCAAAAAGCAACTCGCTATTGGGTGGGAGTTGACCAACGGGAAGGCCGGGGTAAGAAGGGACTCGTGATTGGCCAGGGCAGAGCAAGAAGCTACCCACTGATTGGTGGAAAGAAGGCCGAGGAGGAAACAGAGCGCCAATTGGCAAAGACCACCTATGACGTCAGAGGCGAGCAAGAAGCGGCGCGCTGATTGGTGGAAAAGCGCTGATGACGTCACGACCCCGACCATAAAAGAACTCTCGGACCGACATTTTCTCTCTTGCCTTTTGCCCTTCACGCCTTCATCTTGCCCTCGACGACCTCTTACCCTTCCTCACCTCTTGCATCTTCCTCTGTCCCTTTACGTTCCTGCCTCTCACTCACCCCTCGACACTTGCTGACACCATCATTTGGCGTGTGAGGAGAACGGAGGCCGTCGCGTATGGGGAGTGAAGCTGCGCGCCTGCCGTTCGAGATGGACCGCGAGGCTTTGTTTCCACCAAGGCAGAAGCCACGTCCGGACTGCGCGATCGGGGCCTGACGATTGCCGACGACGCACCGAGTGAGTTGAGCTAAGTGCCATAATTACACTATTATTTTCCAGTTCTTGAATTCCCCTCTGTCTGTGTACTGTGTCTTAGTTTTAACGTCATGTATTCTTGTTATCAGAATCCGTTTAATAAATCCTTTTGTTATTTTCCTTGTACATTTCTAAACCCGGTTGTTGTTTGAGTAATTTTCTGCAGGTTGAAGTCTGCCCAGCGGGATCGCTCAGGTAAGCGCTTCAGCCTCCTCCCCTCTCTTCCCCCGCATAGATAAAGTCCGCAATTGAACTGAACGCTTCCGAGTTAAAGCTTGCTATTGGCCATCCATGACACTCCTGGTGTTAACTGGGAGGAAATCACACGACAATATAGACATATAGTTTTTGGACCTATCTCTCAGGTTTAGAAACCAAGCCAATGTTGACCTTTTGACCTCCAAAATAATTGGTGGTTGAATTCAGTGACCTGATATGCAAATCCTCTTCAAATTTCAAGTCAATCGGATGAAAATTGAGGATTTTAGAAATTTGAAAAAAGGCATTGAACTTTGGCCTATGTTGACCTTGTGACCTATGAAAGAATAGCACTCAGAGCATCCTTTTGACCTCAAAAATAATTGGTGGTTCAATTCAGTGACCTGATCTGCAAATCGTCTTCAAATTTTATGATAATCGGAAGAAAAGTGACAATGTTAGTAATTTGGCCTGCGTTGACCTTGTGACCTATGTTGACCTCAAAAATAGTTGGTGGCTCAATTTAGTTATCTGATATGAAAATCATATTCAAATTTCAATTCAATCGGATGAAAATTGAGGATTTTAGAAATTTGGATAAAGTGGTTGACCATTGGCCTATGTTGGCCTTTTGACCTCAAAAATAAATACGATTTTGTCGGACCACCAACTCTACTATTTGGTGAAGTTTCATGATGATCAGTTTTAAATTGTGACCTAAAGGCAAGTGTAAGTGAGCGGACAGAGAAACTAAACACACAAACCAGAGTGATCAACATACTTGTCAAATTGTTGTTGTTTTTTGCCAACAAGCAGTCATCTAACAGAACTTGCGAAATCAGTCGCTGTGACCTTGACCTTTGGCGCTCAAAAAAATGCTTCCAGCTTTTGATTGATGAACCAATTCAGTGACCCAAAATGCAAAGGTTTTTCAATTTTCAAGTCAATCAAATGATTATGTACAACTTATCCCTGACATGCCCCAAGTAAAGGTGTAAATCTAACCTACTCGAGCAAATGGTCCATACTTTATGGGTTTGTGTTGATTCTTGAATCAACTTTTTCAAATTCCTGAACACCATCAAACCCAAAGCTGAGGGTTAGGATGGACATTGTGCTCGAGGTAGCATGGATCATGTGGTATGGACTGAGGATTCTTCTAACTCTGCTTTACCGAACTGGGCCTCATTCACAACTGCTTCTCATATGCTGGTAAATTCTACAAGCAGACAAACGGTGTATCCATGGACACCAAAATGAGCCCCACCTATGGAGATAATTTGATCGGTTTCATTGAGAAACAAAATTTCTGACCAGTTTGACAGTCTCACCCCAGAATTATTTCGCAGCTACAAAGAAGACTGCATTGGTGCTGCATACTGTCGCAGAAAGCACCTTCAGTGATGTGTCGGCTTTGTCGATTCTGTCCACCCTACCTTCAATTTAAAGCGGGAGAATTTGATTACCTTTGATATCTTTCTCGACAATAATATTGTAAAAAATAACGGATTTGCTACGACTGTTCATTATAAACCTACAGATTCACACAGCTACCTTCAATATTCATCCTCCCACCCATCCCACATCAAATGTTCCAATTCCTTCGATTCCAATGTGTGTGCAATAACAATTCTGAGTGTGAATCAAAATCATGTAAGTCGTGTAAAATCATGTAATCATGTAAGATGTGAAAGTTATTTACTGAGCGAGTCTTTCTCACCTCCATTGTGACAGTGCACTGCAGAGTGCCTGCCACACCAACAAATAGACAGCTTTTTATGCCTCCGCCGACAAAGTCGCCAGAGGCATTATGTTTTCGGGTTGTCTGTCCTTCCGTCCGTACATTCGTCTGTCCGTCTGTCCGAAACCTCGTTTTTCTCAGCAACCACATGTCTGATTGAGACGAAATTTTCAGGGTAGGAGTGACACCCATGCAGAATGTTTTTATGATAATTGTGACGTAATAGGTCACGTGGTATGGCAGCCATCTCGGATTAAAGCAAATAATTAAAATATTATTTCTCAGACCGTTTTTTTTTTTTTTTTTTTTTGGGGGATACAGAATCGAGGCTCGTGAAAGAGCTAACATTTATTTCACAAACAAATCAAACAGACAAACAAAATATATAAAAAGAGGCGGCGGAAGACAAGATGGGGAGAGAAGGGGAAGCACACAAACACAACATTTGAGAGC
This sequence comes from Myxine glutinosa, assembly GCF_964187855.1. NCBI lineage: Eukaryota > Metazoa > Chordata > Myxini > Myxiniformes > Myxinidae > Myxine > Myxine glutinosa. The sequence goes on along the minus strand of NC_136263.1, from coordinate 117,052,073 downwards.
AGGGTGAGGGCTTGGGGGGAGGAGGCATGGGAAGTGGGGTGGAGGGTGGGAGAAGTATAAAACACAAGGACACCAAGGACTTCCAGGACAGAAGTTGGTATTTCAAAAAAGTGGATTTGGGGTGAAATTAGCGGGGGTAGAAAAGATCAAGGTTTTGCATGGGGGAAGATAAGAGATGGTGGTGAACCGCTGTTTTAAAGACCTGGAGGGTGGAGTGGGATTGAAGAGAGTGAGGGAGTTTGTTCCAGAGGCAGGAGAAAAGAGGAATGAAGGAGTGAAGGTGAGCAGAGAGTCTTGATTTTGGCAGTTTAACCATAAGAGGGTTGCAGGCAGATCTTGTGTGACCTGTAGGAATATTTGGGGGACATAGCCCAGAGAGAGCTGGGGGGGCAAGGCCAGAGAGCAGTCGGTAGAAGACGGAAAGACCACCAACCTGCCTGTGGTGAGTGAGTGAAAGGCCCTTGGAGTTAGCTTAATCACGGGAGATTCCAATGATTCTGAACGGTTTGGTTTCAACAGCGTGAAGACGAGCTAGGTGTGAGGCAGGAGCACCAGCCCCGAGGGGAGAGCAGTATTCCATTGAGCTGCGGATGAAAGCCTTGTATGTGGTGAGGAGCTCAGGTGTGCCAAGGAAGGACTTCGCACGACGGAGGATGCCCAGGCGGCGACTGGCTTTGGAGGCCAGATTTGAAATGTGGTTTTCCCAGGAAAGATCATGGCAGATAGTGAGACCCAAAAGCTTGAGTGACAGAACTTCGTGGAGAGGATTATTCAGAAAGTGGATGGGAGGGTTGTCCAGTCGGTCGTTTCGGAGAGACATCGTAAGAGTGTGAGATTTGTGAGGATTGAAAGACATGTTCCACTTGTTTGCCCAGTCTGTGATTTTGTCCAGGTCTGCAGAGAGTGAGGAGGCTGCAGACTGCCGATCTGAGGGATGAGGAATGGAGCGACAGAGAGTGGAGTCATCAGCAAAGAGATAGAGAGGATTTTCCAGAGAGTCAGAGAGATCATTGATGAAGACCAGAAAAAGCACAGGGCCCAGAACACTGCCTTGGGGAACTCCAGCCTGAACAGGAAGAGGAGATGAGAGAAACCCGTTCAGGGCCACACGTTGACTATGACTAGAGAGGAAGTCCGCCAGCCATGCGTGGAGATTTCCATGGATACCAAAGGAGGAGAGTTTGGTGAGCAGAGCGGGGTGCCAGACCGTATCGAAGGCACGTGATATGTCAAGGGAGACAGCTCTAATTTCCTGTTTGGCATTGAGGACCTCCATCCATTGTTGAGAAAGCAGAAGCAGCATGTCCAGAGTAGTGACCAGGTCTGAAACCAAATTGATGATCAGAGATCAAGCCATTGGAGAAGAGGAAAGATTTCATATCCGAAGCAATGATGGATTCCATGACTTTGCTGATAATTGGTAGAAGGCTGATTGGTCTCTAGTTGCTAGGATCTGTTTTTGCACCTTTTTTGTGCAAAGCGGGGATGTTGGCTGATTTCCAAGCAGGTGGCAGATGACCTTGAGCAAAAGAGAGGGTGAAGAGAACAGAGAGAGGGAGTGAAAGAGCAGAAGAACAGGATTTTAGGACCCATGGGCTGATGCCGTCAGGTCCAGTTGCAGAATCAGAGTCGAGGGTTGACAGAAACTTTTCCACCTTGTCAGGAGGAAAGGACACAGAGTCCAGGAGCAGCTGGGTACGACTGGGTACGGTGGGTACAGAGAGGGATGGGTTTGGGACAAAAGATTTAGAGGCAAACACAGAGTTGAGGCATTCAGCTTTTTCACGTGCGGAGTCAGCCGTGTAGCCGTTTGAGGTGAGGGAGGGGATGGAGGGGGAACAAACACCAGAAACAGATTTGACCAGACGCCACCAGGATTTGGAAGAGGGAGACAGATAAGAGAGTTCGGTCTTGAGAACGGAGAGATATTGATTCCTGGCTCTCCTGAGGGTGGACTCACACTTGTTTCGGGCTTTGTGAAAGGAATTGAGATTTCCTTCCGTTGCATTTGCTTTCCAGGAGACGAAAGCAAGTTGTTTCTGGGCAACAGCCTCACCACAAGATTCCGTGTACCATGGACGGGAGGAAGGGTATGACAACTGAAGACGAGATGGGATAAATCTGTGCATGAGAGAGAGCAATTTGCTTTGGAAGAATTCCCAGGATGAGTTTATGTCAGAGGCGGTAGAGATGGGAGACCAGTCCAGATGCTTGATGGCTGCTTAAAGACCGTGCCAGTTGGCCTGAGTGAAATGCCAGACTCGTCGATGCTGAGGAGGCTCTCTGAGAATGGTCAGAGAGATGTCCACTTTAACAAGCACATGATCAGATGAGCCGATTGGAGCAGAAGAAGAGCAGCAGACATTTTCAGGGAAGTTAGTCATAACCTAGTCCAGAAGAGAAGATGCTCCGTTGACCGAGTTCCGGGTCGGGAAATTGACAGATTGTGTCAGTCCCAGTGAGTCTTTAAAGTCCTTTGCTGAAGAGCCATGGCTGGTGAGAGATGTACCCACACCCAGCCAACTGGCATGGTGACAATTGAAATTACCACATATGAGGAAGAGAGAGTTGGGATGGGTAGATAGAAGTTGGTCCATATTATCAGACAGCGAGATGTAGATGGAGTCATCACTGTTTTGTGGACGGTACAACACACTTATGAACAAAAGGTGGGAGCGAAGGGGAAGCCGTAGCCAAAGGTATTCCTGGGGTTGAGTTGGAGAAAGTTCAGTGCAGGGCGAGTGAGGAAGAGAGTTTTTTTTATAAAGATAGCAACCCCATCTCCACGACGAGGCTCAGGTCTATCATACCGGAGGAGGGAGTAACCTGGGAGAGATACCAATGAATCAGAGACATCATGAAGGAGGAAAGTTTCTGTTAAGCAGATCACGTCTGGTTTGTCAGAAGCAACCTGTATGGAGAGATCAGTCAAGTTTGAGCGAAGGCCCCGGATGTTTGAGGTCCATACCGTTAATGAAGAGGAAGGGGGAGCATCGGATACAGAACAGGGGGGGGGGGGAGGGGTAGGGTAAGATGTGGAAGAGGAGGAAGTGGTAGGGAGAGCTGTTGAAGGTGTCAGAGATTTCAGAATAGCTTGGAGAAAGGGATGAATGGGGCAGACAAAAGGGTTGATGGTGATTGGGTGAGGCACAGTGAGGTGTTATTTGAGGAGGGGGAAGAGCGAGGCAAAAGGTTGGGGGAGATGAAGCTGAAAGTTGGAAGAAGATGGAAGAAGCGGGGAGGACGCTTTGAGGAGGAGGGATGAGAGGGGAGTCTAGGAGGGGAGGAGAGAGGGAGAGTCTCGGAGGGGAGGGGTTTGGGGGGAGTTTAGGAGGGAAGGGCGAGGGCGAGATCACGGCGAGGTCACGTCTTTTCGAAGCTGCTCCATGCGCTCACGCTTTCGAAGCTAAGTGATATTTCTCAATCGTGTTTTTGTCGAGACTGTATCTATCTTTCGGTGTATGTACCTATAGCGTATCTTTTGGAAAATTTTCGGTGCTAATTTTTCGTACATGTATACACAATCGTCGGTTAATGGTATCGAGTATTCTGCGGCCTAGTACTCGTAGGCTTGGACTACCATACCGTATCCGACCTTGTGGTTTGTTTTTCTCTCAGCGATTCGTCGAATGCGCTGAAATTATTTTCGTTCACTGTTTCGTCCCAGTCGTTCACCCCGTACCTCCTTGTTTAATATCTGTACTCACAAAAAAAAAAAAAAAAAAAAAAAACCCCAAAAAAACTATTTCCTTCCCAGGTCTTATTCTTTTATTTGTTCTTTTTGTTCGTTCGTTCTTCGTTCGCGATCACGCGGTTAGAAATGTATAATCTCTCCCCTGAACAACTATTTTCTCTCATATATTATAACACCCTTTTGTTCTTTTCCTACAAAAGGATGCTTTCGTCTTGCTCACCAAATCTATTCATTCCAAAAAATATATATAATACCATCTCTTACAGTTCCTCCTTTCTACATTCCCTAAACTATCCAGAACTCCATCCCTCCTCCAGTGTCCTCAAACGTATTTTTGACTCGAAGGTCTCAAACTCATTTTGCAAAAAATGTTCGTTTCCCATGAATCGTACACTTTTCAAAATCCAATCTCACCCCTCCCCTCCAAATCCTCCCCATCACCCATCCCTTTCAAATCTCCCCCCTTGCCCCTTCCCTCCCCTCCCTCCTAAACTCCCCCCACAACCCCTCCCCTCCGAGACTCTCCCTCGCTCCTCCCCTCCTAGACTCCCCTCTCACCCCTCCTCCTCAAAGCATCCTCCCTGCTTCTTCCTCCTTCCAACTTTCACCTTCATCTCCCCAAACCTTCTGCCTTGCTCTTCCCCCTCCTCAAATAACACCTCACTGTGCCTCACCCAATCTCCATCAAACCTTTTGTCCGCCCCATTCTTCCCTTTCTCCAAGCTATTCTGAAATCTCTGACACACCTTCAACAGCTCTCCCTACCTCTTCCTCCTCTTCCACATCTTACCCTACCCCCCCCCCCCTGTTCTGGACCCGATGCTCCCCCTTCCTCTTCATTAACGGTATGGACCTCAAACATCCGGGGCCTTCGCTCAAACTTGACTGACCTCTCCATACAGGTTGCTTCTGACAAAACAGATGTGATCTGCTTAACAGAAACTTTCCTCCTTCATGATGTCTCTGATGCCTTGGTATCTCTCCCAGGTTACTCCCTCCTCCGGTATGATAGACCTGAGCCTCGTCCTGGAGGTGGGGTTGCTATCTTTATAAAAAACTCTCTTCCTCACTCGCCCTCCACTGCCCTCTCTCCACCTCACCCCCAGGAATACCTTTGGCTACGGCTTCCCCTTCGCTCCCACCTTTTGTTCATATGTGTGTTGTACCGTCCACCAATCAGCGATGACTCCATCTACATCTCACTGTCTGATAATATGGACCAACTTCTATCTACCCATTCCAACTCTCTCTTCCTCATATGTGGTGATTTCAATTGTCACCATGCCAGTTGGCTGGGTGTGGGTACCTCTCTCACCAGCCATGGCTCTTCACCAAAGGACTTCTGCGACTCACTGGGACTGACACAATCTGTCAATTTCCCGACCCGGATCTCAGTCAACAGAGCATCTTCTCTTCTGGATTTGGTTTTGACAAACTTCCCTGAAAATGTCTGCTGCTCTTCTTCTGCTCCAATCGGCTCATCTGATCATGTGCTTGTCAAAGTGGACATCTCTCTGACCATTCTCAGAGAGCCTCCTCAGCGTCGACGAGTCTGGCATTTCACTCAGGCCAACTGGCACGGTCTTCAAGCAGCCATCAATCATCTGGACTGGTCTCCCATCTCTACCGCCTCTGACATCAACTCATCCTGGGAATTCTTTCAAAGTAAATTGCTCTCTCTCGTGCACAGATTTATACCATCTTGTCTTCAGTTGTCATACCCTTCCTCCCGTCCATGGTACACGGAATCTTGTGGTGAGGCTGTTGCCCTGAAACAACTTGCTTTCGTCTCCTGGAAAGCAAATCCAACGGAAGGAAATCTCATTTCCTTTCACAAAGCCCGAAACAAGTGTGTGTCCACCCTCAGGAGAGCCAGGAAACAATATCTCACCCTTCTCAAGACCGAACTCTCTTATCTGTCTCCCTCTTCCAAAATCCTGGTGGCGTCTGGTCAAATCTGTTTCTGGTGTTTGTTCCCCCTCCATCCCCTCCCTCACCTCAAACGGCTTAACGGCTGACTCCACACGTGAAAAAGCTGAATGCCTCAACTCTGTGTTTGCCTCTAAATCTTGTGTCCCAAACCCATCCCTCTCTGTACCCACCGTACCCAGTCGTACCCAGCTGCTCCTGGACTCTGTGTCCTTTCCTCCTGACAAGGTGGAAAAGTTTCTGGCAACCCTCGACTCTGATTCTGCAACTGGTCCTGACGGCATCAGCCCAAGGGTCCTAAAATCATGTTCTTCTGCACTTTCACTCCCTCTTTCTGTTCTCTTCACCCTCTCTTTTGCTCAAGGTCATCTGCCATCTGCTTGGAAATCAGCCAACATCACCGCTTTGCACAAAAAAGATGCAAAAACAGATCCCAGCAACTACAGACCAATCAGCCTTCTCCCAATTATCAGCAAAGTCATGGAATCCATCATTGCTTCAGATATTAAATCTTTCCTCTTCTCCAATGGCTTGATCTCTGATCATCAATTTGGTTTCAGACCTGGTCACTCTACTCTGGACATGCTGCTTCTGCTTTCTCAACAATGGATGGAGGTCCTCAACGCCAAACAGGAAATTAGAGCTGTCTCCCTTGACATTTCACGTGCCTTCGATACGGTCTGGCACCCTGCTCTGCTCTCCAAACTCTCCTCCTTTGGTATCCATGGAAATCTCCACGCATGGCTGGCGGACTTCCTCTCTGGTCGTAGTCAACGTGTGGCCCTGAATGGGTTTCTCTCATCTCCGCTTCCTGTTCAGGCTGGAGTTCCCCAAGGTAGTGTTCTGGGCCCTGTGCTTTTTCTGGTCTTCATCAATGATCTCTCTGACTCTCTTGAAAATCCTCTCTATCTCTTTGCTGACGACTCTACTCTCTGTCGCTCCATTCCTCATCCCTCAGATCAGCAGTCTGCAGCCTCCTCACTCTCTGCAGACCTGGACAAAATCACAGACTGGTCAAACAAGTGGAACATGTCTTTCAATCCTGACAAATCTCACACTCTTACAATGTCTCTCTGAAAGGACCGACTGGACAACCCTCCCATCTACTTTCTCAACAATCCTCTCCAAGAAGTTCTGTCGCTCAAGCTTTTGGGTCTCACTATCTGCCATGATCTTTCTTGGGAAAACCACATTTCCAAGCTGGCCTCCAAAGCCAGTCGCCGACTGGGCATCCTCCGTCGTGCGAAGTCCTTCCTTGGCACACCTGAGCTCCTCACCACATACAAGGCTTTCATCCGCAGCTCAATGGAATACTGTTCCCCCCTCTGGGCTGGTGCTCCTGCCTCACACCTTGCTCGGCTTCACGCTGTTGAGGCCAAAGCTTTCAGAATCATTGGAATCTCCTGCGATGTAGTCAACGCCGAGGGCCTTTCACTCACTCACCGCAGGCAGGTTGGTGGTCTTTCTGTCTTCTACCGACTCCTCTCCGGCCTTGCTCCCCCAGCTCTCTCTGTGCTCTGTCCCCCCAATATTCCTTCAGGTCGCACAAGATCTGCCTGCAACCCTCTTCTGGTTAAACTGCCAAAGTCTAGGCTCTCTGCTCACCTTCACTCTTTCATTCCCCTTTTCTCCCGCCTCTGGAACAAACTCCCCCACTCCCTTCAATCCCACTCCTCCCTCCAGGTCTTTAAAACAGCTGTTCACCACCATCTCTTATCTTCCCCCATCGAAAACCTTGATCTTTTCTACCCCCGGTAATTCACCCCAGAGTCCTTGCAGTGTTCATATGTTTTAATCCTCTCCCACCTCCCCCCAAGTCCTCCCGATGTCCCTGCTCTCAAATGTTGTGTTTGTGTCCTTCCCCCTCTCTTTTTTGTCCTTCCCCCTCTCTCCCCATCTTGTCTACCGCTCCACTTTTTTTTGTGTTTTGTGTGTCGGTTTGTCTTTTTGTGTGATTAATGTTAGCTCTTTCACGAGCCTCGATCTTGTATACAAAAAAAAAAAAAAAAAAAAAAGCAAGGGGGGAGATTTGAAAGGGATGGGTGATGGGGAAGATTTGGAGGGGAGGGGCAAGGGGGAAGATTAAAAAGAGATGGGTGATGGGGTAGATTTGGAGGGGAGGGGGTGATGGGGAAGTTTTGGAGGGGAGGGGTGATGGGGAAGTTTTGGAGGGAAGGGGTGATGGGGAAGATTTGGAGGGGAGGGGTGAGATTGGATTTTAGAAAGTGTACGATTAATGGGAAACGAACATTTATTGCAAAATGAGTTTCTTGTGACCTTCGAGTCAAAAATACGTTTGAGGACGCTGAAGAAGAGGTGGAGTGCAGGAGAATTTCGGGAATGTAGAAAAAAGGAACTATAAGAGATGGAATTTTTTTTTGGAATGAATAGATTTGGTGAGCAAGACGAAAGCGTCCTTTTATAGAAGAAGAATAAAAAGGTGTTATAATATACGACAGAATACAGTTCTTCAGGGGAAAGTTTAAACATTTTTAAATTGAGCAGTGAAAACTTTCTGGGGAAATGGAAAATGGAAATGGGGGTGAAACACGTGATCGAAGAACGAATGAACAAATAAGAACAACGAATAAACGAATAAGAACAGAAGGAATTTTTTTTTTTTTTTTTTTTTTTTGAGTTGAGATTTTAAACAAGGAAGTATGGGGTGAAAGACTGGGGAAAAAACAGAGAACGAAAGTAATTGCAACGCAATCGACGGACCGCTGAGAGAAAAACAAAGCCTCAAGGTCGGACACGGTAGCCTACTCGGCCTCAAAATACGCGACACGAATTAACCGACGATTTTGTATGCAGGTATGAAAAATTAACACCGATAATCTTACTAAAGACAAACTATAGGTACACACACCGAAAGATAGATACAGTTTCGACAAAAACAAAATTGTGAAAAATTACTTAACTTCGAAAGCGTGAGCCGTTGAATGGAAAAATTTGAAAGTTGGCACATTGTCAAGTACTCCCAATGGGGAACAAAAGCATGATAATGATGACATCATAGGTAAAGTGATATACCAGGAAAAATTGTTTTAATTGAATTCCTTGACATAAAAATCTGAAATTGCATGCACATGATCTATGACCCATTTGTATTGAAATATAAAATATATGACATCATAGTTGACATGGTTTGACAGCCATTTTGGATTGGAGGAAAATATTAAATAATTATATCTCTGAAACCACTCACCCTATCGATGCAAAATTTTACAAATATAATCTAACAGCACTGTTGCATGTAGTTTGAAAATGATGATGTCATATCACGTCTATCACATGGTTTGGCAGCCATCTTGGATAGAAAAACTAACCTTATCCGATCAATACGAAACTTAAAAAACATGATCCACTCCCCATACATATGCAGAGTGATGGCATCTACCCGTTGTGGGACTATGCGGAGGCATATTGGTGACACAGTCACATTGTTCTAGTTTTTCCTTTTTTTGCATGCAGAGTAAAGGCTCGTGGAAGAGCTATAACGCTGAGTAGATCAGGATGCAACAGAACAAAAGCAACAATAGAGAGAGGGGGAAACACCAACTGCGGGGTTTGAGGACAAAATAGAAGGAGACTTGGACAAATAATGGGTGAGGGGGGGAATGATTGGTAAAGGAGGATGCATGGGGTAGACATGATGGATACATAAGCAAACTCTCAGGAAGGGGAAAAAATGGAAATTTGAAAGGAGGTGCATTTGGGGAAAAGGGCGAGGAGTTAATGAGGGAAGAAAATATCATGATTTTGAATGAGGAATAATCTGAGATGGGGGTGAACAGCAGCTGTCTTAAAGATTTGGAGGGAAGAATGAGATTGAATTGACAGCTTCATCGTGGGAGGATTTTGAAGGCTTTGGTAGCCACGGTGTCAAGATGAGCAAGCAGTGAGCCAGGGGAGCCAGGCTAGAGGGGAGAGAGCACTCCATCGAGTTGTGGATGAAGATCTTGCAAGTGGATAGGAGATCAGGTGTGCCAAATAATGACTTTGTACAACACAAGATTCCTAGGCATCGGCTGGCTTTGGAGACCAACTTTGAAATGTGGTTTGCCGAAGAAAGATCATGGCTGACAGTGAGATCCAGGAGTTTGACTGATTGAACTTCCTCAATACGAAGGTGAAGAAGGATTTGCTATATGGTCCTTTCAGGGGGAGTTTAGGAGTGTGTGAGACTAGTCAGGATTGAAAGACATATTCTAAGTGTTTGACCAGTTTGTGAGTTTTTTCAAGCTCTAAACTGGCAACCCGACAGCACAGGTGGATTACGGTTTCAGATTGTGGGAAGTTTCGATTCCTGGCTTTTTCAAGAGGGAAAAGACTGCAGCATACCTGTCTGAAGAAGGAGGATTGCCACGACAGAAGGTGGAGTTACCAGTAAATAGATAAAGAAAATTTTGCAGAGAGTCAGTGATATCGTTGATAAAGATGAGGAATATGACTAGGCCCAGAAGACTGCTTTGTGGCACTCTGGCCTTGACAGGGAGAGGATATTAATTATTCCGTTGAGAGCCGCACAGGTTTTTAGGACAAATGCATCGATGCCACCTGAGCCTGTCACAGAAATGGAGGCGAGGTTTGCTGGAGACCTCTCCACCCTCTAAGCGAGAAATACGCAGTGTGCGGGACCATTTGGGTGCGAGAAGGTATGGTTGGTATAGGGAGTGAGGAATTCGGTACAAAAGTTTACCTGTTACATTGGAATACTCTCCTGATGTACACTTGATGCAATCGTAACAGCAAAATGGTTCACCTTTTCTGAGAACCTTTCTGGAGCCAGGTTTGCATGGGTCGTTACAAAATGACTGTGGAATCTAATGGGGAAATCAAGAAATGTATAACATTTAGATTCTATTCAGAAAAAGAAAATACATGCTTTTGTGCTTTTAGATTTAAGCAGTTGTGACAAGTCAGATACCTTATTCCCACCATCATTCCAAACTACTCTATTTGTATTGATGTGAAGTTGTTTGTCCTTTGCTGCTGAGGAATCGAACCCTCCCACAATCTGAAACCGTAATCCACCTGTGCTGTCCGGTTGCCAGTTTAGAACTTCATAAATAGCAGGAGGGTCTCCATTCTCATCAAAACTCACCAATTCACCAAGATTGTTTTTGAAGTAAACATTTCGGAGGTAGAACAACAACTGAATGGGATTTGCATGGAAACAAAAGGATGTAGCAGTATTTAGAATCCTCATAAGTTTCTTTTTCACAGAAAATATACAAGAACAGAAGTAATTATTTGGATTATCGGGCTGACAGGATGGCATTGTGCTACGCACACTCTCCTCTAATCTGTCTAGCCTGGGTTTGAAACTCAACCCAGCTGTAAACTGTCATCTTGGTGTTTCACAGGTGGGTTGATTCATCAATGTGTGTGCCGTCCCTCGGATGGACTGGACATTTTTACGGGCATCCTGTCTGCCAGCATTTGTTGGTGGATGTTAAAGATCCCATGGTGTCCTTCGTGAAGATTAGGCGATCTGTCACCGTCACCTTGGCCAAGTTCCAACTAGGGTATCACCATGGCCAAGAATACAAAATATATTTTGGCAACAGAATATAATAAAATAAACTCCTATGATAAAACTCATCTGGAACAGTTATGAATGTATAAAAATAAAACATTTTAAATTTAAATAAAAACATTTAACGAATAAAAACCAGTGCATTCGAAAATTAAGCTCAACTATGCCACTTTAATTACCATTTCAATAATCCTTCATATTGTGCCAGTGAAGTAATCACTTATAACACTAATATTTCTTTTTTTAAGACCATCCCACGACCCTCAGGAACGCCTTCATGATCCTCATTTGGGTTGCGACCATGGGTTTGGGAACCACTGACCTATATAGGCTATGAGCCAGACCCTCAAATTTTCGACATTATGCTCAATCAGAGGGAGGATGGCTAACAGTTATTTTTGGCAAGGCCAGGGACCCTAGTGCTGAAAAAAATGTGATAGCAGTGTGAAACTCTTAGCCGTATCTGTGTTATCATCACATTTGTCAGACCACCCCAATAACGCTTTCGGTAATTTTTCCGCCTAAGATTTAGGGGGTAGGGTTCGTTTTGGGGCTTTCAAATAATATCTCCTATATGTATCAGTTAGTGTTGTATACCAGGTGAAAGGTAATTGAATTATCTTTCACATGATGTATAGAAAGTGCCTGTGTGATATATAGTAACCTCTTTATGATCATTAAAACATAATTATTTCCGCCAACCCTCAAAAATTTATCACAAAATCCCCAATGAAAACAAAATTAGGCAAAAATTCAGTTTGGCGGATATTAAATGAATTTTTGAATTTGAGAAACACACAGTATGATTAAAGTCAAATTTGGGCCTTAAATCTCATACACCTTGATAAAGATGAGAAAATCCAATATACAGTAGTTGCTGTAACCATGACCTAAAATCCATAAATGTATATCTTTCCGCTCTTATGATATATTGATTTACATTTTACGATTTTTGACCGACAGCATGTATATAGTTTGTATACCATTATTGGTCTCAAAATAGTATATATAATATTGGGATGTCAGCCATATATAGGCCAAAAAGTACTGAAATTGGTGTCAGAAATGTCTAATTCTAAAAATATGAAGGCATTATGACCAAACTGTATGTGGTGTTCTTGAATATACCACAGACGTATGATGCATGTGATGATTAACCTACTCCATGTATATGTATGTATCCTGATGTACCCTAACTTGGCGAGATAATTTACATCATATTCATGCAAACGTTTTTAGTCTTGTAGTGTTGTATGGTTCTCTTATATTACCAGCTATACATAAAGTAAACCAAAGGAAAACAATGTACTTTCTATTTAAGCAACATATATTTATAGACATCATACCATAAAGTACACGAGTTATCAATTCAGCGTACACCATATTTGTTACACATATGTACATGATCTTTCTCCATACAGTTCTACAATTCAGAAGTTATCCTCGTCATCGTCGTCGTCTTCTTCATCGTCTTCTGCCGAACTGTCATCACTCTCACCATACACTCTCTGGTTGTCACATGTGGTGAGTTTGCACATGTCTGTGCACTTCAAACCACTGGCCATGCAGACACACATGGGTAGTGTGCATCTTTTCGAACAGGTGCATGCCAGTAAATCCAGAACCGCCTGTGGTGCGGGCTGTCCTTGCATCCAGTCGACTGCCAGCTGCACGCGACCATCCTGGGTATCCCAGTGCCATCCTTTCCCGATTGGACTCGGTACTGCTGGATCCATCTTGAGACTCCTCTTCCAAATAGCGGCTTGATAGTTGGCTCGCTGTGCATGTTTGGTTAAGCAGTCTTTGCACGGAGGTAGCTGGTGACTGTCGATCTCTCCCCTCTTGGCACAGAACAGGTGATATCTCAAGTCATTCACCTTCACTGTCCCCGACTTCGGTGCGTACATGAGACAAGTGAAGTTCTCCAATTTATCCATCAGTTCCTCACTGACGTCCCAGTCCTCTCCCAGCTGTGTAAATGCATCCTGCACATCTTTGTTGGTTCTGATGAGTTTTAGTGCAGTCAGTTTTCCTCGTCCAGCGAACGTGCTGACTGTGTCGCATCCGGTATAGGCATGCATTCCAATTAGGGCCTGACATACATTTGTGCCGACTGACTTTCCTATTTTCCCTATGTCTAGGATTTTAGCCCTTGCTTTGGTGCCACATTTCTGAAACAACTTGGCATGAATCTTGGTATGAAATGCCAAGCCAATGACAAGTACGTCGGTGTCATCTGAGCTAATAAGCACAGACTGGTATCCATGTGTGGCAGCATGGGCAGCATGCAAGAACAGACGACCATCTGCTTCCTCGTGTGTGCTTTCCAGGGCCACTACTTCTTGGCTAGCATCAGATGTGATCTGATAACACTTGTCATCGCATGTTACAAAGAGAACCTTTCCCTGTAGGCGTCTGATGTACTCTGGTTTCTTCCACTCTTCGACCAGGAACATGATAAGACTTGACTTGTTCCCAACATAGCTGAGAAACTTGCGCCATTGCCTTACAATTTGAGATGCCGTGATGTTTTTCAGCTCAAGTCCAAGTTCTCCCCCCCTGGTTAACCGTTCGCTGTTGTGGAAGTGTAACTCAGTGTAACTTATTGATTGGCACTGGTAACTCATTGATTAAGACTGGTAACGAAGCAGATAGAAATGAATGCCAAGAATGTGCACGAACATGGTAATCTCTTGTCCACCTGGTCACAGCCCCAGGCTGGAGCACCCCCCTATCGTTTGGTAAATGGAACTCGCAGCAGGAGGGGAGCGAGCTGGTGCCAGGACTCGGTGCATGCATGACCTCGGGGCATTAGCGGAGAAGGGATTAGTGCGACAAGGCCCATAAAAACCAGAGCAAACTATGAGTCAAGAGACTTGTCACCAGAAGCTCTGACCTACGGAACGGAACGGAACCCTGTGAACAGCGCTGAGAGACAGCACTCATACTCAGAACCTCTGCCCGACGGGAATGGTGGAGGAACATCGGCCGAACGAGAAGGACCATGCGAATAGAGTTAACCTGGTCCATTGAGTTAAACGGTATTATTTGGTAATGGAATGAAGTGAATAACCAGTTAATAAACCAGACCTTTTGTAAAACTTGTTTCCGACCATTGGCGTCTTGAGTCTCACCCACCACTTCCCCTACAATTTGGAGGCACCGCTGGGATCAATTGGACACATACAAGACCTTTAAAGGTGAGTGTGTCTTGTTTTTGTCCAGTATGATTTATGAACTTGGGAATAGTTATGTTGTATATACATGGAGGATTTGGTGTGTGGGACTTGTGATTGTCCATAGGTAATCCAAGGATGGAATGTTTTAAATGATTCTATTATTCGTGAGCTTGCGAGGATATGTACAAAAGCCTTGCTCTGGTCTGCAGGCAAATCGGCTCATGAAGTGCACCATGAGGCGATTTGTTTGCCGGTTCGGTAAGGTTCGGTAAGGTCCGTACACGTGTACAATCGTGTACACCCGTTTTAAATAAATATTTTTTTTCAGTTTTCCCACCATATCTAAAACTCGTTCGATCAACAAATAAATTCATGACAGACAACCCCATCTCATACCGGTCCAGAATTATTATGAAAGATGGCGATTGGATGAAAATTGCATCAAATTTTGTCCAGGTCCATCACTAAGCCTTTGAGACATGCTTCACGGTTGAATGAAAGACAATAATTAAATGCTTTTGTGGAAAAGCAATGGCAGACCACCCATTGTCACCACTTTCATGAGCTCAGAGAAATAAAAATTCCAAATTCCACTCTGATGGCTCAATGGAAATAGGCAGCAGAATGAAAATCAACAGACAATGGAACAGCTAGTGACGAGTGTTTGTGAGTAACAACCACCCTCTGGTCGAGGCTCATAGGAAAAGTGATACTTATTGATTCGGCACGCTTACAATAGATATTAATGGCGAAGGTTGTGGTTGGTTCGATTTTGCGAAATGAACGTTCTTTGAACAAGTTTAATGGGATTTAAAAAAAAGGATGTAAGGGTGTAATGTAATGTAAGGATGTAAGGTAAAATTGAGTTATGGAATTAATTGCTTTCAACAATGCAAAGGGTGACAAGATATGGGATTGTAATGGGATTTTAATGGGATAAATATAAAAGATATTTGTTTTTGTCAAGAAAAAAGTGACAATTAGCTGAGGAGTCACCGAGGCCAAACTTTAACCTTTGACGGCAGAGAAATTGTGTTCTGACAGCAGAAGACTTCCAAATAATATTTATGGCTGGATTGTTTCAAGAGAAATGACATACTATTTATTTTAATATAGAATTGCTATTAAATGAGAATTTTCATATTGGATGTTAAAGCAACGAAGAGTTTTATGGGATTATAAGGTCATATCGCGACATCATGGGAAAGCTAATGTTAATTGTGGGATGTCAGAGGTAATGGTGTAGTTTAATGTTCACACTGTTTTGGAAAATAATGCTCGATGCAACATGATCCTAAAAAGAACCCATCCCTACATCTAAGGATCAGGAAGGGAAGGAATGGAAAATTTGAAGTTTTAAAGTTACGGAACTCAAAATATCTAGGTTTGGATGTAGTCATTAAAAAATTGAGTCATTCATTGGTTTGATGATAATCCTAATATTTTGATAAATATTTGATAATAATCCTAATAATTTTAATCCTAGGAATAATATTGCTAATAGTTTGTCTGAAGGCTTTGATAAGTATTTGTCTAAAGCAAACAGCGACTTCTAAGATGACAGACGTGTGAGGTATTTGGCATCGCCAGACTAGCTTATTGGTTTAGGAATGTTTAGAGGTCATTGCAAAGTGATAATTACTTGTGATCATTTGTTGTTGGAACGTTTTGGGAACATTCAAATGTTGGGTTTTGCTAATGTTTCCACAACGTCGCCACAACGTTTCACTTTCGTTGTTGCAACGTTTTGCTCCAACGTTTTGGGAACATTCAAATGTTGGGTTTTGCTAACGTTTCCACAACGTCGCCACAACGTTTCACTTTCGTTGTTGCAACGTTTTGCTCCAACGTTTTGGGAACATTCAAATGTTGGGTTTTGCTAACGTTTCCACAACGTCGCCACAACGTTTCACTTTCGTTGTTGCAACGTTTTGCTCCAACGTTTTGGGAACATTCAAATGTTGGGTTTTGCTAACGTTTCCACAACGTCGCCACAACGTTTCACTTTCGTTGTTGCAACGTTTTGCTCCAACGTTTTGGGAACATTTAAATGTTGGATTTTGCTGACGTTTCCACAACGTCGCTACAACGTTTCACTTTCGTTGTTGCAACGTTTTGCTCCAACGTTTTGGGAACATTCAAATGTTGGGTTTTGCTAACGTTTCCACAACGTCGCTACAACGTTTCACTTTCGTTGTTGCAACGTTTTGCTCCAACGTTTTGGGAACATTCAAATGTTGGGTTTTGCTAACGTTTCCACAATGTCGCTACAACGTTTCACTTTCGTTGTTGCAACGTTTTGCTCCAACGTTTTGGGAACATTCAAATGTTGTGGTTTGCTGACGTTTCCACAACGTCGCTACAACGTTTCACTTTCGTTGTTGCAACGTTTTGCTCCAACGTTTTGGGAACATTCAAATGTTGTGGTTTGCTGACGTTTCCACAACGTCGCTACAACGTTTCACTTTCGTTTTTGCAACGTTTTGCTCCAACGTTTTGGGGACACTCAAATGTTAAGTAAATCGGATAAGAATTAACGAGTTATTTAATTATTAGCGATTAAGGAAGTACTTATTTAATTAATTACATTTCGTATTACATTACAGTAATTACATTACAGTAATTACCTGAGGTAATTACAGTAATTACAGTTCCAGTAATTACAGTAATTACAGTAATCATTACAGTAATTGCAATAATCTTATTACAGTAATTACATTACATTAACTCAGGCACCTTTTGAGTAAGGAAGCTGATATTTGGACATGACACTGACCAAGTGATGTGGCTGTCAAGAAAAATTTTGATTTATTGATTAATCATTTAATAAATTAACTCGTTGATTTATAAATGACTTATTTAATTAAAATTCCTCAGAGATACATCTTCGGATGAGATACTTGCAGATTGGTTATGCTATGAGCCAATTGATTAAGGAAAATATTTTGTGATGGCCATATTGGCAATTTTGTGGCCATATTCGTGGCAACTCAGTTAGTGCCACTGCACCTTTAAAATGCATCCCTGCGTTCATTTTTCGATCGATTGAGTTGAAATTTTGAACAATCGGATCTGGACTGTCGGTATTAACGACTCTAGCATGCACCCGTCCAATCAGGATGGAGCGGTATGGTCCCCGGATTATCACTGCCCGCAGTTTTAATTAGTTTTACTTTTCTCTTGGTCATATAATTTTGAAGACATGCATGTCATGATATAGGAAATGTTTGTTCTGTTGAACGGAATAAATGTTGTTTATTTGTGTGGGTGTGTATTTTTGTGTATTTTGGATATATTTTCACGACTAATTCCAGTTAACATCCTGCAAAATTTGCTCGTTTTCTGGCCGAGTCGAAATTGCGTTGAGTTCCTATGGCATGCGCCATTAAAAGCGCTGTGTAATGGTTGAGCTCCCTTTATTTCGTTTTGGTCATGCGGATGAGCAGACAAAGTGACGAATGCTGCGGCTGGAGCAGTAGAAGCGATGTTTTTAATGGAAACGATGTAATGAGTAATTAAAAGTGGGAGGGGCCAACACCACGCATACCTCTTTTAAGGTGTGTATAAACCCTGGAATAAACGTGGGAGGGGGCAACACCACGCATACCTCTTTTAAGGTGTGTATAAACCCTGGAATATTTCAGCAATCAATACAATGCTGAAACTATGTAAGTTAAGTTAATGAGTAATTTAATGAGTAACTTAATGAGTAATTTAATAAGTAATTTAATGAGTAATTTAATGAGTAATTTAATAAGTAATTTAATGAGTAATTTAATGAGTAATTTAATAAGTAATTTAAT
This sequence comes from Myxine glutinosa, assembly GCF_964187855.1. Lineage (NCBI taxonomy): Eukaryota > Metazoa > Chordata > Myxini > Myxiniformes > Myxinidae > Myxine > Myxine glutinosa. Next base: position 117,033,926 of record NC_136263.1, on the reverse strand, counting down.
GAGTAATTTAATGAGTAATTTAATGAGTAATTTAATAAGTAATTTAATGAGTAATTTAATGAGTAATTTCATAAGTAATTTAATAAGTCATTTAATGAGTAATTTAATGAGTAATTTAATGAGTAATTTAATGAGTAATTTAATGAGTAATTTAATGAGTAATTTAATGAGTAATTTAATGAGTAATTTAATGAGTAATTTAATAAGTAATTTAATGAGTAATTTAATGAGTAATTTAATGAGGAATTTAATGAGGAATTAAAAGTGGGAGGGGGCAACACCACGCATACCTCTTTTAAGGTGTGTATAAACCCTGGAATAAACGTGGGAGGGGGCAACACCACGCATACCTCTTTTAAGGTGTGTATAAACCCTGGAATATTTCAGCAATCAATACGATGCTGAAATGATGTAATTTACTGTGTAAGAGGGTCGACCTTGGGTTTGTTTGGGTTTTGTTGTTTATTTTTGTGGGTGTGTATTTTTTGTGTATTTTGGATATATTTTCACGACTAATTCCAGTTAACATCCTGCAAATTTGCTCGTTTGCTGGCCGAGTCGAAATTGCGTTGAGTTCCTATGGCATGCGCCATTAAAAGCGCTGTGTCATGGTTGAGCTCCCTTTATTTCGTTTTGGTCACGCGGATGAGCAGACAAAATGACGAATACTGCGGCTGGAGCAGTGGAAGCGATTTTTTTGAATTGTTCAATGATTATTCAATATTGTTATGACTTATTGTCAATAGGTATACTAAGTGGCCATGAGGTAGCCTGTTGCTATGTACAGTTTTATTCTATTGTTGATTATACCACATAGCTGTGGTGATAAAGGAAATGTTCGTTTTAAATAGATGATTATGATAGGACCATGACTATAAAATCATGATGATTATTATGAATGATATCATAGGGTTCAAATGCAGAATGATTGCATGAACTTGGGAAAGAACTTTCAAGCCCTATGGGATAAATTGGGTGTTACAAGCGATGGAGTTTCAAAATTTAGCATGATTGAAGGAATTTTACAGTCTTATTTCAGGAGTTTTACGAAATTTATATTGCCAAGAGATTTTGGGTACTATTAAAAGAAAAATGATGAGATATTTTTCCCAATGAACTTTAATATCTGCCATCCATTTTGGCTGTCTCATGAATGAAGGATGAGTTGCCTTTAGTGGTTGCAAAGAAAATTTGTGGAGACCAGGCAAAATGGGGAAATATGTCAGATATGACCCTAGGACAGAACGGTGATTCATCAATTGACATGAGGTATGAACCAGAGGTGACGACCGATGAGATTCGATCTCAGTCAATGGATGGACCTGTCCTGACATCATTGGGGAAAGGGCTTATGCAAGGAGTCATCCAAAATGATTAATTTGATTTATTGATGAATATTGATGAATTAATTGAAATTGAATAATTGACTGAATTGTTGATTGATTGAATCTAATTGATTGAATTTAATTGAATAAATTTAACTGGATAAATTGAATTGAATAAATTCAATTGAATATATTGATCGTTTGATTGATGAAAATGCGGTCTCAAGAAAGAAGCTTTAATATCTTTGTGAGATATTATCAATGTGAAGACAACCTTGGAAAATTGAGCAAGGTGGTGAGTTTATATATAGATATATATGTGCGGTTACCATTGTATGATTTCCCCTTCAACAGAGCGGACACCTGAGGATTCACCCATTTCATACTGACCCTCTGGCTCATCTGCAAATACTGATCTGTGAGATTGGATTGTGCAAAAGCCACAGGTGAGAGAGATTCTCTGTAAATTACCGTTTGAACAGGTGGAGAGATCCTTCCTGGAGGTACGAGTGAAGCTTTAGAGGAACAAACTACAACACATCCAACGCTACTTTGATAAAAGGCAGAATGGGAAATGGAGTCTGCAAGAATACACAAGGACAACCAGAGATTCCACAAAAAGGTACTTGTACACATCATATGTACGACCGTTATGGTGCCGAAGCTATAAGGCAGGTCGAGAATTGGTATTTGTGGACAAAGGGACATGATGAGGAGTTTCCAAGAGATGGTACATTTGAGCGAAGTCAATTGGAAAGATTAGAACAAAGATTGAAAGCCAGAAAGAGACAGAATGTAATGGTAGACTGGCTTGCATTCCATCTTTGGGATGGTGAATCCAGACAACGGGAACAGCAAGAACGGATAACGGATCTAGAACTTAAAATAAAAAGGATACAGGATACAGTGGAGGAGACAAATGCACAACTGCCCTCGAAATTAGGAATGAAAGTGACAGTTGTCCCATCTGATTTCCAGTTGTCTCCCCAAAAAGGACGGTACAGAGAATTTTTTCGTGTTTCAGGAGATAACGAGAGATTGCAGTGGCAACTCAGGGATGTAGAGATGCAGCCCAGCAATACAAGTGCACAGGTGCACAGACCAGGCAACGACAGAAACCGGTGTTTCAAGTGTGGACGGATGGGACATTGGAAAAGAGGATGTCCGTATACCAAAAGGAAGACAAGTTAATAGGGTAAACCAAGATCAAGGGTACCAGTGCTGACCGATACCTCAGACAATGATTAGGCCTTCATTGCGACAAATCCCAAATGACGATTGGCCTCAACAAATTAGATTACTGGACAAACATGAATAACTGTCGATGATTCTTGGGTCTGAAAAGTTTTCGGAGCAAGAATTATTCATTTTTTATTTTGCTTGTAAGCAAATTAGTAATTAATTGATCAAATGCCGAAATTGGATCTTTTATGTTGGGCACACAATTTTAAATTTACAAAGTTGGAACAATTGCTTTGCAAATTTTTGAAACCAAGTGACAAGAGTCACATGATGATCAGGTGGGAATTTCGGACTAGTGTTCCGCATGATTGATAGGTCAGTGGTCGACTGACATGCAAATGGGTGTGTAGTCAAATTTGGATAAATTATGGTGGGAACTGAAAGGGTAATTTCAATGTGACATCATAGGGGTTTTCTAAAAAATAAACTTTTTTGGTCCATTTGCGTATTAGCATTTATAAAATTGAAGGACAAATTTTATGAAAATGAAATAAAACTGACACCCAACCTGATCTGTAAATAATGGTTCCAACGCAAACAAATATGCATAATGCATGCGTGTGTGTGTGTTTTGTGTATCAATGTTTGTGTTTGTTGTTTTTGTTTTTGTGTATCAATCTTACAAGATTGTTGACACCGACAGTGTGCCTTGTCTGAAAAATAGATAGTTCCATGGGGAAGGGATCGCATATCGAGAGAATTCATAAAAATAAAAAAATAAAAAAATAGAAATATAATTTGATTATGAAAATTATCACTTTTGTCAAGGGAGATGGAGAATAAAGATTTGATTTGCTGAGTTATGAGCAGCTATTCATTAATAGTAAAAAAAAAATTGGAAGTAATCTAGGGATTCCATTGTGATCGAATTTATATGAGAATCAAAGCTATTTATGGATATGAGCTTCATAAAAATGTGGGAGTACAAAATTAGCCAAATTTTGGAGAGGTCTTACACTGACTTCCCAGAGTACTCTGCTCATGGATTTTTATATATATAAACTTGAATTTTATCAGCATATAAATTGTGCTGTATGTATGGATGTGGTTTAGGCATAGATGATATGGGAAAATAGTAAAGAAAATTTTGCTGGTTTGAACTATTGTGGTTTTTCAGTTCTGGAGTTCAAACAAAGTCACTGGTTAACAGATGAGAAAGGATAGTAAATAAATTATTCGATGCTGGGCAAATTAAGTACGATATTACTAAGACTTATGAGAGCTATTGTTCTTCCTTACAGCAGTGGAAAATTATTGGGAAAAATTAGATCCAACATAATGAATCTATAAAAGAATGTGATAGGGATAATATCCTCAATTTGTACTAATTATTTGATTGTGGGTAAAGGAATTAATTTATCGTAGTGGATTGTTAACAGCAGCCTGAAAATGTCCTGAGAGTGTGCATCCATGTAATCAGAAATCCCAGATTTGTTTTTACAAACAACATTTTGGTAGAGGTCTTGTGTGGACGAGCACTTCCTTGGTAGATAAAGAACGGTACTGCATGCCGGCAGCCACTTTTGCGGCCAGCTAGGCCAAACAAATTGAGAGGAAATTGTAGTTAAATACGTAAGTTACACATGGCTATTTGTAAAAAGGAAATTTGTTGAGATGGGAAACATTTTTCGAAGGTTTATTAAAGTGTTATAATATGACATGTGGCAAGGCAAACTATTGGATGGGAAAATTAGATCTGGCTATAGAATAAATTTATTGACCCCTTGAAGTTAATACTTCGAATCATTGTTTCACTGGCATTTTTTGTTCAAATTGGAAATAGTTTGGTAGAGCTTTGGTTAAAACCTTTGGTTGCGGTATCTTGGAACGAATTGATAAACCATAGGAGATTGATAAGAATAGAAACGAATATGGACCCAAAATAGAAAGTTGGATTCATGCCCCTCATTGCAAACAAGCACATGGGGCTAAGGTGGACGATCCCACAGAAAATGAGGCTGCACCTAGCAGCCCAGCAGAACATTCAGTGGCAGATAAATGATAGTCGTGATTTACAGTCATTTGAATTACATTTTAACACCCCTTGCATTGATAAACATTACATTTTCAACATGTGATATTCCTACTTGGGATAGTGACATTTATTTGCCTACATGACATACAATTACCTACTGATATTAATACAACATGAGTGAAAAATGTATCACAACTACACTCATGATCAGGGGATTGAGTTCAACCCCGGGAGATAGGGGGATCAGGGTAAGACAAATAATCTGATTTATGTTACATATTAAGGGATTTTCTTTATTTACCTTTTAGGAAGCTTGTTAGTTTGGTATATAATGTTGAATGTCATCAACATATAATTATGTCATAGGTATGAATATATACAAGGAGTAGCAGACTTGTTTGTTGGTTTAGTAGTTATAGTGGCAATTGTTTTAGTGGTGGCTTGATTGAAAGCCTTAGTTACGGTGTGTTTGAATAAGGTAACCAACAACACGATGATAACGCATGAAGTGACAAATGAGGAAAGAAATGTGGAACCAGAAAAGGAAGACTTTTATGGCGACATAATTACTGAGATTAAAAGATTAAATCAAGTGATGTTGCAAATGAATACAGTAGAATTAAGATAATGGCATAACGACAATGTTATGAGTTGTGTCAATTACAATATCAGTGAACTCATATCACCACGAGTGACACACTGTTAGGAAAAAAAAAAGGAAAAAGAAAAGTGGAGAGGGAATTATGGTAATAATACATTATGCTTAATTTGTTGGTTTGGGAAAATTGTTGTTGGGAATTAGATATTCCTGTTTGTGATTGTAATCATATACAATTTATTTTCTTAGAGTAGTGCTAAAATACCTGCACAAGTTAATTTTTGAACTATACACAAAGAATTAAGTTAAGCACCCACCCCGTTTTTTTACAACCTCGCACATTACAAGTTTGTTGTCGTCAAAACAGTGTAATATACCCATGATATTGCTATATTTTCTGGAGAAGTGATATTATGGTCACATAAAAACATAACAATCATGCCGTTTTCAATATTTTATTCTGAATAATTTAAGGTGAAATTTTTTGGGAATTTTAGGCATATTTTCACCTCAATTTAAGTATGGAGCTATAGGTCCATCACGGACAGTGTGGATGACGTTTATGTTTTCTAACGTACAGTCATTGTTCTGAGAAGACCTCTAGCGATCTTTGCGTCAATCCCATCTTCATGGATGACAACGCCAGGCCTCACCGTGCGAGACGCGTCCGAGCCTTGCTGGAGCAAGGTGCTGTGACAACCATCCCCTGGCCTGCGTACAGTCCTGACCTGAACCCCCTCGAGCACGTTTGGGACATGTTGGGACGACAAATTGCGAAGATGGTCCCTCCATTAGCCAATCTGGATGAATTGGAACGTGCATTACATCGGGAATGGAACAACCTGCCACAGCAACGCATACGACGGCTTACAGGGTCTATGAGACGTAGGGTTGAGTCAGTGATCCGATCACGTGGGTCCTACACACGTTATTGACGCAAAGATCGCTAGAGGTCTTCTCAGAACAATGACTGTACGTTAGAAAACCTAAACGTCATCCACACTGTCCGTGATGGACCTATAGCTCCATACTTAAATTGAGGTGAAAATATGCCTAAAATTCCCAAAGAATTTCACCTTAAATTATTCAGAATACAATATTGAAAACGGCATGATTGTTATGTTTTTATGTGACCATAATATCACTTCTCCAGAAAATATAGCAATATCATGGGTATATTACACTGTTTTGACGACAACAAACTTGTAATGTGCGAGGTTGTAAAAAAACGGGGGGGGTGCTTAACTTAATTCTTTGTGTATATATTAACCTGAAAGCAATTGTGGATGCTATTCTTAGTTTAGTAGTAAAATACATACCTGATTGAATATTATTTGTGTGACGCATATAAATGAATATAACTTTTTGAATGTTGTAAGGGAAAACAACAAATTGTTGAATGTGAAACTGTCGGAAGATATACATGATTATGCTGATTTCATGGTAAGATGTACCCTATCTGATTCAGTGTGTGTGGAAAGCAGATTCAGATGTGACTGAGCATAAGGATAAGACAAGATCACATTTGAAAGGGGTGCTAACGGAATTGGGAAGAAGTTCGAGAAAGAAAATTTGTGGCTAAAAAATGAAGTTAAACGTGGCATACACCCTCTTTCTAAAAGAATGATGAAGACATTCTCCCGTGTAACTTGGAGATGGATGCTTACCTTCACCAAGGAAATTTATGTGACCATTTGCCTGGATCACACTGCAACATATGAAAGAAAGGCGATCACTTACTCTTGTTTCAAGGCTTCGAACATTCATCACATCAGAAGTTGCAGGAGAACGACATTTTACCTGCAACCTCTGTGAAATGCGGGGACATATGTTATTACTTCACCAACTTCCGGGGAGCCGGCATGGAGCTGCAAACCAATGGCTGTGCCTTTTCACAACAGCTGTGCGCGATTCTGCGGGCCACTCCTGGTATGGACCATGGATGACCTGAACACCATTGTCCCAACATCATTGTGGATGCATCCGGCATCCCTGTTCCACATCTTGCTGGCCAATCAACGTCACACCAATACTTGCTGCCCACTCACAATGAGGGAGGAGGCAAGTCGACTACAACTGGGTGAAGGCCTTGTTCAGGAATTACAATGGTTTACAGCAAAAAGTGGCAAGAATGCTACAAGGAGAGCAGGGTCAGTCTATGACTCCGCAATGTTACCACAACAGCGAAATCCTACACGAAGTAGTGCAGGAGCTATGAAGACATTAGGAGAAAATGTTTCATACCTGGATTCAAACACAAGTGATCAGCCCTTCCTTTCAAACAAAGTCAACATTTGTGTGGAGGCAAACGTTTTTGCCAGATGGTGCAGATGCTTTACAAAACTTGAAAATGAAGTGAAATTGTTGTATCTTGGTGATGGAGTGTTGTTTTGAAAATATATTTGTGATGCAAATGCAATAGATTGAACAATATGGAAGGAGTCAATGACCAACGAAATGTTTTGTGATTCTTGCAGGATGACGGTGTATGCCTAAGGGAATTTGATTACCAAAGTGATTGATTATTTACTTATACTTGTAATGATGTTTACTTGCAGTGATTGATTATTTACTTATACTTGTAATGATGTTTACTTGCAGTGATTGATTATTTACTTATACTTGTAATGATGTTTACTTGTAGTGATTGATTGTTTACTTATATTGATGTTTAGATTAATGGTTAATATAAACAAAAACAAAAAGATGAGGGAATTGTGGAAGTGTAACTCAGTGTAACTTATTGATTGGCACTGGTAACTCATTGATTAAGACTGGTAACGAAGCAGATAGAAATGAATGCCAAGAATGTGCACGAACATGGTAATCTCTTGTCCACCTGGTCACAGCCCCAGGCTGGAGCACCCCCCTATCGTTTGGTAAATGGAACTCGCAGCAGGAGGGGAGCGAGCTGGTGCCAGGACTCGGTGCATGCATGACCTCGGGGCATTAGCGGAGAAGGGATTAGTGCGACAAGGCCCATAAAAACCAGAGCAAACTATGAGTAAAGAGACTTGTCACCAGAAGCTCTGACCTACGGAACGGAACGGAACCCTGTGAACAGCGCTGAGAGAGAGCACTCATACTCAGAACCTCTGCCCGACGGGAATGGCGGAGGAACATCGGCCGAACGAGAAGGACCATGCGAATAGAGTTAACCTGGTCCATTGAGTTAAACGGTATTATTTGGTAATGGAATGAAGTGAATAACCAGTTAATAAACCAGACCTTTTGTAAAACCTGTTTCCGACCATTGGCGTCTTGAGTCTCACCCACCACTTCCCCTACACTGTTTTTGATGGAAGTCTCCTTGTAGGTGTCAAAGACGACATCGATCCTCTGGCTACTGCATCCATCCTTCAGGGCCATGGATAGGACAATCATGGCCACTTCGGCAAATGTAGTTTGATCACCTGCCACCTTCTGTATAAGGAGCATCCCGTCAATAATTGTTGCCGAATTGTCGGGTATCCTTTCAGCCGGGGTCACAGTCCTTTGCAAGGCCGTGGCTAGGGCAGCTTTGTTGGTTTTCCGTAGAAGGCCTTCGGGTGTCGCCAGGGCCCATGGCAAGGGACCTAGAGGATGAGATAGCACCTCTGCCATGTGAAGATCTCGGCCCTGTACCATCACGATAATTCTACCAAATAGAGCTCTGTCTGCTTGAAGAATTACTGCCCTGCCATTGCTTCTGCATTCCTTCTTCTTAGTGAGGTTGCTGAAAGTCTTCAGCTTGTTCAGTTGCAAAGGGTCGTGGAATTTCTTGATTGGTGGGTTGCTCTCAAGTCGCTCAATCTTGAAGTTTGTGTAGCACTTGTGTCCGACTTCCCATGCTTTCTCCAGATCCTTGGCAATATTTGGAGGGGCTGCGCGTGCGGCGTGCACTTTCTATACATCATTTGAAAGGTAATTCAATAACCTTTTACCTGATATACCACACCAGCTGATATATACACGTGATATTATTTGAGAGCCAAAAAACTAACCCCACCCCCTAAATCTTAAGCGGGAAAAATGACCCGAAAAGCGATAAATGGGTGATCTGACAAATGTGATGATAACACAGATACGGCTAAGAGTTTCACACTGCTATCACATTTTTTTCAGCACTAGGGACCTTGGCCTTGCCAAAAATAACTGTTAGCCATCCTCCCTCTGATTGAGCATGGTCGACCCCTCGGCTCATAGCCTAATATAATTATCCACTTAAAATACATTTCACTTTTTAACATCCTCGCACTCAGTAAATATATATCAGTGTGTGTGTGCGTGTCTGAATGTGAATGTTGAATAAATAAAATCTTCTACAGATTATGTGTTGGTTGCATCCTGTCTATTAATTATGTACATATATTAATTACATCCTATTGGAATATACTGTGATGTCGGGAGGGGGGGGGGGGGGGGGGTCGAGGAATATATAGATCCAGGTAGATCTGTATAGGTAGGTGCTGACTGTCGTGATCGGGAATCTACCTGTTATAAGTTCTATGTATAGCCGGATTTCGAAATAAGGTTTGTTTGGTGTCCCCGCCGCGAGGGGGCGGGGCATGCTAATTAGTACAGGGATTATGGGTAAAATTCCCTCGTGTGTCGTTCCTTCTGTGAGCAATCCAGTGTCCCTTATGGCAACGCACTCATATAGACGCTTAGATAGGTCCCTTAGTGCACACATCAAATAATTCCCCGCCACCACAATGACTTTGGAAAATAACAGGCAGGAAGCCAGTTGTGGGCACCGCCGATGGGACCGCAGCCAGCCACATCACCAGCTGGCATAGTAACGAGCATAGTGCAAGGCAAGCGATAGCCATGCCCAGGGAACATGTGATTGTTTGGGGGAAGGAAGCGGCACGCTGATTGGCCACCGACCGTGAACACTCAGCCAATCAGTGCGGAAGACACGAACACTCGGCCAATCATTGCGGAAGGCACCAAACCATTACTTAAAAGCAGGTCGCGAGTTAGAGGACAAGCGCCGGTGATGTCAGAAGGCGGGAAAGACCAAAAAGAAGGGCGGGACTGATTGGAAACGCGGGGGCATTGACGCCAGACCACGGGGGACGAAACGACTGGTTGACGGGCATTCTGGGTTTGGTCGTCCTCTTCCCTGGTTCTTCTTCCCTGGCTGTTCAGTCGTCGTCTTCCCTGGTTCTTCTTCCCTGCGTTCTTCCCTGGTTGTTTGGTCGTCGGCTTCCCTGGGCTCTTCGCGGTCTGTTGGCTGTCTCTGCTTCTCTGCTTCCCGCTTCTCTTCCCTTGGCCCCTCGCTCCTGATTGTCGTTTCGTGCTGGGCCTTCTCTTGCTTCTGACCTGGTGGAGGAATGAGCAGGAACGCCGTCGATTCTCGGCCTTGCGTTGGTGTGCGAACAACGAGCGGGGCCTGTGTTGGAGTGCTGACGAGCGGGCCGGGAGCTGCTCCGCGCCAAGGACTGGGCATTTTCGTGCGAACCAAAGCCGTGCCCAGACTGCACGCTTGGGTCCCGAACACCGGAGCCTGGGCGATTCCTGACGATGCTACACTGCCAGACAGATAAGCTCGCATTCACAAATACACGACGGGACATTAATTTTATTCATTCTCCCTTTGTCTTGTATCCGAAGTCTGTGAGCGGGGACGTCCCAACCTAGAATTTAGTTGTGTCACCGCGTTTCCCTGTCCCGATAATTATTTTGAATAAACCCTTCTATTATTTTCTCTTTCATACCAAATCCCGTGTTCGTGTGAGATTAATTTGCAGGGTTGAAGACTGCTTGGATCGCGTCAGGTAATAGCTCACGCTTTTTCCTCTTCTTTCTTCCGCCCGTGCTGCCTAGTCAAATCCGCAATTGATCGTCGCCTCCGTTAAAGCCCGTTTGGTCATCCGCGATCCCACGGTATTAACCGAGGGCATTCACGCGACAATACCTTTTGACCCTTTAGACTGCTAAGACCGCTTCGACCTTTGAAGGCCCTTTAAGTCCCTTAAGACCACTAAGACCCTGAAAGACCCCGAAGACCCTTAATGACTCAAAAGACCCAGAGGAACCAAAATAACCAGAATACCTCATAGACACAAAAGACCCCAAAGACCCAAAATACCTTAATGACAACGACTCAAAAGACCCCAAATACCCCAGAGATCCAAAATACCTCAAAGACCATTAAAGACCCAGCGGACCCAAAAGACTTTGAAGACCTCAAACATTCAAAAGACCCGAGAGACTGTGAAGACCCAAAAGTCAAGGAAGACCCAAAATACCTTGAAGACCCCAAATACCCTGCAGACCCAAAATACCCTGAATACCCCAAAGACCATGTACACCCAAAAGACCACAAAGACCCAAAATACCCCAAAACCCATAAAGCCCCAAAATACCTCGAAGATCCAAAAGATCTTCTCATCACTTTCATCAGCCAGCCCTAACACATGAAATCAGCCAACTTTTCAATGTGTAAGATCGCTAAATTATAATGATAAAATACAGTAGTTACAAGATATGGTAACACAAAAAAGGGTATGGGTTTTAAAATTTGTTTAATTTATTGTATTTTTTTTCCTGTTTTGTGTGTTTCATACATACTTTTTGATTGCTATGCTTGTTGTGTGGAGTTGTATAGGTGGAATGCATCTCCCCTAACTACACTATTTCTCATGGGGAAAAATTCCCTGCTATCCATCATTTCATTACAAGTCCAACCTTTCTGGAACATATTTTTGTGGATCTCCAAAACGTCGGCCTTCCCCTTATGAAGGGAGGATTAATCCCCTTGTCTTTTTACTGGCCGACGCGATCCTCGGGGTTATAACGTCCTTCCCAGGCAGCATTAGGTAGGGTTTTTAAGACTAGGGATTCGCTATTACCTAAGTACTAACGCTGACCGGGAACGAGGAAATAACTCCCGCCCGAATCACGGATATTGATGGAATATGCCAAGCAGATAGCAATCTGCGATCCGAGCTGTTAACCAATGACTAGACCCGATTATAGTGGTTCCGAATCGTGCCACACTTACCCAATTGAGAAAAGACTAGGACGATCGAATTAGGAAGAAACCAGGAAGAACAAGGTGATTTATTACAATTTGTACAAGAAGAGGAAAAGAAAGAATGTACAAGGAAAAGGAAGAAAAAGGACACAGGGTAGCCTTATACAGTCTTATTCTATTCCCTGGACACGGGCCCGCTCGCTCTCAGACTCAGTCTCAGACTCGGACTCACGCGGGGATGCAGATGGTCGGGTTGAGGGTCCGGCGATGGCGTTCACAGCTCGTCCCGGTCCTCGACCCATACCAGCAGACGATGGTGGACGGCAGGCAGCTCTCCGCGTAGCGTAGGTGCGAGCGGACAATTATATCGGGGAAATGGTAAGCTGGGCTATCGGTGACTTCGTGGCTTTTGGCCGCATATGTAATAAGAATACGGGCGTTTGGATGTTTGCGCACCGCAAGCCCAAGCCGATTTCTCAACCGGTGATCCCCGATAAACCCTTCACAATGACGCGTGCCTCCAACAAATGTCCTTCAACGCCAATCGTACAAGTTCTTTGGCACAACGCGCTCGCCCCCTCAAGTCCTTCTCATAATTCAGGTACAATGGTCATCACTCAAGCCCTCCCCTCATAACTCTCACACGAACCAGGTCAAGAGCCTCTCTCTCCCCGCTCATAACTCTGAACAAGGCTCGTAGTTGCATCCCTCCTCATCACTCAGGTGCAATGTTAATCACTCAAGCCCTCCCCTCATAACTCGGAGCACACATTCTTTTGGGATCTCAACTCTGTTCAGTTCTCCCCTCATACCTGAGGTGGGGGCCTCGTGCCAGGGGTTATATTACCACGCCCAGCGAACCCTCTTGAATGTCCAGCCACACCCTGTCAGGCGATGTCACCTCAGCCCTGATTGGCTGGTGTGGGCTTACCGGCTCCGCCTTGATGGCTGCTTGACGTGGCCGCACCTCCAACCTTGCTCTCCGCCCCCTTTTCGCGCCTCACCTCGTGGCTTTTGGGCTGGTTTGAGCGGAAGCCCAGCGAGGTTGCGAAGGCTGCTGGCAGCCTAAAGGGCGAGGGCGATTACAGACTGGCTCGCTCTTAATGGCGTCGATGGAAGGGAGGCTGCAAAATGGACGGATGGGGGCCTACTCTTATTTGTTATACACAATGCAGATGCAACTATTGGGAATGGCCTTATCTAAACACATACTAAGAAATAACTATCGTCCTAAGGTGACCTACGTGTTGCTTGTGGCCTATCTATGGGGTGCAGCCTTTAAACTTTAATGATGTTACCTGTGCTGGGTTCTCAAAACCGCAACAATATATTGAACATATAGCGAGGACCCCCTGTATCAGATATATTTCTCAGATAAGGATTTTAATTTCGACCAATTTTGGCTGGAATGCCACTTCAGTGATTATGTTGATGATGGGGAGTTGATGATGCAAGCCAAATTTCAAAGTTTTCATTCAGTGGTTGTCCATGGTTGAGTGGTTGTCCAAGTCGATGTCCATTTTTTTCCCTTTAGTCTAACGCCCGCACACACACATTTCCAGGATTTCATACATTTGGGTCCATTGCTAGGCAACTGCTATGCATTCTGGGAAGAGTGAGAAAACAGGGTAGCAGTGATGATTGTCCTTTAACTGACCTCGTAAAAACATATCCTGTTATTTAGGTTCTGGGCCCGACCTTGGGCTAAACTGTGTGGGTGGGGAAATAGCTTTCTCCTTACCAGGCAGCCATAATTCTTTTCTCTTTTCCTTCACATGCTTTGATGTTGCTATATAAACTCTAGCTGGCTATGTATAGGCTGAGAAGCTTTGTTGGATATTCTGAGTATCACTTGGTTATTCACCAGTTTCTCCCATGTACATGTATTGTCTTCAATAAAAATTTTCTGTGATTGTCCAAGTTCGTCAGGTGGTCATTCCTGTATTTCTGTTGGGGGGTGGGGGGACTTGGACAAAACCTGCTGGACAGCTTAGGCATGTGATAAGGACAACTTGGTTAGATTTTAGTGAAGATTTGGATCCAGATACTATGTTTTTCAGTGATTTGTCACACTTGAGAGATCGGGGCAAAAACGATAAATGGTATAGGATGATATTTCAAAAAGTTATGGAAGGATATTTTGCCTAAAACATTCCCCGGCACTCACTGATGAACCTCCGATAGTTTGATGAAGATGCGTTCAGCCATCTCTGACAAAAATGGCGACAAACACACACACACACACACACACACACACACACACACACACTCTTGGAAACTCATGGAAACACGAACAGAGGGCAATCATTAAAAATGAGGACGTAATGCTCACGTATGACCGGATGATTCAATCGAGAGTGAACATAGAAAGCAAAGCATTGCGTCCGGACATTATACTCAGGAACAAAAAGGAAAAGACAGCCTTGATGATTGAGATATCAGTACCCATCAATTTTGGCCGAAACGACACAGAAATCAAGAAAATGACGAAATACCAGGACCTCAAAAATGAGGTTAAGAGATCGTGGAAGCTGAAGAGCGTCGATATTGTACCAGTGAATATTGGAGCAACAGGAGTGATAATGAAAAACCACACTGAGATTTTGAAAACCATCCCTAGGAATATTTACCACAAATGAACTACAATTGGAGGCAATCCGGGGTTCGGTGATGATCCTGAAAAGAGCCCTTGGAACAAAACTCTGAAAAAGTTGAACAACTTGGTCCATAAACTGTTATCCCTTACCGAAGAGAAGGTGGATACTTTGGTGACTGGGAGGACTCTGTTCCACGTTCCACCTCCTGAAACACCCAAATGGAGATAACGACACACACACACACACACACAAACACACACACACACACACACACACGCACACGCACATACACACATACACACACACACACACAGTGCATTACTAAAAAATTAACTCGACACCTCTTGTCCATGTCACCCTCCCCATGGTTATAGCAGAACTAGCTGATTTGTCACAAGGTCACAGATTACTTCACCTCAACATGAGGCCATTCAAAAATAATGTAACGCTATTTTTTTTAGTAATCTGCGTAAGGCAACATTTGATTATGTAACGTAGCATAACGCGTGCTAATCATGCGTTCTGATGTTAGTGTGTTCTGACGGGCTTCATTAAACCTTACTATAATTCGACATGTGATTAGATTTTTTGGTGTCCTTTATCGTGAATAACACTTGACCCAAACAAAGCCAATGTAAATCTGATACAACAAAACCGTGCAGTGTATAATCAGCAGAGGTCTACATGCCTAATGTGTTAGGCCCATCAGAAAACCAAGATAGTGGCCATATAATTTTGTTTAGGTGCTATGGTGGGTGGTCTGGCAGCTGCCCGACCAAGGGGTGCACATTTCAAAAATCGACCCCCAACAAGAATCCCAACAACAACAACATCAGCAACTCAAAGCTCTTGTAGACCTGCGACATGTCGCAGGTTAAAAAATAATACCTGTCGGTGAGAAAATTCAGACATGTTGGCACATCGGCCATTTTCAAATGGGCCAAAACCTGGAACACATTTGCCCAAGTTATGTAAGGCATGTGCTATTGAGTACACTGCCATGTGTATGTTGTACGTAACTCGGAGTTCAGATGTATCAGTGAACATTGTGTTTGCATTCAACAAACTCTCATGACCCATGCATGGCTGAATTAGTTCAGATGCAATTTCCCAGGTGCAATTAAAAGTTACCTCCCAAAGTTCCAACATAAATTCATCCAGTGAGCCATCTTTCATGAAACATTCTTCATCTTTTACATCACGTTTTATAAGATTGTTTTTACTATGGGACAGCTTGATCATATTTTGTGATAGTAGAGTAGCTGCACTAATATTATTTTCTCTCAATATTTCATAATATGCTATTATATTTGGAAATTCCATGGCTAACCCATACTTTGCTGTCATTTCTTGTAAAAAGGAAACTCCACGTTTCTGTTTATCACAATTAACAATCCAACTGATTTCGGGTTTCAGGTTTATAAGAAAATCATGAAAACCAGGAATTTTTCCTTGTCGTAAAGCAAATCCCATTGTACCTTGGAAAGTACTTCTGAAAGGAGGATCTTTCAGGTAAACAGAAGCAACCCATGCCTCTGAAGCAATCCAGGTTATTCCTGTTATATTTCTTTGTAAAATTTCCTCAGCTAATCGAAGCAAGTCTGGTTCCTTATTAAACAGTAAACAAACTTTTGCATTTGCTTGAACAATCGCATCAACTACATATAATGGATTTTGGGTTGGGGAAGGGAATATGAGAGAATGAGAAGTAGATGAAAAAATAAAATCCATTTTAAGTACTTCAAAGTGCATTTTGTGATACTGACTTAGATTTACTTCAGTCCACTGCAGGAAGAAGGCCTCTCTCAAAAGATAAGACAATGCTGAGTGAGCAGAATACAGATAACTGAGATAGCATCACGAGAGGTCCCCAGATCCAATGACTGTCTGAGATTCAATAGTGTCAAACAGAGATACATCATAACACTTCTGTAAGATGGCATCATTAATTATTAATATTATATTACTGTTATATTCATAATTTTCATTCACTCATTCCAAAGGAACTACCATGTGGAGAGAAACAAACAAAGAGAGACTCACCTAGCTTTTCATCTGCGGATTTATCCAATACATTTGGGAGTATTTTATGGTAAGCAATACAAACACCATTTGCTTCTGCTTCATGTATAAACTGTGTTATTCCATTTCGTCCGTATTCATCGTCGACTGACATTGTCCCGACGTAGTGCCAATCATAGTACTGAACAAGGTTAGCAATAGCAGTGGCTTGATATGCATCACTTGGGACCGTTCGCACGAATGAAGGAAACTGTTTCTTGTCGCTCAGGCACTTGCATGTCGATGAAATTCCTACCTTTAAAGTATGACACGTTTCACTATAAGTTATACTTTCAAATTGTATATTCAACGAAGTTACATGAAATATACAGTGGCCCTCCAAGGTTTTTGCATTTTTATGCCACCTGAGCTTATTTCATGATGCTTTTAAATCAAACTGAAAGGGGACCCCAATAGTACAGCGGATAAGCTCTCATATTTTAACAAATTGTGCATTTTTTGAGAAAAGCATGAAATTTCTAGCATAGTTAGTATATACCATAAGGTTTATTTTCAGATGTGGAGGGAAGTCAGATTTGACCTCTGAGGACCGTGAGAGGTCAAATCCAAAATGGCCGCCAGTCCACCGGTTCTAATGTTCAAACATGCTTATAGGTGTCATTTCCAACTAAATTGGGGATGCCCATTCATTTGGTGATACTTTTGAGATCGCCAGAACTCAACGACATGCATTTAGGTCACGGTCAAGGTCAAATTACGGTAAATATCTATTTTTATGATACTGCAGTTGGAACTGCTATTGGAAAAAGTTCATTTGAACTTTTAAAACTTAATTTTTTCAGGTACAGGGATAGGTACAGAACACCCAAAGACCAGAAATGATGAAAAAAAGTGTTTACACTGCAAGGAATGATGCAATAACCTCTGAAAAAATAACTGTAGTTCACCAAGTATGTCCACCAACGCTTACATTAAATCAAGTGCAATGATGAAAATTGGGTAATGATCTAAATCTAACAGTCTCCAGAACAGAAGCACAATGCAGTGCACTTGAATGCAGCTTTGGCACACTTGCAGCGTCCAGTGCACCCTTTCTTGCAGCCACAGTCGATCAATTCATGGCACGATGTTGATGCTTCAGGAAGAGTGGTCCAAAGAGGCTGGCACCCAGTTGTCTCCTTTGTCCAGCCCCAGTCAGGTGGGTCTGGCATCTCTGGATCCATGACCAATGCCTGGTTACAACAGTTGGCCTGGTAGCAAGTGCGCTTGATGTGCTGCTTGAGTGTTGCCTGGGTTGGAGGAATGTTCTCTAGAGTTCTACACTACTGTGTGAAGAGCTGTTTCCTGGCATCATTCACTTCCGTGCTCTCACTGGTTCTATCGTACATCAGCACCACAAATCGCTCTAGCAGTAACATTGAGCCTTCGCTGACCTCACTTGGCATGCCTAGGAGTTCATTGAAAGCATCATTCACCTCTGGGCATCCCCAATTTAGTTGGAAATGACACCTATAATGTTTTTCTACACTATTTGGTTCCAAAATTAAGCGCGTTTGGACATTCAACTCGGTGGACTGGCGGCCATTTTGGATTTGACCTCTCACGGTTCTCAGAGGTCAAATCTGACTTCCCTCCACATCTGAAAATAAACCTTATGGTATGCACTAACTATGTTAAAAATTTCATGCTTTTCTCATAAAATGCACAATTTTTGTGTTTATCTGTTGCACTACAAATGTTCAGAACACTTCGACACTAATCTATTTAACACAGATATGATGTCTTTTCCGGTTTTTCGATTTATAAAAGAGGTAATTTCGCGATTAAAAGTGCTAATCTTCTTCTTCAGATATAATGGTGACATCACACTCGGAAAAAATATGAAACTGGACTTGACATGAAAATTTTAAATTTTCATCATAAGAAGGCGTAATGACAGATTACTTTATGACATAATGACAGATAATGAGTTTATGACAGATCACTTTAAGATTTATGATAGAAGGCGTAATCTTACTAGAATTCACCAAATGTCCGTCTGTCTGTCCGTTCCCAGGTACCGCAAAAACGGCTGATCCAATCGCAACGATTTTTTGAGTGGGTAATCCTGGGACCCCCTGGAGTAAAATAGGCTATATTGTTTTTCCAATTTTTCAAATTTTCCAGTTTTTCCAAACACGATGTTATAATATTTACCGATATGAACAGTGATGTGGCTTTTATTGAAATTCTACAAATACTCTAGATTTTGATGAGAATTATGAACCTGCCGCGAATGCGGAAGTGGACAGATTACGGCAATGGGCTAGTTTGATAATATCCCAATACAACTGTGATTTAAAACAGTATTTTGTTAAAGTATCAATTGATGATTGGAATTGAGTGAATACAATTACGATTTTGAATTCGTAATTGTATTCACCCAACCATCCGGAACTTCACATCAGGATTTAAATATTTGTTTATGTCACGAATGTTGTTAAAAGTATAAATATTTTATATTAATGCTATTTAATTTGTGATTGGAGTTATGCTGTTTGGAATTAAAAAAGAGATATCGAGTTCAAGTGAATGACGACATGCCTTGATGGTTTCTACTTTCTAAACGTGAAATTCGTGGATCGCCATATGCAGATTCGCCATTGACTGGGCATTGAACAAACGTACCCGTTTGTTTGTGAACGGGTACGTTTTTCATGGAAGTCCTTCACGAACTTGCTGTCCATGTCTGACGTGTGACTGAGGGTGGTACAGGAATGTGGAATTTATTGGTTTCATGCTTTAGCATTCGCTGTTTCTGCATTGTCTGTTTGCTTCTGGCCTCCAACCCATGCGTAACACGGGTACCTCTCTAATGACAGATAATGACAGAATGATCAGATATCATTATGTGGAGAGCGGACAGACAAACAAACTAACAAAACGATCATTTGAATTTTCACCATTTTTTTTGCCAAGAAAACTGACAAACAGGGGTCAAAACATAATTTCCGTCAATCTTAAGGTGGCAGAGGTAATTAAGACAAGAAACCTCACATGCTTGTCATATCTGCACATGATTTGCATTGTTATAGTAAGTGTTAAACCAGACAAGTTATCAAACACAAGTTAAAAATAACGTTAAAAAGTCACCTGTGGGATGTTGTAAAGTCCCAACACTTGGTTCAAAATAAGGGAAAGCGAGGAAGAGAATGGACCAATGACAGCAGTAGGAGGGCAACTGATGCTTTGATCAAATCGTGCTCTTGAACCCAAAATTATTAATGCAGCTTCCATTACTTTCGGGATAGCATAGCATGTGTCATAAATAATATAACCAAGAGTGATATTGGGCAGCAACAATGGGTTTTTGTTTATTTCGGAAATTGTAAATACAATTGCAATCAATTCACGTAAATAACTTGCATTCCATCTGGAAAATAACATCTGAAATTTCTCATTGTATTTGTCTTCAAATTGTACAGGTAAAATTGACATTGTCAAATATATAATTATTATTAATACATGTTGTTTTAGAACCAACCCCTACCCAGGAAGAAACTATTTGGCCAATCGAAATGAGCCGGCATCGTGGTTACCAACATTAGGTTATTTTTCCATGCTCTATGCTTTTTAAGGATATTATATATTTTTTAAAGCAGATATTTTTTATTATAGATACAGGTATTATAAGATATTGTAGCGGTTACCTTATTGGGACATATTCCACGGGCACGGGCCAGTGGGGCTTTTGATGGTGTGGGTGTGGCATGTGCGCGGTTGTTGGAGCCACGCCCTCCGAAGGGGGTTTTGGCGTTATAAAAGCTGCATGAGTTCCGGTCTCCTTTTCAGTGCTGTTGGAATAAAGGAGCTTTGAACAGCTAAGCAATGTCTCGTCCTCTCATCATCCGCAACTCCTACATTGGTGACCCCGTCTAGCTCTCGACGTTTCGGAGCTTCAAACGAACATGGCGAAAAGCGCAGTTTCGATTAAACTGCCGGAGTTTTGGGAACGACAAGGACCGCAAGTACGAGACGTTAACGGCACTGCCGCTCGTAACCTGCGGGCGCCCTGACGCTGGCGGCACTGCTGCTCGTCACCTTCGCGCGCACTGATGCTGGCGGCACTGCTGCTCGTGGCCTTCGCGCGCACTGACGCTGGCAGCACTGCTGCTCGTGGCCTTCGTGCGCGCTGACGCTGGCGGCACTGCTGCTCGTCACCTTCGCGTGCACTGATGCTGGCAGCACTGCTGCTCGTGGCCTTCGTGTGCACTGACGCTGGCGGCACTGCTGCTCGTCACCTTCGCGTGCACTGGCGCGGGCAGCACTGCTGCTCGTGGCCTTCGTGTGCACTGACGCTGGCGGCACTGCTGCTCGTCACCTTCGCGTGCACTGACGCTGGCAGCACTGCTGCTCGTGGCCTTCGTGTGCACTGGCGCTGGGGGCACTGCTGCTGGTGGCCTTCGTGTGCACTGACGCTGGCGGCACTGCTGCTCGTCACCTTCGCATGCACTGACGCTGGCGGCACTGCTGCTCGTGGCCTTCGTGTGCACTGACGCTGGCTGCACTGCTGCTCTTGACCTTCGTGCGCACTGGCGCTGGCAGCACTGCTGCTCATGGCCTTCGTGCGCACTGACGCTGGCGGCACTGCTGCTCGTCACCTTTGCGTGCACTGACGCTGGCAGCACTGCTGCTCGTGGCCTTCGTGTGCACTGATGCTGGTGGCACTGCTGCTCGTGGCCTTCGCGCGCACTGACGCTGGCAGCACTGCTGCTCGTGGCCTTCGTGTGCACTGGCGCTGGCGGCACTGCTGCTCTTGACCTTCGTGCGCACTGGCGCTGGCGGCACTGCTGCTCGTGGCCTTCGCGCACACTGATGCTGGCGGCACTGCTGCTTGTCACCTTCGTGCGCACTGATGCTGGCGGCACTGCTGCTTGTCACCTTCGCGTGCACTGACGCTGGCGGCACTGCTGCTCGTGGCCTTCGTGTGCACTGACGCTGGCGGCACTGCTGCTCTTGACCTTCGCGCACACTGGCGCTGGCGGCACTGCTGCTCGTGGCCTTCGTGCGCTCTGATGCTGGCGGCACTGCTGCTCGTCACCTTCGTGCACACTGGCGCTGGCGGCACTGCTGCTCGTGACCTTCGCACGCACTGAGGCCGAGCACTGCTCGAGCCTGCTCGGCACTGCCGAGCATGCCAGCGAACTACTTTCTTTACCCGGGCTGGGCGATTCCAAGCCGTCGGGGCCTATGGATGACATGTTGTCTCTCCTGGGCAGCCACCGACCATGTTTCCTCTTCAAAGAACTGCTCCTGTAACAGCTGCCAGGACTGGTATGGTCAGCCCTGGCTAACTCTGCTGTCAAGGATTTCTGCACCCTGGCCAAAGAAGCAGACAAGTATTTCTCCGCCAGACAGCAATGTGGTGTGGCCGCATGGGACACCGGCCCCGTCGAGCCTTCGCCGCTGGCGGACACCATCTTGCTTTACTGAAGAGTGCTGTGAGGAACCTCAGCAGCCTCGGGAGGCCCGTGAGGAACCTCAGCAGCCTCGGGAGGCCCGTGAGGAACCTCAGCAGCCTCGGGAGGCCCGTGAGGAACCTCAGCAGCCTCGGGGGGCCCGTGAGGAACCTTAGCAGCATCGGGAGGCCCGTGAGGAACCTCAGCAGCATCGGGAGGCCCGTGAGGAACCTCAGCAGCATCGGGAGGCCCGTGAGGAACCTCAGCAGCATCGGGAGGCCCGTGAGGAACCTCAGCAGCATCGGGGAGGCCCGTGAGGAACCTCAGCAGCATCGGGAGGCCCGTGAGGAACCTCAGCAGCCTCCCCCGAGGCATTGACCAGCCCCCTCAGTTGGCTCAACCCCACGGCGGGGCCGTCCCCTGTCGGGTAAGTCCCCTGTTGGCCCGCCCACTGCTAAGTCGCTCACAGTCCCTGTTCGGGTCAACAGTCGTTTCGGCCGGGTGGTTAAGGCCCCCCGAAAACTGACATTGCGAGTGCATTCTGGGGGGGGGGGGCGCATGTAGTGGTTACCTTATTGGGACATAATCCACGGGCACGGGCCAGTGGGGCTTTTGATGGTGTGGGCGTGGCATGCACGCGGTTGTTGGAGCCACGCCCTCCGAAGAGGGTTTTGGCGTTATAAAAGCTGTATGAGTTCCGGTCGCCTTTTCAGTGCTGTTGGAATAAAGGAGCTTTGAACAGCTAGGCAATGTCTCGTCCTCTCGTCATCCGCAACTCCGACAATATAATATATGTAGATATTATATTTAAGCAGATGTAGAGTAGATATTTTTAAAGTTATTTTAAGGATTCCTTTTTATATTTACATTTTACTCATTTGTTTTTGTTTTTTACTCTATCCTTTTTAAATGCTGAGGGTCATGCAAAGAAGTAGCACATACCAATTTTAATCATTTAGGTATGACATAGCCGAAGTTCGAATCGCCAAAGTCTTAGACTCATAGTAGACTCCCTAACCTAACCATTATGCCACCAAGTCTGGTTACGTTTTATTTTGTTAAGTAAAAATTCTGCTACTGTTCTAACCTGTAAACCGGTGAATGGATTTTGACCAAACTTGGTGTAAGTTTCTATTATGATGTAAAGATGAAGTTATTATATTTGGTATCAAAAAGTGAGTGAGGTGATTTTGTGATTTTGGTGAGGTCAGAGGTCATGTCAGGTAAAAATGTAATACTTGAGAACAACTGAAGGTATTTAAATCAAACTTGATGCAAGAATGTATGATGATGTAATAATGTAGGCGGAGGCATATTGGTCGCCGACGTGACGTCGAAGAGTGTCGTTCTAGTTCCTTTTATTTTGCCGAATACACTCAAACACGGTGGTTAATTGGCAGTTCTTCTTCATTATGGTTGCAGTATCATTTTGGTTCCTCGAGCATGTGTTAAACGCAAACTAATTTTATCTCCGGTTTGTTATCCTAGCTGTCTTTATTGCTTTCTAGTCTACGAAAGGTATAGTAAATGAAAAAAAAATTCCTTTTATTTTGCCAAACAGACGCAAAATGCAATTACTTTCTGCGCAAACATGGCGGCCTGCAGGGGTGTGTTTCGTTAATGATGGCGTATTCGGCAAGATTTCCACGATACTGGAACTCCAGTGTGTCCGTCTGTCCGTACATGGATGTGGCTTCCCCCGTTCGGGTAGGGGCTTCAAGGAGGAGTGAGGAGGGAGAGGAGAGTGATGGTGGAGAAGAGTGAGGTGAGAGGAGTCAGGGGCGAAGAGGAGTGAAAGGTGAATGAGAGGAGTGAAGGGAGAGAGGATCGAGGGGGGAGAGGAGAGGAGAGAGGAGGAAGGAGGTAGAGGAGAGTGAGGATGAGAGGAGCGAGGGTGGAGGAGAGGAGTGAGGGGAACGGAGTGAGTGGAGAAGAGTGAGTGTTAAAGGAAAGGAGTAGGGCACATGGGGCATTAAGCTCCACTACATTGTAAATTTTGAAGGTAAATATAATGCATTTACAATGTAGTGGAGCCTAATGCCCCCTGGAGATTAATTCCCCCCTTTGCCCTAATTGGGGGGCGGGGGGGAGGGAGAAGAGGAGACATGAGGGAAGAGGAGTGGTGAGAAGGGTGAAGGGGGAGAGGAGTGATGTAGTATCTGTACATTCAGTAAACAGCAATAGGAACGAGAATCAAAAGGTTTTATTTAATTCGGCTTTTTCCTCCTGCACATGCGCACCCTTCCTCGATTAACCCCCAATCACGTGGTACCCCGAAGCAACAGGTCCACAACAAGTGAGGAGTAGAGAAAGGAGAGGATGGGAGTGAGGGAGAAGAGGAGTGAGGAGAGGAGGAGGAGGGAGAAGAGAGGAGGAGTGAGGAGGGAAGGAGAGAGAGTGATGGGGAGAGGAGAGTGAGGGGCAGAGAGGAGTGAAGGTGGGAGAGGACAGGAGTGATCAGGGGAGATGAAAGTGAGGATAGAGAGGGTGAGGGATGGAGAAGAGTGAGGGGTGGGTGGGGGGAGGGGGAGAGGAGAGAGGTTTTTAACCATTTTGTGAAACTCTTCGTGCAGCATCGAACTCAAGATGTCGAAATGTCATCCACGTCTATGCCCATGGGTTTCCCACGGGTGCTCCACTCGTTTCTGATCAATAAAATTCATTGGATGTCTGTCTATCTGTTTGTGTTTTTTGCAAAGACCGCTGGGCCGACAACCACCAAATTTGGCACATTGTTTAAGTCCTACACAGGGATTGGCCTAAGAGTATTTTCATCCACAACCTCAGCCTTTAAAGACCCATAATATTATTTTATACATGCTTGAGAGAAGACTTTTTACATGCTTGAGAGATTAGACCCCTTCAGACACCAAAGACCCATAACACCATTAAGACCCTTGAAGACCCCAAACACCCTTTGGACCCCAAAGACCCTTTGAATACCAATGATCCCTAAGACCTTTTAAGGCCGTTACGACCTCAAAGACAATTAACACCCCAAAGACCCTCAAGACTTTGAAGACCCTTTAGGCCACAAAATCACTTTCGGCCTGGAAGACACTCAAGACCCCTTTACCCACCAGCATTGCCTTAACTCGCCTCTTAAATAAAACTAAACCAGCATTACCTCAACTCACCATTTTAAATAAACCCTTCTGCCGCCACCTCGCTGGCTCTCTTGCCCCCCTTCTCAGTTCCCCACCCCTCTCCCTCTCCCTCCCCCTCCCCTTCTCAGTTCCCCACCCCTCTTTGATAATTAAAACTTTTATTAAGGGCTCTTCAAACATTGAAGCATTTCTTATGACTGCCTCCAACCACCTGAAGACTGGTGTTGGCTTAACGGTTAGGGTGGAGGGCTTGGGATCCTCGGATCTTGAGCTTGAATCCCAGTCAGTTCTTGACTTAACACCAGGTGTGGTTGACTCAGTCTGTCATCCTTCCGAGGTCGGCAAAATGAGTACCAACTCACTGGGTCCTGTCTCAAGGAGGTTGGTGGCAGGATTTGCACTCCGGCCACTGTAAAACACCTCATTCCGTGACGCACACAGTGGTGTGTGTCGGGATGGTGCTGAGGTCACTTTAATAGTGTTGATTAACTGACCAACATAATTATATAATAAACCAGTGTCTCAATGCAATCTCTTCACTTCCATGGTGACAGACAGCTTAGAGACTCAGAGTACTTCAAAATAATTTAATACTTAAATTATTTGCTTACTGGTATATCCACCCAGGTCATACTATCCTCTTCAACTAAAGTATCAAACACGCCCGAGTTCGCCACTGCTAGATTCGTGTGAAGGGGAAAAAAAATTGCATTTCAAAATAAATTCATTCATGATATTGAAGTCGGGGAGAGGCAGGTTAGTTGATACACTTTTCACTTATGTTGGCCTATAATGAAGACTGTTAGCTCGACAGGATTCATGAATTGTCCAAAAGAAATATCAGGGTCATGTACATATCTGTGAAGCATGCCAGATCCGCTGCATTATCAAACTTGGAATGGTGGCTCACAAAAAAGCTGTTTGTCAAACATCATCTGACCTGACAAAGTCGGTAAGTTGATACACCTTGGTAGGTTAGATCGATTTACATGGTGAATGAGTTAGATGATACATCGATTTACATGGTATTTCTGCCAATGGTAACAAATTAGCATGCACATATAATTACAGAGACACATCAAACTAGGCTACATACCATCATTTCTGTATAATATTTGTACTAATGGTATTTTCAATCAATGAGCACTGTTAATTAAAGCTGTCAATCAATTAAAAGTTGGCTTAACGTTTGTTAAAGTTAGAGCAGGAGTTCTTAACCTTTTTCCCTGTCAAGACCCCCAACGGATTGCCCACGATGTCCCCATACCCCCTTCACCAGACTGTTGACTGACCAAGGCGCACCGCAGGTGCACATAGCTAGCGGGGACTGGGGGCATGTCCCCCTATAATTTTTTGGATTTCTTGGTGCTTTGTGGTGCATTCTGAGGGGTCTTTTTTACTTTAATTGCCTATTTCTTTGGATGAAAATTGGTAACTTATTACCCAGAAAATGGGCTAAGTTCGGGGATCCGCGCCTGATTACCAGTCCCATTAGGTTCCAATGTGACTTCAAAATATCTCGATAGCTTAGTTTTACCTATGGATAATTGGGAACAGAACACGAAAGAAAATCATTAGGATTTTATCCCTATTTATTTATTTGCTTGTTAACAATGAAACAAAACAAACTAAACTAAAACATGCAAGTTTTATGCAAGCCGTTTTACTAATCCAGTGAGATTGTTGCTGCTGTTTTCGTGCAATCAGAATATGGAATCGGGGCACAGTTCGTGACAACGCCACTCGCATATCATCGGACACATCATGTCGATTTCTCTACTCTGATTTCAGGTTCAATAATGCAGAGAAACCTGTTTCATAGAGATACGTAGTTGTGAAGGAAACCAACACATTCATTACCCTCTTCGCCAAGCTAGGGTAAGCTGCTATCTGCTCACACCAAAACTGCTTAAAATCCAGCCCAGCCTTTCCGAAATCAGCCTTCTTTCTTTGATCTTCTTGGAACTCGATCAAATCATCCTTCACTAAATCATTGTCACTCATCGTAGAAATATCAAACGAGAAAGGGTTTTGGGTCCAAACGGATTCCGTGCTAAGATCATCAATATCTGAGAAGTAACCCTCAAAATTGGTACTTAGGACTTTCAAATGGTCCTTGACTTCTTGAAGTATTTCCCCAGGCAATGCCTTTTTATCTTCTCCATCAAGGATATCGCCAAGGATTGGAAAGTTCGCCATGTTTCCGCTTTCAACACGGCGACTCCAAATAGGTAATTTCTTCGTGAATGCCACTAACTTTCCCCTGGCTTGAATAATGTCCACATCCCTTCCCTGCATCGCCATGTTCAAGTCATTGAGGTGACCGAAAATATCGGCCAAATATCCCAGGCTAACAATAAAATGCTCATCTTCAAAACTGTTCGCAAGATGGGATTGTTGATGCCTGAGGAATTCGAGAATTTCTTCCTGAAGTTCCACTCCACATGTGAAAACACGACCACGAGATAACCAACTTACCTCTGTGTGGTACAGTAAAACACAATGTTCTGCCCCAATCTCATCACAGAATTTTTGAAATAGCCGATTATTTAATGCCCGTCCACGAATAAAGTTGACTGTCTGCACGACTATTACCATCTCTTCTTTCAGTTTCTTCGACAACGTTTTGGACGCCAAGGCTTCGCGATGTAGAACACATCAGTACTCACTTGTTTTGCAAATGTTTTCACCGGAATCAAATTGAGAATGAGGTTGTAATTGCCGTAATTGCCGATATTCGGTTGTTCACTTAATATCCTAATGGCCTACAATCTCACGTAATGTCGGGCCTACCTACAGTACGTCACAGCACATTGGCTCAGTGTGAACTTTGACTCCCCCTAATCGCTATGTAAATGTTCTCATTGTCATCTCAATCATGCATTGTAATTGCATGCATACGCCTGGGGCGTATAGTTGATTTATTCGAATTGTATTAGAAAATTGAATATGTATTTGTTTGAAATATAATGATACAAATATAATTTGTTTTGAAATATATTGTTGCGGATTTCAGAATAAAGGATAACCCCCCTCGTAGGTAGTTGCACCACAACATGTAGCCTCACTTTAGTTCAGTTATTTCTTATTAAATGTAAGCGTAGTCTCCTTTCCTGTGTTAGTATGCGTTGAGCAGGCCAGTAAGTGTAGGCCTCGATTGGGCTAGAATGCCATGTGCTATGCCTAGAACAAGTCTGGCAGGCCTGAAGGAGGAGCTGCAGGGGAGTGGCCGGTAAGTGGCGAGCAGCCAATCGGAGCTCAAGGGTAGTGGCTAACAATGGCAGCGAGAGGAGGGGCTTGGAACATTCAGGTAAGACGGGGGCGGGGCTATAAAACCCTGCCCCGGGCCCCCCACCGCAGTGCAGCAGTGACCAAGCCAGTCAGTGAGCGTTGTGAGAGAGTGCAGC
The DNA here is from genome assembly GCF_964187855.1 of Myxine glutinosa. Classification (NCBI taxonomy): domain Eukaryota; kingdom Metazoa; phylum Chordata; class Myxini; order Myxiniformes; family Myxinidae; genus Myxine; species Myxine glutinosa. Next base: position 117,005,251 of record NC_136263.1, on the reverse strand, counting down.
AGTGACCAAGTCTGTGCAGAGAGTCAGAGAATCCCCCTGTCGTCGGCAGTGACCCAGAGAGCGTTGTGAGTCAGAGCGTTGTGAGAGAGTGGTTCGTTGAGAGAGAGAGAATCGCTGCGAGGAGATCAAGGCTGTGTGTGCACGAATTCTCCCTACCAGGCACCCCGCTGCCAGTGAATAACGCTGTGCGAGGACGATCTCTCCCGGGGCCACCTACGCTGATGACCTTCCTACCTGCGCTCCCAGCACACGTGCTGTGAACACTTCGAGGGCCACGCCCGGCGAGCTGTCCAGAGCGAACAGCGCCAGGACGCATTTGGAGCGTGTACTTTTCCTTCCTTCTTTTCCCTGCGTGAGTGAATGGGCCCTTGTCCGGGATTTAAATAAGATTGACTAAGTATCTGCTCTGTGTGTCTTCTCTTTACCCTGATCACTGTATAGTTTTAAATAAACCTGTGTTTTTCCTTCCATTTGACCGTGCACGTTATTTTACACTATTGGCCGAACATCGCACGAATAAACCGCTCAAATCGTTTTTTGGGGGGGGGGGGTTTTATGGATACCGAATCGAGGCTCGTGAAAGAGCTAACATTTATTTCACAAACAAATCAACCAGACAAACAAAATATATAAAAGGAGGGAGCGGAAGACAAGATGGGGAGAGAAGGGGAAGCACACAAACACATTTGAGAGCAGGGATAAGTGTGGGAGGGAGAGGGCTTGGGGGGAGGAGGCGTGGGAAGGGGGTGGGGGGAGAGGTATAAAACACAAGGAGACCAAGGACTTCCAGGACAGAAGTTGGTATTTCAAAAAAAAGTGTTGGATTTTTGGTGAAATTAGCGGGGGTAGAAAAGATCAAGGTTTTGGATGGGGGAAGATAAGAGATGGTGGTGAACAGCTGTTTTAAAGACCTCGAGGGTGGAGTGGGATTGAAGAGAGTGAGGGAGTTTGTTCCAGAGGCGGGAGAAAAGAGGAATGAAGGAGTGAAGGTGAGCAGAAAGTCTTTATTTTGGCAGTTTAACCATAAGAGGGTTGCAGGCAGATCTTGTGCGACCTGTAGGAATATTTGGGGGACAAAGCCCAGAGAGAGCTGGGGGGGGCAAGGTCAGAGAGGAGTCGGTAGAAGACGGAAAGACCACCAACCTGCCTGCGGTGAGTGAGTGAAAGGCCCTTGCAGTTAGCTTCATCGCGGGAGATTCCAATGATTCTGAACGTTTTGGTTTCAACAGCGTGAAGACGAGCTAGGTGTGAGGCAGGAGCACCAGACCAGAGGGGAGAGCAGTATTCCATAGAGCTGCGGATGAAAGCCTTGTAAGTGGTGAGGAGCTCAGGTGTACCAAGGAAGGACTTCGCACGACGGAGGATGCCCAGTCGGCGACTGGCTTTGGAGGCCAGATTTGAAATGTGGTTTTCCCAGGAAAGATCATGGCAGATGGTGAGACCCAAAAGCTTGAGTGACAGAACTTCTTGGAGAGGATTATTCAGAAAGTGGATGGGAGGGTTGTCCAGTCGGTCTTTTCGGAGAGATATCATAAGAGTGTGAGATTTGTCAGGATTGAAAGACATGTTCCACTTGTTTGCCCAGTCTGTGATTTTGTCCAAGTCTGCAGAGAGTGAGGAGGCTGCAGACTTCCGATCTGAGGGATGAGGAATGGAGCGACAGAGAGTAGAGTCGTCAGCAAAGAGATAGAGAGGATTTTCAAGAGAGTCAGAGAGATCATTGATGAAGACCAGAAAAAGCACAGGGCCCAGAACACTGCCTTGGGGAACTCCAGCCTGAACAGGAAGAGGAGATGAGAGAAACCCATTCAGGGCCACACGTTGACTATGACTAGAGAGGAAGTCCGCCAGCCATGCGTGGAGATTTCCATGGATACCAAAGGAGGAGAGTTTGGTGAGCAGAGCGGGGTGCCAGATCGTATTGAAGGCATGTGAAATGTCAAGGGAGACAGCTCTAATTTCCTGTTTGGCGTTGAGGACCTCCATCCATTGTTGAGAAAGCAGAAGCAGCATGTCCAGAGTGGAGTGACCAGGTCTGAAACCAAATTGATGGTCAGAGATCAAGCTATAAGAATTAATCAAGGGTTCAATAAGAATTAACGGCACGGGTCACGTGACACGCAAACCGCTCACCGTATCCGATTAGCGTGACCCGTGTGAGGTCCAGTCCCTGTTCTCGTGGCGGCGTGTGTGTCGAAGGTAGGTAGGGACTCGACCAGATACCCTTCCGCACGCTCGCTACGGCAGTGGCGACTCGGCCTCGTGGACTCGAAGCTCGAAGGGGGAAAAGGGTTTAACCCCACTTTGTACGTCGACGGGTTCGAGAGATCCGCAACAAATTGGTGTCAGGAGTGGGATAATTGGACCTAGAGTGCGCTTCACGCACTCAAAAATAACGAGCGAATGAAATTTAGTTTGTAAAATCTAATTTATATTCGTACAATGGCTGGCCAAGACGGTCAAATGTTGGTGGGAGTAATAACAGAAGAAGAACTAATGGCCCAGGACCGGCAGGGACAGTTGGTAGTGGAGGAAGTTGATGAGGGTGCGGCAGCTGGCGAAGGAAATGGCTGCACCTCGCACGTGGCGGCGAGAGCCGAGCCCGCAGTGCCAGGGTACATGGCCTTATTCATGACGCAATTCATGGCAAACCTAAAAAAAATGGGTGAAAAAATGGATACCCAGGGAGACATCCACCTAGGAAATGAAAGAGATGAAGGATGGGTTAGAAAACAAAATGGATGCCCAGAGGGACGAAATAAAATAATCCAGGTGTGAAATGGAAAAGATGAGGGCAGCGTCAAAGAAGGACATAAAAAATGGGGGCGGACATTGGGCGCAGGCTGAGCGGGAAGGTCGCGGTGGTACGTGACGTGGAGATGCGGTGCGGGGAGCACATGGGGAGCGAGCTAGAGCGGAGGACAGCCAAGTTGACCGGGGCTATGGGAGTAGCGACATGGGGTGTAGAGAAGCCGACGATCGTCGAATTGGAAAATAAAATTTTGGGGGCGCCGGGGAAGGCTGAATTGGAAAAGAACATTTTAGGGGTGCCGACGATCTTCGTGTTAGAAAAAGAAACAATTGGGGCTGAAGAGACGGGAGAGAAAGTGAATTAATCACGGGAGGAGGTGATGGAATGCGCACAAAGTCTGTGTTCACACCTTGATGCCATGCTTGCTAACCCCATAAAAGGTTTGCATGTGCTGGCGGGGAAGGAGAGCCCCGAGGTGAGTAGCGCAAATGGCGGGAATGTGTTTGGCGCGAACGGGTGCTCGGCACGCTTGGGAAAAAGGCGAGACCCTGGCGTTCACGTAGGGCCCATTGTGCGGTGTACGAGTGAGGGTGGTACGATTTGCCAAGGGCCCATTGTGCGGTGTGAGAGGGAGTACGTACCGGAGCGCTTGGAGCGAGAGAGTGGTACGGAGTATGAGCGAGAGTGCACACAAGAGTGTGGAAAGGAGTGCACCGGCATGTGCGATGGCCGAGTGTGAAAAAGAAAAGTGTGCACCGTAGTGTGCGAGAACTGAGTGTGTGGAAAAACAGTGCACACCGGAGTGTGTGTGGGAAGAGTGTTACGGAGTGTGAGCGAGAGTGCACACCTGAGTGTGTGAAAGAAGAGTGCACAACGGAGTGAGTGGGATGCGCGTGGGCGCATGGGTGTGCGAGTGTGGAGTGGGTCACGCGTGGTGAGGACGCGGCTCATGCATTGACTCCGACTGGGGTAGTGCTTAGTGGGACGGGTAGTGAACGCGAGCCCCCGGTGATTTGTGTGCAGCAGGGACCAGAGGGGATCGGTGCCGCGTCGGTCTCACGAGGACCGGCGTGCACGATTCGTGCCCCCGGCCCCCGCACATTATGGTTGGCGCTGTATGGTGGCAAGGCCGGTCGGCCGGGTTCAAGGGGAGGTATGAGGGATCGGAGCCACGCAACTTGGCGGGTGAGGTGCTCGGATTTTGGCCGGTTGGGTCATCGTGCGTAGGACTGCGAGACCCCGCACAGAGATGGAGCCCGGCCCCTGGGCCCATCATTCCCTCCCCCCTTGGATTGAAAATGCCGGACGGACACTCCATACAGGGGACCTACCACCCGCATGGATCGCTCGGCCCTTCGAGGCCGAGCTGTGACAATGTACCTCCATAAATGGGGGCTCATCGTTTAGAGGACTGGAAGTAGTGTACCTCACGTGGGGGAATGGTGGTGTCACCATTCCTCAGACGGGGGGGCCCATGAGCATTAGTTTAGGGGGGTGGCAGTGTTAGGCCCATGGAGGGGCCAGCAATGGTTGCCTCCATGGGGCACCGAAGCTAGCCGAGGGAGGGCTAGGATAATGTTAGGGATTTTGAAGATAGTAGAGACTGAGATTTAAGTAGTGAAACCTGACTGTAGAGGGGACGCAGAGAGTTCAGGTGGATGTTAAAAGAAAAGGGAGTGCATAGTGTAAAGGGACGACGGGGAAGCACGAGATTAGGGGAAATTACGTAGATATATGATGCTGTGTGTTTGAGGAATTGTGTTGAGGTGTGAGAAAAATGGTGTGCAAATATTTGGTGTGTGAAAGTAGTGGTGTGCAAAATAAATGGTGTGTGAGATAAATGGTGTGGAATGCATGGTACGAAGGAGTGAATGGGGGGAAGTGGAACCCATTCACGAAAGCCCGGGGGGGTAGTGCAAAGCCAGGTAGTGGGCAGAGGTAAATTGCATGGATATTGACACCTGTGGTGCGGGCAGTGGAACGAAGTGTTTTGGAGGGTGCAGTAGTCAGTGACATGGCTGGGCGTGTGTCTTAATTGGTGCGTATGGTTATTGGGGCACTCCGCCACTGGTAGTTTGTCGGCCAGGTAAGGCCGCAGGTCGGCTCTGGGAGCCGGTTAGGTTAGAGTGGAGTGGGGCCTGAGGGGAATTACACCTATGTGTCACACTAACGGGAAGGGTAAATTTGCATGCCAGGCTCTACCAGTCGTTCCACTGTTGCGGTCGACTCGGGCCGAGTCTGGTGAAAGAGGGGAGTAGTGTTGCAGTTTTCAGAATAAAGGATAACCCTCCTCGTAGGTAGTTGCACCACAACATGTAGCCTCGCTTTAGTTCAGTTATTTCTTATTAAATGTAAGCGTAGTCTCCTTTCCTGTGTTAGTATGAGTTGAGCAGGCCAGTAAGTGTAGGCCTGGATTGGGCTAGAATGCCATGTGCTATGCTGAGAACAAGTCTGGCAGGCCCGAAGGAGGAGCTGCAGGGGAGTGGCCGGTAAGTGGCGAGCAGTCAATCGGAGCTCAAGGGTAGTGGCTAACAATGGCAGCGAGAGGAGGGGCTTGGAACATTCAGGTAAGACTCGGGGGCGGGGCTATAAAACCCTGCCCCGGGCCCCCCACCGCAGTGCAGCAGTGACCAAGCCAGTCAGTGAGCGTTGTGAGAGAGTGCAGCTGTGACCAAGTCTGAGCAGAGAGTCAGAGAGTGCCCCAGTCGTCAGCAGTGCCCCAGAGAGCATTGTGAGGGAGAGCATTGTGAGTCAGAGCGTTGTGAGAGAGAGAATCGCTGCGAGGAGATCAAGGCTGTGTGTGTACGAATTCTCCCCTGCTCAGCACCCTGCTGCCTGTGAATAACGCTGTGCGAGGACGATCTCTCCCGGGGCCACCTACGCTGACGACCTTCCTACCTGTGCTCCCAGCACACGTGCCGCGAACACTTCGAGGGCCATGCCCGGCGAGCTGTCCGGAGCGAACGGCGCCAGGACACGTTTGGAGTGCGTACTTTTCCTTCCTTCTTTCCCTGCGTGAGTGAGTGGGCCCTTGTCCGGGGATTAAATAAGATTGACTAAGTATCTGCTCTGTGTCTCTTCTCTTTACCCTGATCACTGTATAGTTGTAAATAAACCTGTGTTCTTCCTTCCATTTGACCGTGCACGTCATTTCACACTATTGGCCAAGCATCGCACGAATAAAACCACTCAAATCGGGTTCAATAAGAATTAACGGCACGGGTCATGTGACACGTAAACCGCTCGGCGTATCCGATTAGCGTGACCCATGTGAGGTCCAGTCCACGTTCTCTTGGCGGCGTGTGTATCGAAGGTACGTAGCAACTCGACCAGATACCCTTCCGCATGCTCGCTATGGGAGTGGCGACTCGGACTCGAACCTCGAACGGGGAAAAGGGTTTAACCCCCCTCTGTACGTCGACGGGTTCGAGAGATCCACAACAATATATTTATTATATATTTCAAGTTGATATTTCATTGAATTTGTAACAATTTATTATTATAATTTATTACTAGCCCCATACCCCCAGATTTTGGTCCTCATACCCCCAAGTGGTATGGATACCCCAGGTTAAGTACCCCAGAGTTAGAGAGAAAAAAAAGATCTGCCAAACAAATGAATCGGCAAGCATCAAATATCAGGAAAGGAACAAGATTCACAACTCAGATGGACACAACTCTTATATTCCAAAGATGTACAGTGTAGGCTAAATATGCCTACATATACAGTGCATTCAGAAAGTATTCAGACCCCTTCACTTTTTTCAAATTTTGTTATGTTGCAGGCTTGCAGCCTTATGCTGAAATCGTTGAAATTCATTTTTTCCTTCATCAAATCTACACTCAATACTCCAAAATGACAAAGAGAAAACAGGATTTTAGAAAGTTTTGCAGATTTATTAAAAAGAAAAAACTGAAATATCACATTGACATAAGTATTCCTACCCTTTGCTCTGACAATTGAAATTTTGCTCAGGCGCCTCCCATTTCTCTTGATCATCTTTGAGATGTTTCTACACCTTGATTGGAGTCCACCTGTGGTAAATTCAACTGATTGGACATGATTTGGAAGGGCACACACCTGTCTATATAAGGTCTCACAGCTAATAATGCATATCAGATCAAAAACCAAGCCATGAAGTCGAAGGAACTGCCTGCAGAGCTCAGAGACAGGATTGTGTCGAGGCACAGATCTGTGGAAGCCTACAAAAAAAATCTCTGCTGCATTGAACGTTCCCAAGCGCACAGTGGCCTCCATAATTCTTAAATGGAAGAAGTTTGGAGCAACCAGGACTCTTCCTAGAGCTGGCCGCCCGGCCAAACTGACCAATCGGGGAAAAGGGCCTTGGTAAGAGAGGTGACCAAGAACCCGATGGTCACTCTGGCTGAGCTCCAGAGATCCTGCGTGGAGATGGGAGAAACTTCCAGAAGGACAACCATCACTGCATCACTGCAACACTCCACCAATCTGGGCTTTATGGCAGAGTGGCCAGATAGAAGCCTCTCTTCAGTGAAAGACACATGAAAGCCCGCTTGGTGTTTGCAAAAAAGCACCTGAAGGACTCTCAGACTGTGAGAAACAAGATTCTGTGGTCTGATGAAACCAAGATTGAACTGTTTGGCTTTCGTCTGGCCTCTCAGCCATATAACCCAGATCGGTGGAGTGTTGCAGTGATGGTTGTCCTTCCGGAAGTTTGTCCCATCTCCACACAGAATCTCTGGAGCTCAGCCAGAGTGACCATCAGGTTCTTGGTCTCCTCTCTTACCAAGGTCCTTCTCCCCGGATTGCTCAGTTTGGCCGGGCGGCCAGCTCTAGGAAGAGTCCTGGTTGTTCCAAACTTCTTCCATTGAAGAATTATGGAGGCTACTGTGCTCTTGGGAACCTTCAATGCAGCAGAATTTTTTTTGTAGGCTTCCCCAGATCTGTGCCTCGACACAATCCTGTCTCTGAGCTCTGCAGGCAGTTCCTTCGACCTCATGGCTTGGTTTTTGCTCTGATGTGCATTGTCAGCTGTGAGACCTTATGTAGACAGGTGTGTGCCTTACCAAATCATGTCCAATCAATTGAATTTACCACAGGTGGACTCCAATCAAGGTGTAGAAACATCTCAAGGATGATCAAGAGAAATGGGAGGTACCTGAGCTAAATTTTAAGTGTCATAGCAAAGGGTATGAATACTTATGTCAATTGTGATATTTCCGTTTTTTCTTTTTAATAAACTTGCAAAACTTTCTAAAATCCTGTTTTCTCTTTGTCATTATGGGGTATTGAGTGTAGATTGATGAGGGAAAAAATGAATTTAAACGATTTTAGCATGAAGCTGAAACATAACAAAATGTGAAAAAAGTGAAGGGTTCTGAATACTTTCTGAATGAAATGTATTATGATGTATGAAGCCCAGTTACAAATGGCTACTGCATTGTCTTGTAAAAAAAAAAAATGAATGTGTTAGTTGATACAGGTCGGTGGGGTTCGTTGATACGCATATCAACTAACCTACTCAGACTGTATCATCTAACCCATCCATGGGTTTTTTGCAACACATGTTGCCCACATGCTTATGTTTATTATCCTGGCAATCAAAGCAGCGTAGGCTGAAAGCCACTTTCACAAGGTATAATGAACCAATGAGAACTCCTGTGAAATCTATGTTGTATTATCACAATAAATGATCTTACCTTTTGTTGGCGTTTTTACTCAGGAGGACACAAATCAGTTTTTTTTTGGAGAATCACACCAATTCTTTGCTGTAACTTCTTGACGTACTCATCAATGATATGTAATGCAACTAGCTAACAACAGGGGGCAGCATTTATACAAGTTTCATTTCTGAGGGCAAGGAGGAAGGTTGTATCAACTAACCTACTGTATCAACTAAACTGCCTCTCCCCTACATGGGACTGCATGCATTTTTGTTATTTATATTTTTTACTGATTTATTTTTATTTTTTGCAGGCACAACACTTGAGTGACCATGTGGAACTGGTCGGGTGAAGAACGCGCTTTTGCTAACAAAGATTTTTACAAGAATAATGATAGTTCAACTGCTGCATAACGTCAATTCAAACTCCATTGCCACTCAAACAACTTGCAGCTGACATAGCTCGTCAGACAAAATTTACCGTTATTTTTAGTCAAACCACTTACTTGGCTCACTTTGTACTCTTCATAAAGTCTTGGTTTACTTACCATTTCTGGGGACATGCCTCTGATTCACAATTCCTTTTCCACGTTCATGAGAAACAAATAATACATGGCGTTATGAGATTTGTTATAAAACATAAACCTCAACAGAATTTTTTGCACACTTACATTTTGCAGCCACGAAAGTTTGGAAGCTTTGTAAAGGATTGCTGAATTTTGTCCATGCCATAATGGACGTCGATCATGCCAGTGAGCATGATGTCTCCACTTGCTGTTATGCTGCGCAAACTATGACTTTCTGTTATTTGACAAGGACTTCCATAAACTGTAGATAAGCAGGCACAGCAAATAACTGCAATAAATACTGTCTGTGGTTTAAAGTTTGAAACATTATGCTTTTCATTTTCACATTGCTCAACACATATTTTGTTGTTTAACATTGTGCGCATTGCCATATATAAAATATACAGCACTCTTACCATTGGTTTATATAGTCTCTAACATAGCAGACTCAAGAGAACCTTTTTCAAACCAATCCCAAAATGCACATCAATAAAAGTACAATAACAATAATTATTCAACCTTATTTTCATTTTAATTGTATAATTGAAAAAACAAAATGTGATCAACATGATCCTGTATAATTGGAAGATTTTCTTTCTAAAATTGAGTCATTTAAGTTTTGCAATCTTCTGAAACTCCATGAAAGACTCTCAAGAGGTTGAACGAGTAAAGCAGTGACTGGGTTGATTCCTACATTGGTAATATAATAAACCTCATTTGTGATTGGTGATCCTTTACTTTCTGTCCTGTATCCACTGTTAAATCTTTGGAATGGTTTGAAAGGTCAAAGTGAAAATGTGTTCAATCAGCTCGCTAGGTTATTGGTGTTACTTGTTGACGTGGAACTGATTCAATGTCCACTCTGGGTCGAGTTGAGAATGTTTAAATGGAGAGATGATCAGAGATCAAATCAATTACAAAGGACCAACAGCAATTACAAGGGTAACAGTTATAAAAGAAACAGCACAATAATTACAACGATCAGTACAACAGAACTCTCTGATAATCTCTAAAAAAAATGTTCCTTGAGTTCAGCTTTATATAGGAGTTTTCTCAACTCAATGGTATAGGATGCAGGTGTGGGTTGAGGGAAATAGGGTATAAGCCACCCTATGTACTCAAGGTGATGTCTTGCGTCAAAGCATCAAGAGGGAAGTGTGTGAGGATGCAAGACGTCAAAGAGAGTGGAGGGGTGTTGTCTGAACCCTGGACAATCCTTGATTCATAATGTCTTACTCCTTGTTCACTTCATACGAATTATCCATTGGGCCAGGGGTTGTTTGTCTTTTGCCGGCACAAATGGCTTTGAGCATTGTGCTGTGGTGTCCTTGTCTGACATTCCTCTGTCTCTCTTGTAGACACTGTGGCCCCCTTGCATTAATTTTATTATTATACTGTTCTATTAACATACATATGTAATCTTAGTTTATAGAGAATATATAATCCTTATCCTAAGAGTTATAAATACTATTAACTTCATTTATATCGATACAAAGAGAGATAAACGCAAATATAGCTTTTTACACTCATCGTTAAAGCAGTGAGCACTCAGTCCCTGTGTTTTGTAGCTGCAGGCATTATCAAAACATCCTCAAGGCCAGGTGGATGCCATTCCGTCTTTGAACACACCCGTGGCTTGCAAAGCAAACTCTTGTGGCATTTCTTAGCTACCTTGGTTTGAAGTAAAAGTTTCGCTTCATTAGATTTCAGAATTAATTGTTCTCCACACTGTTTTGTCTTTAATATCTACATACAGACTTGGCATTTAATATGGCATATATTTTTTTTCTTGACTTGGGTTTACTTTCTTAACTCAGTATATCAATCTGGTGAGTTTCTTTTACACTTTGGTGATTTATTTGTGAAAAGAACCATGTCACTGATTGTCTGTCGCAGCAAGAAGTCACCAACAGGATTATATCACAGGTGGCATGGCAAAATGTACGGACAGGTGCATTTGATGATTGGCTTCACAGTCGGGTATACAAGGGTTGTTGCGTTCTGTATTAGTGGAAAACAACTGCTGCACATCTCCAAAAGTTATTGCCGCTTCTTCTGGAGATGGTCCGTCAACTCGACAATGCTGTTTGTCATGGAGTGGTGGCTTTACGAAATTACGGCATGAAACAGCATGCTATTGCTCGGCAGTATGGCATCACTCAAGGTCAGGTGTCAAAGATCCTGAAACGAAATGCTCAGAGGGGTGTCCCTACTCCAATACCGAGGCCAGGACGTCCCCGCAGAACCACAAGGAGGGATGATCGCCAGCTGCACCGGTTAGTCCGCAATGGCCGTACCAAATCGGCTAATCGGCTTAGGGCTGAATGACAGCAACTGACAAATGTGCCTGTATCCAGAAGGCTAGTCAACCAACGACTGGTTCAAGCAGGCTATCGTGCCAGGCATCCCCTGAGAAAGCCACGCCTGACCAGACAACACCGCCAGCGCCGATTGCAGTGGGCCAGAGAGCACCGTCAATGGCAGCCAGGACACTGGAATCATGTGATCTTCAGTGACGAGTCTAGATTTCTGGTCTATCGTCAAGATGGCCGCATCCGAGTGTACAGACAAGTGCATGAAGCCTACAACAAAGATTGTATTGTGCCAAGAGTCCAAGCTGGAGGTGGTGGGGTGGCCGTTTGGGCTGCTTTTCATGCAGGGGGCAAAACTGACCTGGTTGTTCTGAATGGAAACCTGAACCAGTTCAAGTACAGGGCCATTCTGGAAGACACATTGCTTCCATTTGCTCGTGCAGCCTTTCGAGGAAACTTTGTCTTCCAAGATGACAATGCACGGCCTCATCGTGCTCGCATGATCCAACACTTTCTTGCTGACCGTGGTGTAGAGCATAAGGAGTGGCCTGCCATGTCCCCGTATATGAATCCGATAGAGAACTTGTGGGCAGAATTAACGTGTCAAATCGACCACTTGAACCAGCAGCCGACCTTTGTGCATGAATTGCAGCAGGCTATTGTCACTGCATGGCAAGCGATTCCTGTCCAAACCTTGGTAAATCTCGTGAACAGCATGCCTCAACGTGTACGTGCTCTCCTGAATGCTCGTGGGGGTTACACGAAGTACTGAACTGTAATTTTACTGTCCGTAATCCCAGTCGTAATTTAACTTTTGTTTTTGTAAAAAGAAAATTTTTGGCTAATGTGCAAAATAAAGAGATACTTCTGGAAAACGTACAGAAGTTTAACACAGTACTGTCCATGAATTGAGTTCGATATCAGTTTACATCACTTTCAAGGATCAATTTATTTGTTTCGAAATGTCAAATGTGGTTTTTGTTTCTTTTAAAGGTCACATTAACAAAATGTAGAATAATTTCAACATAATTCCAATGAACTTTTGGTTCTAAGACATCTTGAAAAGTAAGTTCACCCCCACAAAAAAATATTCCATATTAAATGCCAAGTCTGTATATGGCATATTTTTATACAAGGAACAAAAGTATTAAAGAACAATATCTAGCCATGGCACCTCAGCAAAGGACTTCTGTGACTCACAGGAACTGACACAATCTGTCAATTTCCCGACCCGGATCTCAGTCAATGGAGTATCTTCTCTTCTCGACTTGGTTATGACAAACTTCCCTGCAATTGTCTGCTGCTCTTCTTCTGCACAAATCGGTTCTTATGATCATTTCCTTGTTAAAGTGGATGTCTCTCTGACCATTCTCAGAGACCCTCCTCAGCGCCGACAAGTCTGGCATTTCAGACAGGTAGGTGGTCTTTCTGTCTTCTACCGACTCCTCTCCGGCCTTGCTCCCCCAGCTCTCTCTGTGCTTTGTCCCCCAGCTATTCCTACAGGTCGCACAAGATCTGCCAGCAACCCTCTGATGGTTAAACTGCCGAAATCTCGGCTCTCTGCTCACCTTCAATCTTTCATTCCTCTTTTCTCCCGCCTCTGGAACAAACTCCCACACTCCCTTCAATCCCACTCCTCCCTCCAGGTCTTTAAAACAGCTGTTCACCACCATCTCTTATCTTTCCCCATCCAAAACCTTGATCTTTTCTACCCCCGCTAATTCACCCCAGATCCACCTTGTTTGAAATTCCAACTTCTTTCCTGGAAGTCCTGGCAGTGTCCATATGTTTTATACCTCTCCCACCCCCTCCTTCCCATGCCCCCCCCCCCAAACCCTCTCCCTCCCACAGATCTCTCGATGTCCCTGCTCTCAGATGTTGTGTTTGTGTTCCTCCCCCTCTCGCCCCATCTTGTCTACCGCTCCCCATGTTATATGTTTTATGTGTCGGTTTATCTTTCTGTGTGATTAATGTTAGCTCTTTCACGAGCCTCGATCTTGTATACAAAAAAAAAAGAAAAAAAAAAGGCTGACTGGCATGTTCTTCAAGCAGCCATTAAACACCTGGACTGGTCTCCCATCTCTACTGCCTCTGACATCAACTCTTCCTGGGAATTCTTCCAAAGAAAACTACTCTCTCTCATGCACAGATTTATCCCATCTCGTCTTCAGTTGTCATACACTTCCTCCCGTCCATGGTACACTGAAGCTTGTGGTGAGGCAGTTGCCTTGAAGCAAATTGCCTTCACCTATGAAGGATAATTAATCCAACAGAAGGAAATCTCAGTTCCTTTCACAAAGCTCGGAACAAGTGTGTGTCTACACTCAGGAGAGCCAGAAAACAATATCTCTCCAATTTCAAGACTGAACTGTCAAACCTAAACTTGTCTCCCTCCTCCAAATTTTGGTGGCATCTGGTCAAATCTGTTTCTGGTGTTTCTTCCCCTTCGATCCCCTTCCTTACCTCAAACGACGACACAGTTGACACCGCATGTGAAAAAGCCGAATGCCTCAACTCTGTGTTTGCCTCAAAATTTTGTGTCCCGAACCCATCTCTCTCTGTACCCACCTTTCCCAATCAAACCCAGCTGCTCAAGAACACTGTGTCATTCTCTCCTGACAAGGTGGAGAAGTTTTTGTCAAACCTCGACTCTGACTCTGCAACTGGACCAGACAGCATCAGCTCACGGGTCCTAAAATCCAGCAATACATCTGTAAATCTCAGAGGATGAAAAATAGCGAAACACGCGAAAACCCGACCTTTCGTGGCAGAGTTGTTGTTGTTGTTGTTGTTGTTTATGTGCTCCTTCTGTGTCTGTCACGCTTTATTCTAAAATCTTAAATGGTTCCTGCCGTCATACATGAAACATCTTCTCAATCCAATTCAGAAAGATAGACGCACTTTTAAAATAGAACTCTGTATCTTTATGTTTAAACAGATATTGATTTTTTCCCCCAAAATATAATCGATCATTTCTTCTTGTTTCCATACTTTTACCAGTAACATCTCTACATCCTTTTTCATTTTTCGAAATGTTTTTATTTCTTCTTAAATAACTTTCCAACGACCTCAAACTAAACCAAATGAAACTTACTATGAATTATTTACTCGATTTTACGTCATTTCCACCATCTTGTGGAAATACCTTTGGGACGTGAGTCAGCGTTATCTTCTTTCTTAACACACTCGGCATTAGGCTCACATCAGCCATCCTGTCAATAATGAACAGTGATAGGCACATAAACCGAGATCCGAGGCATTACGAGTCTGGAGCAGCAAAAAGAAAAAAGCAAGAGGCGTCAAAATTTGGAGAAACAAAATTGAGAGGCTGTCTTGAGAAATTTCTGATGAAATCACCCAGAGCGCAGCACAGCACATTTGATTCAACGTCACAGCTCTAGCGCCAGGAGCAAGATGGGAATTCTGGGGACATGGATGTAGACACAACACTTTCAATGGAAGAGTAGATGTCTGGACAGGCAGAGAAAGAATCAGTTGGAGGTGAGCGGTCTGCAGATTTTGTCGAAAAATTTGCTGACCCTTCAGAGTGGCCTCAAGTGCTGGACCAGGTGACAATTTCTGCCATTGCAAGTTCGGTCCATAGCATGTGAAAATGCATGATTTTCCAAAAAACGATGCGAAAGGGGATTCTCAGCTGAAAATTATCACAGAAAGCTAAAAAAAATGGTGAACAAATCGAGCACACATGGCTAATATATTCTATAGCGGCTGACGCTGTGCATTGCTTCTGTTGTAAGCTTTTCGGAAATGTCGCCATGCACCTCACCTATGATGGTCTTTCAGCCTGGAAAGATTTGTCAAAAACATTCTGCCGACATGAAACCTCACCACACCACACAGCTTGCATGCAGACGTGGAAGGGATTGGATGCAAGGTTAAAATCCGGAAAGACTCGATGATAAGCATCAGAGTTTGATAGACCTGGAGAAAAAACATTGGAAAAACGTCCTTGAGCATTTGATTGCGATTGTTCATTTTTTTGCTGAGAGAAATCTGGCATTCCTTGGGTCATCAAAAGGCCTCGACGATCCTAACAATGGTAATTTTATTGGGCAGTTGGAGTTTGTGGGTCGATTTGACTCAGTCACGCAGGAGTATATTCGATGATCATCAACCGGGGAAGTACATGATAACTGTCTGAGTGCCGATATTCAGAACGAGCTCCTCGGATTATTAGCCAACACAATTAGAAGTGAAATACTTGCATGTGTTTCATCTTACAAGTACTACTCAGTGTTGCTTGATTGCACCTCAGATATCGCCCACCAAGAGCAACTTTAAGTTGTCATCTGCTTCGTTTGTGTGCAAGATGGAGAGGATTCCGAAATATGTGAACATTTCCTCTCATTTTTTTGTTGTGAAAGACACCACCGACATAAAACTAACGGAGAAGCCGTTTGAAATATTGGACGGCTTTGGTCTGCCTTTGTCTGACTGCAGAGGCGGATGAGTCATGATAGTGTGCGAGTCATGATATTTTGACTCCATGACTCGTGCATGTTTAATGCTCTTCTCTCTTCTCCGCATCCCGTCAGTGAATATCTGAATAATTTATATCCATAATGGACCCATTCCACCACGTAATACTTCAAATTAATTATCTTTTTGAGCAATTTTTGGAATGATGTGACATTCACTTTGTTCTGTTCTCGAGTTGTTGCCTTTGTCCTTTATTTGCAGGAATTCATCATTTTTGTCTGTTTAGGCTGTACTACATATGTGCCCAGTTTGTTGGTGATCGGCAGATCGGATCATTATTGACAGAGATATGTGTGTATAGATATATTCAGAAATCATCAGATCTGCATTTGCTCTTTCCATTGTTAAATTCGAATAAACGACGTCATTTTGCCTGTCGGAATTGCTTCACCCTCTCTTTTGCTCAAGGTCATCTGCCAGCATCTTGGAAATCAGCAAACATTACCGATTTACACAAAAAAGGTGCAAAAACAGATAGTTGCAACTACAGACCAATCAGCCTCCTCCCAATTATCAGCAAAGTCATGGAATCCATCATTGCTTCGGATATCAAATCCTTCCTCTTCTCCAATGGCTTGATCTCCGATCATCAATTTGGATTCAGACCAGGTCATTCTCATCTGGACATGTTGCTTCTGCTGTCTCAACAATGGATGGAGGTCCTCAATGCGAAACAGGAAATCAGAGCTGTCTCCCTTGACATATCACGTGCCTTCGATACAGTCTGGCTCCCAGCTCTGCTCACCAAACTCTCTTCCTATGGTATCCATGGAAATCTCCTTGCATGGCTTGTGGACTTCCTCTCTGGTCGAAGTCAACGTGTGGCCCTGAATGGATTTCTCTCATCTCCCCCTTCCTGTTCTGGCTTGAGTTCCCCAAGGTATTGTTCTGGGCCCTGTGATATTTCTGATCTTCATCAATGATCTCTCCGACTCTCTGGAAAATCCTCTTTATCTCTTTGCTGATGACTCCACTCTCTGCCTCTCCATTTCTCATCCCTCAGATCGGCAGTCTGCAGCCTCCTCACTCTCTGCAGACCTGGACAAAATCACAGACTGGTCAAACAAGTGGAACATGTCTTTCAATCCTGACAAATCTCACACTCTTACTTTGTCTCTCCGAAAAGACCGACTGGAAAACCCTTCCATATAGTTTCTCAACAATCCTCTCCAAGAAGTTCTGTCGCTCAAGCTTTTGAGTCTCACTATCTGCCATGATCTTTCTTGGGGAAAACCACATTTCCAAGCTGGCCTCCAAAGCCAGTCGCCGACTGGGCATCCTCCGTCGTGCGAAGTCCTTCCTTGGCACACCTGAACTCCTCACCACATACAAGGCTTTCATCCACAGCTCAATGGAATACTGTTCCCCCCTCTGGGCCGGTGCTCCTGCCTCACACCTAGCTCGGCTTCACGCTGTTGAAACCAAACCTTTCAGAATCATTGGAATCTCCTGCGATGAAGCTAACTCCACGGGCCTTTCACTCACTCACCGCAAGCAGGTTGGTGGTCTTTGTCTTCTACCGACTCCTCTCCGGCCTTGCTCCCCCAGCTCTCTCTGTGCTCTGTCCCCCAAATATTCCTACGGGTCGCACAAGATCTGCCTGCAACCCTCTTCTGGTTAAACTGCCAAAATCTAGGCTCTCTGCACACCTTCACTCTTTCATTCCCCTTTTCTCCCGCCTCTGGAACAAACTCCCCCACTCCCTTCAATCCTTTCTCCGAATTTCCTCTCTTCTGCTCAAGGTCATCTGCCAGCATCCTGGAAATCAGCAAACATTACCGCTTTACACAAAAAAGGTGCAAAAACAGATCCTTGCAACTACAGACCAATCAGCCTGCTCCCAATTATCAGCAAAGTCATGGAATCCATCATTGCTTCGGATATGAAATCTTTCCTCTTCTCCAATGGCTTGATCTCTGATCATCAATTTGGTTTCAGACCAGGTCACTCTACTCTGGACATGCTGCTTCTGCTGTCTCAACAATGGAAGGAGGTCCTCAATGCCAAACAGGAAATCAGAGCTGTCTCCCTCGACATATCACGTGCCTTCGATACGGTCTGGCACCCAGCTCTGCTAACCAAACTCTCCTCCTATGGTATCCATGGAAATCTCCATGCATGGCTTGCGGACTTCCTCTCTGGTCGTAGTCAACGTGTGGCCCTGAATGGATTTCTCTCAACTCCCCTTCCTGTTCAGGCTGGAGTTCCCCAAGGCAGTGTTCTGGGTCCTGTGCTTTTTCTGGTCTTTATCAATGATCTCTCCGACTCTCTGGAAAATCCTCTCTATCTCTTTGCTGATGACTCCCCTCTCTGCCGCTCCATTCCTCTGCCCTCAGATCGGCAGTCTGCAGCCTCCTCACTCTCTGAAGACTTGGACAAAATCACAGACTGGTCAAACAAGTGGAACATGTCTTTTAATCCTGACAAATCTCACACTCTTACTATGTCTCTCCGAAAAGATCGACTGGACAACCCTCCCATCTACTTTCTCAACAATCCCCTCCAAGAAGTTCTGTCGCTCAAGCTTTTGGGTCTCACTATCTGCCATGATCTTTCTTGGGAAAACCACATTTCCAAGCTGGCTTCCAAAGCCAGTCGCCGACTGGGCATCCTCCGTCGGGTGAAGTCCTTCCTCGGCACACCTGAGCTCCTCACCACATACAAGGCTTTCATCCGCAGCTCAATGGAATACTGTTCTCCCCTATGGGCCGGTACTCCTGCCTCACACCTAGCTCGGCTTCACGCTGTCGAAACCAAAGCTTTCAGAATTATTGGAATCTCCCGCGATGAAGTTATCTCTGAGGGCCTTTCACTCACTCACCGCAGGCAGGTAGGTGGTCTTTCTGTCTTCTACCGACTCCTCTCCGGCCTTGCACCCCCAGCTCTCTCTGTGCTCTGTCCCTCAAATATTCCTACAGGTCGCACAGGATCTGCCAGCAACCCTCTGATGGTTAAACTGCCGAAATCTCGGCTCTCTGCTCACCTTCACTCTTTCATTCCTCTTTTCTCCCGCCTCTGGAACAAACTCCCTCACTCCCTTCAATCCCACTCGTCCCTCCAGGTCTTTAAAACAGCTGTTCACCACCATCTCTTATCTTCCCCCATCCAAAACCTTGATCTTTTCTACCCCCGCTAATTCACCCCAGATCCACCTTGTTTGAAATTCCAACTTCTTTCCTGGAAGTGCTGGCAGTGTCCATATGTTTTATACCTCTCCCACCCCCCCCCCCTTCCCATGCCCTCCCTCCAATGCCCTCTCCCTCTCACAGATCTCTCGATGTCTCCATGTCTCTCGGTCCCTGCTCTCAAAATAATGTTGTGTTTGTGTCCTTCCTCCTCTCTCCCCATCTTGTCTACCGCTCCCGATGTTATATGTTTTATGTGTCGGTTTGTCTTTCTGTGTGATTAATGTTCGCTCTTTCACGAGCCTCGATGTTGTATACAAAAAAAAAAAAAAAAAATCCCACTCCTCCCTCCAGGTCTTTCAAACAGCTGTTCACCACCATCTCTTATCTTCCCCCATCCAAAACCTTGATCTTTCCTACCCCCGCTAATTTCACCCCAGATGCACATTTTGAAATTCCAACTTCTTTCCTGGAAGTCCTTGAAGTGTCCATATGTTTTATACCTCTCCCACCTCCCCTCAAGCCCTCTCCCTCCCACAGTTCTCTCGATGTCCCTGCTCTCAAATGTTGTGTTTGTCCTTCCCCTCTCTCACCATGTTGTCTACCGCTCCCCTTATATTGTGTTTTGTGTGTCGGTTTGACTTTTTGTGTGATTAATGTTAGCTCTTTCACGAGCCTCGATCTGTTGTACAAAAAACAAAAAACAAAAAACAACTGAAAAGCCCCCCGTCGATCCCCAAAGGGGCAGATTTTTTTAATGCAGTGAACAAACGTTGTTACATCACGGGTGATGAAGGTTGTGGTTAAGTTTCATCGGAATTGCGTGTGTAGTTTCTGAGAAGAAAGCAAACACTGATTTTGGGGGCAACACCCCCCCCCCCCATAGACCCATAATGGGGCAGCTTTTTAATGCAGTGAACAAACTTTGGTAAATCACGGGTGATGAAGGTTGTGGAAAAGTTTCATCGAAATTTTCACAGGAAAAAGCAAATTCCTATTTTTGATCTACCTTGCTAACAGCAAATTCCCATAGGGGGGGGGAGGGGGGGGGGTTAACCTGGATCTACCTTGACCCCCGGTAAACCTCCTTCGGCCCCGACTTTTGAATGCTTTGAACAAACTTTAGTCACAACACAACAAATATCATTTTCTGCCAAATTTGGTCGCAATCCCATCAGCGGTTTCGGAAAAGAAGTTTAAAGTGTTTACGGACTGACGGACTGACAGATGGACGAAGCGCCATCGCATAAGCTCCCCTGAACTTTGTTCCAGGTGAGCTAAAAATCACTCATAGAGCGACACTTGGGCAAAAGAAAGCATAGTAGAATGACACCCAGTGGAGCATCCTTTTGTCCTCAAAAATAATTGGTGGTTGCATTCAATGACCTATTTTGGTCATTTATCACATGCAAATAATGCAAACACACATGCAAACTCACATGCAAATCGTCTTCAAATTTTAATTTAATCGAATTAAAATTGACAATTATAGAAATTTGGCCTATGTTGACCTTTTGGCCGATGTTGACCTAAAATATAGTTGGTGGTTGAATTCAGTGTCCAGATATGCAAATCTTATTCAAATTTAAAGTCAATCAGATGAAAATTGAGGATTTTAGAAATTTGAAAAGGTTGTTTATCTTTGGCCAATGTGGACCTTGTGATCTATGTTGACCTCAAAAATAGTTGTTCTTTGAATTCAGTTTGCTGAAATGCAAATTCTATTCAAATTTCAAGTCAATCAGATGAAAATCGAGGATTTTCGAAATTTGAAAAAGGCGGTTGACCTTTGGCCCATGTTGACCTTTTGACCTAAAAAAATAAATTGGAATCTGTCGGACCACCAACTCCACCATTTGGGCATTTGCATTTGGAACTCCCTGAGCATTTGGTGAAGTTTCTTGAAAATCGGTTTTAAATTGTCACCTGCAAGGGAACAGACAGACAAATACACACACAAACCAGAGTGATCAACATACTTGTCAAATTTTTTTTCTCCAAGTTATGAACGGACCCAAATGCAATACCCACTCCTACGGCGAGGGTAATAACCAGAAAGCATCTGAAAATGCAAAACCCATCCACATCCGCTTTGTATTCAGACTTCTTCTTTTTCTGTATGTTAAACATGACGAAAGCAGGCAAAAAAAAAAAAAAAGACCAAAAGTCTAACAGCAGCTTAGCCGGGCTTGTAAAATATTACAAACCACAAACACACATGATGAGCTTTTTAAACAGTCGCTAATGGTGTTTGCAACATTACACAAATAAATTTGGAGGAATCCAGACATCCGTGAGGTACGTTTTACTTGCAGAACTGAGGGAAGATCTACTGTAATCTATATACCCCACAAGAATTGGGTACGTTGGAACTGTTGGAAGAGACGTAATGCCGTGCTTTCGATATTTTATGGTCATTTTAACAATCGGTTTGTTTGTGTTTCACACTGAATGAAAAACATGAAGGCAGAGCATGGCGATTGTGATAAATGACAGGATCGACGATATGCTCTCCATGAACTGCATTGTAATCAAAATGGCGGTGTTTACCGCCGTAATGACATCACACGTAATCACATCACCCTGTCATGTGACCAGATCGTCAAGTCTGATTGGTATTCATTTGAGGGGACATACATACATACAAACATACATACATACATACAAACAAACACTGTTCTAGACGGCTTTTCCCCATGGGCTAGGCCGTAAAAAAAATAGCGACAATACCCCTGTGTGCTCAAATGGTAGAATAAAGCAGTATACTACAACGAAAAAGGTATTTTAACCCAATTTCAATGGTTGCTAGGAGACAAGGCAGCATGTGGATCATACTAACGCAATCGTAAGACTTTAAACAAACAAACAAATTACATATTTTACTGGTTCGTTGGCCAGAAATGCATTTTTTGTCATCGGATTTTCTCCACCAATTCGAAGCAAGCTTTCAAAAGTTGCCCTGGTATTCTAAGAAAGGTCTTGATTCGTTATTTGAGGTGACGTCAGTTTAAACTCATTTGCATACAAATAGCAGCAAGAACACGCCCATATAATTACCAAATTTGGTGGGGGCCACGACACACTCATGGCTCGCAGGCCTGTGCCGTGGCCCGGTACGCTTTACGGGTTAATGGCAAAGTTCCTTCCCTCGAATATTTACATGCAGGTATTTATGAACAAAAGGGTTATTACCACAGAGAAGAGTGGGAGGGCGGCGGAGAGAGAGAGCGAGAGAGACGCACATGACAAAACTGAGGTAACATATATAAAATAAATTATTCATTCAGTTATTCATCTATCTGATGTTATTCATTCACATGGGAACACGAAACAGACAGGGCACAAGATTCATGAGACAGATTAGAGACACAGACTGAACCGTGAGGTAATTTTTTTTTTTCATTGCCTGAAGTAACACAAACCTGATATGGAGGAAACCCAGGGTGTGTTCAGTTAGTGAGCAGCGAGCTCGTGCTTGCTAAGCCAGCCGTTCCTTAATGGCTTCAAATTGAGTACTTGCTTGAATGATTAAGCCACTTAGCGATCGCTCCACCAGAAACTTGGTAACCCTGACGTTCTTGAGGTTGAGACCAGGCCTAGATCTACTGTAATCTATGTCCTCCAGAGAGAGAGTAATACCATGACCTGCATACCATCCGCTCCTGTTTGGAGTGGATGCACAAGTTTCCTGAAACCAGACTCGTAGTAGATATTGAACCAAAGCATGAAGACCCTCGGAGATTAATTTATAGTATACCTTCAACAGCAACGGTGAGGGAGTTGGGTGAACAGAGGGAATATTGTTATGGATCCGTCACTTCCGCCTTTGTTGTTATTATATACTTGCAGAATATTTTTTGTTTCAGGTAATATTGTTGTCAAGATTTTTGTGTGAAATGGAGATGACTTTAGTAAAAGGTAAAAATAAATGTTTGTGAAGGAAAAAGGAAAACACGGCAAAGAAACCGGAAGAGGAGAGAGGAGGAAGAGGAGAGAGAGGCGGAGACGACCATGAGAGAGATACAGCCTGTGTGTCACATCGAGGCTGCGAGCGGTCTTTTTTGATATTGGTCACGATTGAGTTGAGACTTCCCGGGAAAGGGATTGCCCGCGACATCCTCACATATTGTGATTGCAATTAAACATGCATCTCTGGTTTTATCACCCAGTGTGAGCTATTGTTGGAGGGAAAGCAAGCGCCTCCATTACAGGCCGATACGCCATTTTGTCCTTGAAGAGGCTGTCCGCTTGGTGCATCTTGTTTTGTCATTGGGATTCCCATATCGACATCACCGTGTGGATTGCCGTTGGTTCCAATATCGGCTCATTTCCCATATCGACCTCTCACCTCATAACTCCTTGTTCGCAGCCGCGCTGATAACAGCCTGTTTTCATCGTTCTGCACGACTTCAACCTTCACCCAGCATTGGGATTTGTGCAAGGACTTGGGGAATGTTACATTCCACTCACGTTTGGCGTATCGTGAGCTTATTGCTTTGAGAGCATTGGGGAATGATGGTACCATCATATGTATTGTTCATTTGATGCAAGTGATATTTTCATGGTACTTTCTTTAATAGTGTTATTATTGTGTATGTGAGAGTTATTAATACAATTACTTGTTTTGTTCTGCACAATTGCATTGGTGTGGTTTTATCATGGTTTATTAGAACACTCAAAATAACAAATCTTTCTGCCGCATTCCCTCTCAAGACACTGAGGTGCACTGTAACCGGGGTTTGGGGAGGTAACATGAAACAGAAATTAGGGGCTCATCCGTGATTGAAATCCCCAACATTCGTGACCGGGATTGAATTCCCTAACATTCCCAAATTTGACAATTTTTGTGTAAAGGTTAACAGGCTTGCTAAAAAATAGTCACAATACTAATAGTCACTAATAATTATCACTAATAGGCACAATGTTTGACGTGGAAAATTGTGTGACGTCCACGAATGAGGCACAGTTCCAGGCGTTAAAAATATCGGAACTTGGGACTTTGGCCAAATACTGTAACTTGGAGGTCCGAGTCAATATGAAGAAGGCAGAGATTCAGACGTTGGTGGTAGAATATTTAATTGGAGAGAGAAAATGGGAAGATGTAGCATTGGATTGGTTACCAGAGGAAAAAGGAATTATGTAGCTCTGTAAAATGGAGATGCAGAAGAGGCAGCATCGAGAGGAAATAAAAGCAGAAAAGGAAGCAGAGGAAAGGAAAGCTGAAAGGGACTTGAAGGAACAGCACATGGAGTATCAGAGGGAAACTAAACTCAAGGAGCTTGAATTACTGGGAGGATGGAGAGAAATCTTGTCCTTTCCGGCTAGTTCGACAACAAGTCAGAATTCTTGGGATATTGGTAGGCATGTAAGACTGGTTCCACCCTTTAACGAAAAGGAGGTAGGAAGCGGGAGAATGAGACCCATGTTGAGTTTGCCAGAGAGAAGGAAACTATGTTTTATAGGTGGTGTGACTCGAAAGAGATTGGGGGAAGACTTTAACCATTTGTGACAATTGATTTTGGTGGAAGAATTTAAACAGTGTGTCCACGTGGACATTAAATTTCATTTGCGTGAAAGAAATGTACCTGAGTGTATGAGGCAGCAACAGTGGCAGATGACTATGCCTTGACACTCAGGATGGGTTTCACAAACCAAATTTCCCACCTAGCATTAGTCAGGGGAGTTACATTAAATAAGGTTTGGAGAGCAAATTCTCATGGAGACGGCCCAGAGAAGAGTATCGTGCAAAGCTGGTACCTCAAATTTTAGTGCAAGGCAGACCACGGGATTTTCCTCTGGGCCTACTTGCGCTTTTTTCAAGAAACCTGGGCATTTGATGTCCCAATGTTACACCCTGAAAAGGACAAATCAGGATCGGAGTCTGGCTAGTTCAACTCCGAATGCGTTGTCCAGTGCGAGTAATATTCCTTGGAGGACAGTGAATTGTGAAACTCCCCGTGCCACACTTACTGCATCAGAGAACGACCTTGTCCAAGAGGGTTACAACCTTTCATTTCCGATGGGTTTGTGTCACTGGATGGGGACTTAACCAACCAGAGACCTGTTAGGGTATTGGGGGACATGGGAGCACATCAATCTTTGATGCTCGAGGGCATTTTGCCATTGTCAGAAAAAACTGCAACTGGGGTTAGTGTCTCCTCTTTCAGGGGGTTGGTGGCTTCGTTAAAGCTCCTCTTCATGTGATCCATTTAAAGTCTGAGTTGGTGTATGGACCGGTCACCATCGGTTTACAAGCCACTCTTCTTGTAGAGGGGATCTCTTTTATTATCCGGAACAATTTGGCCAGTGGTTGAGTTTCAGGTAATCCGATGTTGGTTGAAGAGCCCAGTATGGAAGATAACAGCACAGTTAGAGCAGGAGAATCCGGGTATCTTTCCATCATCTGACTCGTGCTATGGGTAGGAAGCACTCTGAAGAGAATGAGAAGGAAGGTGATGTAGATTTGGGTTCTATAGAGATGTTGGAGGAAAGGTCTGGGAGACAAGGTAGGAAAGGGAGTGACACCAAGGAACCTAATGACAAGGTTTCATCTGGACCAAAGGATAAAATGGAGTGTCCTTCAGAGACATCTGTGAATGAGGCTGAACAAACGGTGCTTGTCCGAAAGAGACTTGATGAAGAGCAACACAGATATTTTGAACTCCGGAGTCTGATTGGTAAAGTAATTGCAGAGAAAGAGCCGATGAGGTACTTGTTGGTTACTTCATGAAAGGGGAAATACTTATGAGAAAATTGAGACCACTGGAGGTTCGAGCGAATGACGAGTGGAAAGTCCATTACCAAATTGTGTTGCCACAACTCTACCGGAAGGAGATATTAAGTTTGGCACATGAGACACCTTCTGCTGGGCACCTTGGAGTGAACAAGACATGACAGAATTTTGGCACATTTTTCTGGCCAGGATTGTGACGTGATGTGGCGGAATTCTGTAAATCTTATCATTCTTGTTAGTTGGTGGGCAAACCTAATCAGAAAAGCACTTCAGCGCCTTTAAAACTGATTACAGCTTTTGAAGAACCATTCAGCCAGGTCATTATTGACTGTGTAGGTCCTTTAACTAAAACTAAGGCTGGACGTCAGTACATGCTGACCATATTGTGCACTTCCACTGGGTTCCCAGGAGTGATGCCTCTTAGGAAAATTACTGCGACAGTTATTGCAAAGGCTTTCATTAAAAGTTTCACCCTGGTTGGCCTACCTAAGGTCATCCAGTCTGATCAGGGTTCCAACTTCATGTCAATGCCTTTTCAGCAAGTGGTACACCTGTTGGGAGTGAAGAAAGTGAGGTCAAGTACTTACCATTCCGAGAGACAAGGGGTCTTGGAAATGTTTCACCAGACATTAAAGAATATGATCAGAACTTACTGCTTTGAATGTGACAAGGATTGGGATGAGGGAATACCCTTATTGCTGTTTGCTATGAGGGAATCTGTTCAGGAGCCATTGGGATTCAGTCCTTTTGAACTCGTGTTTGGACATACAGTTTGAGGACCTTTGAAACTGGTGAAGGAACAGTGGCTACAAGAGGAGTCACAATCAACTGTGTTCGAGTATGTGACATCTATTAGGCACAGATTGACTAAGGACAGTAAAGTAGCGAGAGGATGAAAGTGAGACATGACAAGACTTCTCAGAAAATAAATTTCAGTTCTGAGGACCGAGTGCTGGTGTTGCTTCCAGTTCCAGGTTAGCTGCTACAGGCTAGGTATTTTGGACCCTATGCCATCGAAAGGAGGGTCAATGAAATTTATTATGTGGTGACAACTCCAGACCGACGGAAAAAGCGGCAGCTGTATCACATTAACAGACTGAAGAAATATTATGAGAGGAAGCCAGTGGAAAAAATGGCTCCTGTCTCACCTGTCGTACCTGTAGTCGGTGTGCAAGAGAATCCAGAGTATGAGGCCAGTGTGAAGTGCGATAGCATTGATGACCAGGCTTGGCCCAGATTGACGAACACTGAAGTGTTAAGGAACCTAGACCAGAAATTAGGTCATTTGACAAGGAAACAACAAGGACAATTATCCAACCTAATTTCGGAGTTTGCACATTTGTTCACAGATGTACCTGGTCGTACCGACTTAGTATATAATGATATTTATGTGGGGGAGGCCACTCCCATGAAACAACACCCCTTCCAAATGAACCCTGTTAAGATGAAAGGTCTTCATTGATCACGACCGCTTAACCTTCATTCCAAAAAAATGAAAAATATAAATCAGAGGTTGATGAGATGGAGCTTGTATTTGCAAGAGTTCAGCTTAGCAATTAGGCATGTAAAGGGCAGAGACAATGTAGTCGCAGATGCTTTATCCAGAGTGAATTAACCTTGAGGATTCCTGTGCGTTGTTTGGAATTTTTGTTGCTTACGGGACTTGATCAGCCATAGTTTTGATTTGTAGTTTTATGGGTGTGAGTATTACTTTTGGTTGTTAAAGATACTGTCGTGTGACTATTTTGTGTGGTGAACACCTTAGGGTAGCACATATGATCAAACGAGCTGTTACTCCGGGGCGTTCAATCAAATGGCGGATAATACGTGTGGGGGAGCAAGAGGGAGAGAGAGGATGAATGTGGGCGAAATCCACCGAGCCATGTCACTCACCTGTAACACCTGGACAGGGCCCGTGAAAATTTAGGGGGTGCATTGGGGATGGCCCCGCAGGTAAGGTTGTGTCTTGTGGCATCCAAGTATTGACTCGTGGTGGTCCCTCTCGGCTCTCCCCCCGTTGGTATTTTTTGTGCACATAAGATTGTTCACGGTTCTGTTTAAATATTATTTAAATATGTATAACCTTTCCCCTTCAGTGTTTTACTCAGTGGTATTTTACAACACGCTGTTTTTCTTCCTATTTAAAAGGCTTTTCTCAATTTCCTCTCCAACTCATTCCACCTCAAAAAAAAGAAATTCAATATCTTATACGTCTCCCTCACTACATGGTCTAAATTCACATTCATTCCATCCCTCCTCCATCATTCTGAACCGGATTGCTAACTTGAAAATCACAACAAACCCAATTTGTTTTCAATGTTCGTCTTTCATTAATCATCCACTTTCTAAACTCCCCTCTTGCCCCTCCCATCCAAATCCCTCCCCTTGCACCTACACTCCTAAACTCCCCCCTTGCCCCGCCACTCTTAAACTCCCCCCCTGCCCCTCCACTCCTGAACTCCCCCCTTGCCCTTCCACTCCTGAACTCCCCCCTTGCCCTTCCCCTCCTAAACTCCCCCCTCACTCCTCCCCTTCAAAACTCCCCCCCAACCCCTCCCATTCAAATCTCCCCCCATACCATTCCTCTCCAATTCTCCCTCCTCCCCCCTCCTCCTCGAAGCTGCCTCCTCCCCACTTCGTCTCCCTTCTATCTCATACCTCCACCCCCCCCAACCTTCCTCTTTCCTCTGCCCCCCCTCAAACAACCCCTCACTGTGCCTCATCCCTTCACCTTCAAACCTTTCATCCTCCTCATCCTTCCCTTTCTTGGAACTCTTCTGCAATCGCTGACACACTAACAACTGCTCTCCCTACCTCCCCCTCTCATCCTTCATCTTACCCTACTCCTCCCCTCCCCTGTCCTGTACCCGATGCTCCCACTCTCTCTTCATTAACGGTATGGACCTCAAACATCCGGGGCCTTCGCTCAAACCTGACTGATCTCTCCATACAGGTTGCTTCTGACAATCCAGACTTGATCTGCTTAACAGAGACTTTCCTCCTTCAAGATGTCTCTGATTCCTTAATATCTCTTCCTGGTTACTCCCTCCTCCGGTATGATAGACCTGAGCCTCGGCCTGGTGGTGGGGTGGCTATCTTTATCAAAAACTCTCTTCCTCACTCTCCTTGCACTGCCCTCTCTCCTCTTCACCCCCAGGAGTACCTCTGGCTACGGCTTCCTCTCCGCTCCCACCTTTTGTTCATATGTGTCCTGTACCGTCCCCCAAACAGTGATGACTCCATCTACATTTCACTGTCCGACAACATGGACCAACTTCTATCCACTCATCCCAACTCTCTCTTCCTCATATGTGGTGACTTCAATTGTCATCATGCCACCTGGTTGGGTGTGGGTTCCTCTCTCACCAGTCATGGCACCTCAGCAAAGGACTTCTGTGACTCACTGGGATTGACACAATCTGTCAATTTCCCGACCCGGATCTCAGCCAATGGAATATCTTCTCTTCTAGACTTGGTTATGACTAACTTCCCTGCTAATGTCTGCTGCTCTTCTTCTGCTCCAATCGGTTCTTCTGATCATGTGCTTGTCAAAGTGGACATCTCTCTGGCCATTCTCAGAGAGCCTCCTCAGCGTCAACGAGTCTGGCATTTCACTCAGGCCGACAGGGACGGTCTTCAAGCAGCCATCATTCGTCTGGATTGGTCTCCCATCTCCACTGCCTCTGACATCAATTCTTCCTGGGAATTCTTCCAAAGCAAACTGATCTCTCTCATGCACAGATTTATCCCATCTCGCCTTCAGTTGTCTTACCCTACCTCCCGTCCATGGTACACTGAATCTTGTGGTGAGGCAGTTGCCCTGAAACAACTTGCCTTTGCCTCTTGGAAGGCTAATCCAACTGAAGGAAATCTCAGTTCCTTCCACCAAGCTCGGAACAAGTGTGTGTCTACCCTCAGGAGTGCCAGGAAGCACTATCTCTCCTCACTCAAGAATGAACTCTCAAACCTGTCTCCTTCCTCCAAATCCTGGTGGCGTCTGGTCAAATCCGTTTCTGGTGTTTGTTCCCCCTCCATCCCCTCCCTTACCTCAAATGGCCACACAGTTGACATCGCACGTGACAAAGCCGAATGCCTCAACTCTGTGTTTGCCTCAAAATCCTTAGTCACAAACCCATCTCTCTCTGTTCCCACCTTTCCCAGTCGAACCAAACTGCTCCTGGACTCTGTGACCTTCTCTCCTGACAAGGTGGAGGAGTTTTTGTCAAACCTCGACTCTGATTCTGCAACTGGACCAGATGGCATCAGCCCACGGGTCCTAAAATCCTGCTTTGCCGCTCTATCTCACCCTCTCTCTGTTCTTTTCACCCTATCTTTTGCTCAAGGTCATCTGCCAGCATCCTGGAAATCAGCAAACATTACCGCTTTACACAAAAAAGGTGCAAAAACACATCCTTGCAACTACAGACAAATCAGCCTGCTCCCAATTATTATCAGCAAAGTCATGGAATCCATCATTGCTTCGGATATGAAATCTTTCCTCTTCTCCAATGGCTTGATCTCTGATCATCAATTTGGTTTCAGACCAGGTCACTCTACTCTGGACATGCTGCTTCTGCTGTCTCAACAATGGATGGAGGTCCTCAATGCCAAACAGGAAATCAGAGCTGTCTCCCTTGACATATCACGTGCCTTCGATACGGTCTGGCACCCAGCTCTGCTCACCAAACTCTCCTCCTATGGTATCCATGGAAATCTCCATGCATGGCTTGCGGACTTCCTCTCTGGTCGTAGTCAACGTGTGGCCCTGAATGGATTTCTCTCATCTCCCCTTCCCGTTCAGGCTGGAGTTCCCCAAGGTAGTGTGCTGGGCCCTGTGCTTTTTCTGGTCTTTATCAATGATCTCTCCGACTCTCTGGAAAATCCTCTGTATCTCTTTGCTGATGACTCCACTCTCTGCCGCTCCATTCCTCTTCCCTCAGATCGGCAGTCTGCAGCCTCCTCACTCTCTGAAGACCTGGACAAAATCACAGACTGGTCAAACATGTGGAACATGTCTTTCAATCCTGACAAATCTCACACTCTTACTATGTCTCTCCGAAAAGATCGACTGGACAACCCTCCCATCTACTTTCTCAACAATCCTCTCCAAGAAGTTCTGTCGCTCAAGCTTTTGGGTCTCACCATCTGCCATGATCTTTCTTGGGAAAACCACATTTCCAAGCTGGCCTCGAAAGCCAGTCGCCGACTGGGCATCCTCCGTCGTGCGAAGTCCTTCCTAGGCACACCTGAGCTCCTCACCACATACAAGGCTTTCATCCGCAGCTCAATGGAATACTGTTCTCCCCTATGGGCTGGTGCTCCTGCCTCACACCTGGCTCGGCTTCACGCTGTTGAATCCAAAGTTTTCAGAATCATTGGAATCTCCCGCGATGAAGCTATCTCTGAGGGCCTTTCACTCACTCACCGCATGCAGGTAGGTGGTCTTTCTGTCTTCTATCGACTCCTCTCCGGCCTTGCTCCCCCAGCTCTCTCTGTGCTCTGTCCCCCAAATATTCCTACAGGTCGCACAAGATCTGCCAGCCACCCTCTGATGGTTAAACTGCCGAAATCTCGGCTCTCTGCTCACCTTCACTCTTTCATTCCTCTTTTCTCCCGCCTCTGGAACAAACTCCCACACTCACTTCAATCACACTCCTCCCTCCAGGTCTTCAAAACAGCTGTTCACCACCATCTCTTATCTTCCCCCATCCAAAACCTTGATCTTTTCTACCCCCACTAATTCACCCCAGATCCACCTTGTTTGAAATTCCAACTTCTTTCCTGGAAGTCTTGGCAGTGTCCATATGTTTTATACCTCTCCCACCCCCCCCCCTTTCCCATGCCTCCCCCCAAAGCCCTCTCCCTCCCACAGTTCTCTCGATGTCTCCATGTCTCTCGGTCCCTGCTCTCAAATGTTGTGTTTGTGTCCTTCCCCCTCTCTCCCCATCTTGTCTACCGCTCCCGATGTTATTTGTTTTGTGTGTCTGTTTGTCTTTCTGTGTGATTAATGTTCGCTCTTTCACGAGCCTCGATCTTGTATACAAAAAAAACAAAAAAAACAAACAAAAAAAATCCACTGGGGGATGCGGTCTGTAGACCGTGATTGGTAAAAAATGTTTTGTGGAGTTTTTGAAATTTTTTGAGTAAGGTTAAGTTTTGTGGATAAGGTAGATTTTTGCATGTTGTTTGTTTCCTCCCTCCGCAGGAACAAAGAAGATCAATGTACATATTTGATTGCATGATGGTTAAGGGGTTTGGCATGTTAAGGAAGTGTAGGTATGTAGTCCGACTCACTTCCCACAGCCCTTCCTGATTTATTTCATAGGTTAATTAAGTGTGTGACAGGAAGTGTTAAGGCTGGAATGGTAGCGCCTGCAGTGAACCTTGCAGGAGCTACGATTCCGGGGGGCGGGGGGTGGGGCTGTGTTACGAATTTGGTAGAGCAATATGTAGAGCAGAGTAGATATGAGTAGGTAACATGCTTCGAGATGTCGCGATAAGGAACACTTCCTGTAATAAGTCATGTGTAGGCGTTTTGTCGGCTAAGATGTATGAGTGTGAATCTACCAGGAGATTCGTGTGTTAAGTAGTGTAGGGAATAATGAGTAGAGCCCTTGTATGTCTCACCTGGTAGTCAAACCTTTGTCCCTTATGGCACTGCAGACCACTTAAACATTAGTTAGGACCTTTAGTACAACACAAAATAACGCCCTTCCCCCTGACATGACTTAGGAAGAAATCGGGCTAGAACACCGCCACAATTGGCCGCCACCATTTACACCTCCGAGAGGCCTACCCGCCTCGCATAGCACGTGCTGTGACCAAGGCGTAGGGGACGGGAGTGGAGTGACGCAGTGGGCGTGACCTGAGCGAGCCAGCGAGTTGGGGGAGGCTCTGATTGGCAGGACAGTTTGCCAATGCTGACGTCACCGGCCAGGGATATGAACAGTGCCGACGCGATTTCCAGGGCAGTTGAGAGTTCGTGTGCACAGTGGCCATTGCGCAGTTGAGAAGATCTGATCCAGAGCAGTTGGATTCCTGGCAGTTTGCAGTTCAGCGCAGTTGATCCCGAGCAGTTGGATTCCTGGCAGTGCAGTGCAGAGCCCGAGTCCGTTTTGAGCAGTTGGGTTTGAGACGCGGCAGGACTTTGGTCCGAGTCGACCTCGCGTGGAGCCGCTAGCCTACGTGGGACGCGTGGAGCTTGGAGCGAGGCCTTGTGGGACTTGGAGCAAAGGACCTCATGGTGTGCGGTCGGGCCGGGCGGGGCAGTGTTGGACAGTAGCCAAGGCAGACGACGAGACAGATAAGCCTGAGCTCCGCGTACATTTGACATAAAAGACGTGTTTCTTTCGTATTTCATCTCCCTCGTCTCGTCTCTGATATCTGTTGTGTGCGGGATCCCGATTTAGAATAGCTCATTACCGGCACGTATTTTCCTGTCCCTGCCTGTTATTCAATAAACCCTTATATATATTTTTTGTACATAATACCTGAACGCAGTTTACAGGGTGATTGATTTGATAGATAAGGCTGCGGGGACTTGCGCTGCTTCCTTCCATTCCGCGCATTTAAGGGTTTTAGATTTTGGAATCCGCCATTGAGCTTCCGCCTCGGAGTTAAAGCCTTCGTGATCGGCATCTGCGATCGCCTGATATAAATTTCGGCGGTTGCGTGACAATATATAAATATATCTATATATATATATATATATATATTGTTGCGGATCTTGGTTTCGGCACTCCCCTTACCGAGGAGGGTTCAATCCCCTCGTCTTTTAAGCTGGCCGTCCGAGTCCTGGAACTATCTCGCTCCTTTGCGGGGGTGAGGGTGACCAGGGTGACTGGTCAATGGAGTCCCAGATACCTTCGCCAACCTCGCCGCAAAGCAGGGCGCTACTTCTGCTCGAGCCACGGACAAGATGGAAGATTGCCGAGCGGTTTAGCAATCCGCAGCTCAAGCCATTAACAAAGGACTAACCCGACTCCGAGCGTTTGGCCAAAATCGCGCCACAGGTATTCAATCAGGGAAAAGACTAATGCGACCGGATGAGAGGAAAACCCAAAGAATAAGAAGGAACAGGTGTAATTTATTAATTATATACAAAACCAAAACCAAAGAAGAAACGGAAGGGAATTGTGCAGTGAAGAAGAAGAAGCAGATACACAGGGCAAGCCTTAAAACAGTCTTATTTTATAACCCCAAACAAACAGACTTACACGACAGCGAATGGCAGGAAGGAATGGCTGGAAGGAGGAGAATGTCCAGGCAGACGGTAGGGCATTGAGGTCCGGCTCCAGGAGTGGACTCGCGTCGTGGCGGGAAACCCTGGCAGGCAGCGCGCGCGTATCGTGGACCGCGAGCGGACGTTACATATATCGGGGAAACTGGGATACAGCATACGTAATATGTGGCTCGTGCCAACGCTCTCTCTCTCTCTCTCTCTCTCTCTCTCTCTCTCTGTGTGTGTGTGTGTGTGTGTGTGTGTGTGTGTGTGTGTGTGTGTGTGTCTCTCTCTCTCTCTCTCTCTCTCCAGGCCCCTGCGCAGTCCGTTACCATCAGCAGTTCGTGGCGCAGCTCGTACCAAAAGCAGTCCGTGGCGCACTCTCAGCTCCGCTCCAGCTCATCGATCCGAACTCCTTCTCACCTCATCTGCCCTCCTTCTCACCTCATCTGTTCAAGCAGTCCCACACAGCCACTTTTATTGTCCGTTGTTGTATCAAGCCGCCGGCTCCGATGACACGCCTACCGGCCGGCTCACCTCGGCGCTGGTTGGCCGGCAAGGGCAAGAAGCTCCACCTCTGATGGTGAGTCGACGTGCCACACCTTGTTCTTGTGGTTCCGCCCCCTTTATCCTCGGCTTGAGACCGTGTGCGTAATGGCGGCTTGGTGCCAGCAAACAGCCCAATGCAAACGGCAGCGAACGCTATCCTACTGTTACTGCACTTTGAAGAGCGGAGATGATTGGGGAAATTGAAAGGGGCCTATCTTATTTGATTAATGTAACGCAGATTCAACTAGAACGGGCACTCGGTAGAGCGCATACCTTCGCCGCAGCTACTGTTCTGTACTTGGTAAAAATACGATTTTGACCTTTTCGTGACCTTGACCTTGACCTTTGACCCGATTGCTCCCAAAATCTAATCAAATGTGTCCCGTATAATAACCAATCATCCCACCAAATTTCATGCAATTCGGTTGAATACTTTTTGAGTTATGCGAATAACATACACACACACACACAGACATACAAATAAATACACAGCGATCAAAACATAACCTCCGCTTTTGCGAAGGTAACTATCTCTCAAAATTAGAACTTTTGGCAATAACACCTCCATACGACAATGCATGCATTATCTTATTCATTCATTCGCTGAATCCACGGAATACGATCATCAACCACTGCATATATAACGATCTCTCAAAATTAGAACTTTTGGCAATAACACCTCCATACGACAATGCATGCATTCTCATATTCATTAATTCGCTGAATCCACGGAATACGATCACCAACCACTGCATATTGTTGCGGATATGGGATTTGCATCCATCCATATCCGCTTGTAAATATTCCCCTATTTCCTCAATACTTCCCAACTCTCCCCAATCCCCCATTCCCTAGTCCCATTTTCTGTAAACAACACTCTGTAGACCCGACCTCCCCCTATTTCCCCCATTAAATGTCGCACCCAGGTTCACCGCATCTCATGTAAGACAACTATAGGACATCTTGCTAGTTATTCTTAGTCTATGTCAGTTAAGGATTCGTTTCCATTAATTCTGACCCTTCGTTGCACCAGAATGTGATTGTATGGCACCGTTAGGAAGTTTAGGATCTCCCAATACCTCCCCGCAGCTCTTCCTCACAGTTCAACAACAACAACAACAACAACAACAATGAGCGCAGGGAGTGCGCGTCCTCACTCCGGCTTGGTAGGAGTGGTGGGAGGGCACCAGGCCTTCCCAACGACCCGCCATCGGACATGTGCTCGACGGGGTTACCAAACAGGGGCTCCCTGTCGGCTCCTCGTCAAGGGCGGAGCCCGGTAACCCCCGCACCCAATGGAAGCGGCGGACCGGCCCCAGTGGGGCGGAACCAACCAGCCGAGGGCGTGTCACTCCCCGCTGAGCATGCGCAGTGAGAGGGAGGTGACGTCAGATGCGCGCTGAGCTTGGAGCAAGCAAGACCACCTCCGAGCGCTGTGAGACCTCCCTGCATCTTTTGAACCGTGCTTTATCCTGTCCCCGAGCCAAGGTGCACCTTGTGCCATCGACCGACCTGCCCATTCCCACCATCAATCCCCGTGTGAGTCTACCTTGTCCGTTTGTCCGTGGTCTGTCCGGGAATAGATAAGATTGTATTTAAGTGCCCATCTCTTCTGTGTCTTTACCTCACTCTGCCGTGTAATCTACCCCCTTTTCTCCACCACTGTAATTATACCCTCCTCCGGAGGTCTTGAGAACTGTACCCCTTGCGTCGTTTCATCTATCCCAGTCGTCGTGTCCCTTTTATCATTGATTTAGCATAGCGCGATTTGGCCAACGTCTGGGTGAATCGGGTGTTAGTCGGGGAATAACTGTTCGGTCGTGGAGCCTCCGCTCGGCAAATATAACATCTAAACCGCGGTCCGTAACAATATATAACTATCTCTCAAAATTAGAACTTTTGGCATTAACACCTCCATACGACAATGCATGCATTATCTTATTCATTCATTCGCTGCATCCACGGAAAACGATCATCAACCACTGCATATATAACTATCTCTCAAAATTAGAACTTTTGGCAATAACACCTCCATACGACAATGCATGCATTATCTTATTCATTCATTCGCTGCATCCACGGAAAACGATCATCAACCACTGCATATATAACTATCTCTCAAAATTAGAACTTTTGGCAATAACACCTCCATACGACAATTCATGCATTATCTTATTCATTCATTCGCTGCATCCACGGAATACGATCATCAACCACTGCATAATTATATAACTATCTCTCAAAATTAGAACTTTTGGCAATAACACCTCCATACGACAATGCATGCATTCTCTTATTCATTCATTTGCTGCATCCACGGAAAACGATCATCAACCACTGCATATATAACTATCTCTCAAAATTAGAACTTTTGGCAATAACACCTCCATACGACAATTCATGCATTATCTTATTCATTCATTCGCTGCATCCACGGAATACGATCATCAACCACTGCATAATTATATAACTATCTCTCAAAATTAGAACTTTTGGCAATAACACCTCCATACGACAATGCATGCATTCTCTTATTCATTCATTCGCTGCATCCACGGAAAACGATCATCAACCACTGCATATATATATATATATATATATATATACATATATATATATATATATATATATATACATATATATATATATATATTGTTACGGTTCGCGGTTAAGGATGTTGTTTGCCGAGCGGAGGCCCCGCAACCTAACAGTTTTTCCCGACTCACCCGATTCACCCAGACGTTGGCCGTATCGCTCCACAGCTATTCGATATGGAAACCTCTAAAGCGACCGAATGTAAAGAGGAAGACGAAGAAGACGTACAGAGGAATAACAGGTTTTATTATTACACACACAAGCAAAAAGGAGCAGTCACGGTTATGTACAGGGACATGAAAGGAGCAGGCACACAGTGAAATCTTTAGCTTACCTATACAAGCTTAATTAATAAACCCCAGGACAATGTTGAAGACAGACGGAAGATCACACTTACACGGGGAAATGCAGGCAGGAATGAATGGCTTGGAGATGGGTGGCTTTTAGAGGCAAGGAAGGTTCAGCGGGTACTGGGCATGGTCGGGCCAGAAGGCACCGCCGTCAAGAAGCCGAGCTTTGGTCCCAAACTGCACGGGCGAAGTTCCTTTCTCTGTACTGCTGCCTCGTGCCCTCCTTGCGTTGCCCCGGTCCGCTTTTCCTGCAGCGCGGCACGTTTCACGGCGGCTCGGTCACACCTGCTCGTCTCCAGCGCATCTCCTGGACCCATCTCCATAAAAGCTCATCTCAGATCTCCTTGGGGAGCGTCCCGCGGCGGGTTATATAGGCCCCGCCCTTCACCCTTTTCGAACCTTCCCCAAACGTTCTCTCTCCGCCCTCTCAAGCCAAACCCCTCGTTCTGGGTTGGATGAGCAGGGCTGACTTACTCCTCCCCTCTATGACGAGGTGGAGACCCGCCTTTCTTCTTCGGCGTTACCTCGTGCGTAATGGAGTCAAATGCAGCACAGTGGACGGCAGATGGAAATGCAGCAAAGTGCCTAAAGAGGCAATTGCAGCAAAGTGGCGAACCTGGCACTTGGAAGCTGCCATGGGGCGTCAGAGGGCCTACTCTTATTTAATTCGGTGCAATGAAGAGTCAAACTAGTGGGAAACACATCCTTAGCCTACAGAGAATAAGGGACTAACTATTTAAAAGGATATATCGTGTCTTGTGTGTAGGTTTATGGAATTAACTAAGAGGACGAGCTGCGACCATTCTTTACATTACGAGGGTCAGTTACACACAACAAAACCATACTTTTCACATTCGTTACACTTTCTCAAAATTGTTACACTTCTCAAATCCGTTACACTTCTCAAATTCGTTACTATATATATATATATATATATATATATATATATATATATATATATATATATGTATGTATGTATGTATGTATGTATGTATGTATGTATATATATATATATATTGTAACGAATGTGGAAACGTTACAATGTGAACGTTACAAAAGTACGGTAACACCCTGTTAATGTAAATAATGGTCGCAGTCGGCCTCCTAGTTAATTCCATGAAACTTACACGCAGGTCACGATATATCTTTTAAATAGTGTATTTCCTTATTCCATGTTGGCTAAATATGTGTTTCCCACTAGATTGCCTTTGCATTGTATCAAACAAAATAAGCGTAGGCCCTTCCAATTTCCCCAAACATCTCCGCTCTCCAAAGTTCCTTTTAAAAAGGGGAGTTGTTTTCAATCCCGCAGGCCGCCATTGCCCATGTGCTTTGAGTCGGAGAAGAAAGGCGTGTCTCCACCTCGTCATAAGAGGGAAGGAGTGAACCAGCCCTAACAGCCAATCAGCACCGCGGTGAGCGACCCGGTAGGCGTGCCCTCGGAGCCGGCGGCTTAATTCCGCCCGAGGTGATAAAAGCGACTGTAAGGGACTGCTTTATGAGATGACCTGGGAGATGAGCAAAGAGGCTGCACCAAGAGGAGCGGTGAGATGCGAAACGCTCCAAGCCAAAGAGGAGAGGTACTCGGCAAGGAAACCAGCTTTGGAGAGACGCGCTGAAAGGAGGGAGACGGCTCCACCACAAGAAGAGGAGCAGGTGTGCCGAACCAGCGAGTGACGTCTACCGCAGCGGATAGCGACGGAGGGTTTTCCCGCCACAACCACGAGGAATTGCGAGCTGCTGCCTCCCGACTTTGCCTCCCTCTCAAGCAATCCACCTCAAGCCCTACCTGCCTGCATTATCCCCTGTGTAAGTGTGAACGTCCTGTCCTGCTCGTTGTCTTGGGGTTAAGTAAAAATGAATAGTGTAAGTTAACGATTCGCTGTGTTACTGCTTCTTCCATCCATTGCTGTGTGTGTATAATAAATCTGTTCTTCCTCCGTATTCTTCTTCTTCTTCTTTTTCATTCTCTTTCGGTCGCTTTAGAAGTTTCCCGATTGAATATCTGTGGGGCGATCTGGTCAACGTCGGGTGGAATCGGGTTCTAATCGGGGAGTAACTGTTCGGACGCGGTTAAATACACCACCGCTCGGTCAATATAACATCTAAAGCCGCGTCAGTAACAATTGATGTCGAGGAGTTGGATTCGGACCTGGGACTAAATTTGTTAGGCCCAAATTTTGGAACACCAATTGTACTATTAGAGTAACAATTGGTGTCGAGGAGGGAGATCGGACCCGAAATCGGACCCGAAGCGCGCTTAACGCGCTCAAAATTATAAGCTGCCGAAATTTATTTTGTTTTATAAAACCCGAATTTTGAGATCGCGCCATGGACAATCAAGGCGATCGGATGTCGGTGGGGGAAATAGACGGGTTAGGGGTAACCCAGGACTTAGGGAAAGAAAGGGAGGAGGAGAGCAA
This sequence comes from Myxine glutinosa, assembly GCF_964187855.1. Taxonomy (NCBI): domain Eukaryota; kingdom Metazoa; phylum Chordata; class Myxini; order Myxiniformes; family Myxinidae; genus Myxine; species Myxine glutinosa. Next base: position 116,965,483 of record NC_136263.1, on the reverse strand, counting down.
TGAGGAGGCGGTTGAGGGGGTATCAGGCGCGCAAAGAGGCGCCTCGCACGAGCGCGCGGTAGCCGAGCCCGCTGTATCAGCGGGCTTTAACATGCAGCAGTTCATGGCACGGTTTAGCGAATACATGGCACAGTCGAAGTGCGACAACGAAAAAAGAGCCAGGGAAATGGAGGGAATGGAAAACAGAATGGGCGAGCGACTAGGAAATCAAATCGGGGAGTTAGACAAGAAAATTGGGAAGTTAGACAATAATTTTGAGGGGTTAGACAACGGGATAAAAGAGGTAAAGAATGGGTTAACGGGGGTGGAAAACAGAATGGCTGCCCAGGAGAATCAGTTAGAGGGGGTGAAAAATGGGTTAATGGGGTTAGAAAATAGGATGGAGGACAAATTGCGGGAAATAGGGGAACAATCTGCCAGGGAAATCAAACAAATGGGAGAGCAGATAGAGGAGGTGAAAATCGGGGTAGAAACCAAACTGGATGCTCAGAGGGATGAATTGGGACAGATGAGGGTGGCATCTACAAAAGAGATGGAGGAAATACGATGAGGGGTAAGTGAGGAGGTTTCGGGGCTGCGCGAGGAGGTAAAGCGAGGTGAGAAGCGTATGGAGAAAGAGGTGAGAAATAATACGGCTAAGTTACAAGGGGGAATAGAAGATCTGACGAAGGGAGTAGAACAGCTGACAGTCGGACAAAGGGAACTAGCGGACCAAGTGGAAAGGAACACTGCAGTACTCGGAGGGTTAAAGGCGACACAAAAAGAAATTAAAAACGAATTAATAGCGACACAGAGGCAATGTCAGATGGTACGGGAGGAACTGACAATGAGGGTGGACGAGGTGACAGAGATAATGGAGACAAAGGACCGGCAGGTGAGGATGCACATAGAGACGGTCACGGTAGCCTTAGAGGACGAACTTGAGGAGACGCACCGAGAAATAAAAGAGGTTAAACAAAAATTAGAGGAAGTGGAAGAAGAGGTGAGTGAAATTAAGAAGAGACGGACAGAAACTAAGAGAGAAATAAAGGAGGAGATAGCGGAATATGTACAAGGTCGGTGCTCAACTCATAATGTGATGCTCATAACCAAATAAAGAGTTTGCAGGTGGCAAAGGAGGTGCGGAGACAAGGTACGAAGGTGAGTGGCAATGTATATGATGTGAGGAAAGCTTCAGTCGGCTTGGGGATTGGTTTGGATCCGGGTGTTCGTGAGAGGCCGTTGGTGAAGTGTGCGACAGGTCTGGTGTGCGAAAAAATAGGGGTGCGAGAATGTCCGACCATGGGGTGTGTGAGGAAAAAGTGCACGCCAAGGAGTGAGTGTGCCGTCAAGAGTGAGTTGGTCGAAGCGCGTGTGCGAGGGGGTACATGGAAGCGCGGTGTGGTGAGTGTTACGGAGGAAGTAACGAAAAAGTGTGCGCGAGAGAGGTGTGTAACAGACGGGTGCATGAGGAAAGAGTGCGCTGTCGAGAGGAAGGGTGAGTGCGTTGTCAAGAGGGGAGGTGAGAGTAGTGAGAGTGAAACGGAGCGTGAGTTGGTTGTGACAGGTGAGCGAGGATGTACACCTGGAATGGAAGGATGCACACCTGGAATGGTAGAGCGTGTGTGGGGATGCACACTTGAGTTGGTCGTGAGGCACGCGGTTGGGTGTGCGGGTGAGAGCACACCTGTGATTGTCACAAAGGAGGTGACCGAGAAAGGGGCGCGAAGAGGTGTGATGGTGAGGTGTGCGAGCGACAAATGTGTGCCAAGGTGTTCGGTGGTCAGGTGTGTGACCAAGTCGGTGAGCGGAATGAGTGTCCCGAGGTGTGTTAGAGAAGGTACGACCAAGAGCAGGGAGACGGCTGCATGTATGAGCAAGAAAGGGGTAGCGTATGCATGTAAGCGTCCAGGTGAAGCGTCGACGGTAACCGGTTTAGAGGTTAGAACGACTTATAGCCGAATCGGGCCCTCGGTGCGCGTCGGGCAGCTTCGCATGCCGCGAGGACCAGCGGGGATCCGAACCACGGCGGTTTCGAAGGAACCGCCGTACGCGATCCATGCTGTGCCTCGCTTGGAACGGCCGCGTCCGAGCTCCACTAGGCGGAGCGGGCAGCTGGATAGGAAGGGTCGTTATGGCGACCACGTTTTGTTGAGACGTGCCGGCAGGTCGAGATCGGGACATTGGATGGCTCCACGCCGAGGTGGTGCGTGGGATCTCGGCCCGGGTAAGCCCCTGCCCCTGCCCCGAATGCGGGACGCATCCAGCCGCCGGCACAAAAGAATCCGCGTTCATTGCTCGGCTGTACGAAGCCGGGCTGTAGACGTGAATTGGCGCACCGAGAGGATGTAATAAGTATACGGGTGATGGTGATAGTGATAGTGATTTAAAACGAAATTTAGAAAAGTGAGTAGAATTGGCAGTAAATGGAAAATTTTTGAATTGGTTGGAATCTGGACGAACAAAATTGATAGTGAGAGACCCCCGATGTGGAGGGATGGCAAATCCACCATCCCTCACAGACGTGGGGCAAATGCGCAATAGCTTATGGGGTGTATGGCAGTGAAAACTAGCCCGGGTGGGTTAGGTTATAATTGTAGGGATCTAGCGAAGATGACATTAGGTAACGTTAAGTTTAGTTAGTGACTGATACCTGTAGTGGGGACGCAGGTAGATTAGTGGGGATTATAATGACGTGGGAGCGCAATAGTTTAAAGGGACGACTGGGAAGCGCAAGTTTCAGAGGGGAGTAGTTAGCTGAGATGATGCCGTGTGTGTGAGGATTGAACAGGTGAGAATGGAACAGGTGTGATTGCACAGGTGTGCAACTGAACAGGTGTGTGGAGCAGTGTATGAGGGAGTAGTGGTGATTGCGTGTTGTGTTGACCAAATGGTCCAGGAAGAAAGGAGGGTGCAGGTGGCACCAGGTGTGAGGGCACAGGTGTGCAACAACAGGTGTATGTGGCTGTGTGGAATAAATGGTAGTGTGGAATATCTGGAGTATTGGAATGGATGGTCGTGGAGTGAGAATGGTGGAAATTGTGGAGTGGAGTGGATGGTGCGAAGGTGTGAATGGGGGAAGAGTGGACCCCCATCACGGATACCCGGGGTGGGTAGTGTAAGTGTTAGGTAGAGGGTACAGGTAAATTGTGGTTGGATATTGGCATCTGTGGTGCGAGTGACAGAATGGTATTTGGATGGGTGCATTAGTGTTGTGGAAATGGCTGGGCGTGTAGCCTGTTAGTGTGTGTAGTTGTTTGGGCGCTCCACCACTGTAAGGATGTCGGCCAGGTGAGGCCGCAGGTGGGCTCTGGGAGCCGGTAGTAGTTGTTGTGGATGGGGCCCGAGGATCCGGAGGACAGACCCGGGTAGCCCAGTGCCAGAGGGCACCGAGTGGGGTGACAGAGCCAGGAGGGGCCTGCCCCAGGTAGATAGGTTAGGGTGAGGAGCTAGGTAAGCTCGGGTGGCAACTACAGTGGTGGAGGTGTGCAGGTGGGTAGACCTGTTGGGAGAGCTAGACGTCGCAGCCCAGAAATTGTGCGAAAGCACCGGGAGATGAATCGGGGGAGTGAGACCCCAAATTGAGAGGCACCACAGTTTGGTCAATGGGAATTGGTTTTTAGAACCCATAGTGTAAGTTGGCCAATGGATTGGCAGGGAGAGACCCCGGGTAGTGTAAAGTGTGTTAAAGTCATTTAGAAAATAGTTAGGATGAAGGATCTCCTCGCACCATCTGCATCCACTCACCTGAGGTGACAGGTACTCCACACCATGCCATGTTTTGATTATTTTTTATGATGCAAATGTTGGATTGGGAGACGCATCATGACGTGGGTGTGACATTGTGCGTAATTCCATCTCTCCCTCCTTATGAGGATTGATGATGAATTGGTGATGGCAAATTTTGAAGTAGAGGGATTGTGGAGACGAATTTGGTATAGGGGAAATATGGGGAAGACGTGACAGTAGTGACGAATTGGTAATGTGTAGATTTTGTACATATGGGGTAAGGGCAAGGGCAAGGGTAGGGTAGGTGACAGGGGGGTGACGTACGGTAGGGACGAGCTTTCTCACTTCGCCCTCCGTACGCATTTCACCTTGCATTGCCTTATTGACGTGTACCCTTGTGACCTTACCCCTCGCTCAATTGTCTTTCTTTTGTCTCCCACATGACCTGTGCGCCATTGGGTGCCGATGGGAGCGTGCGTGAGGTGGCCATTGTGCGCCCGAGATTCCCAGAACCAGCATGCATTGCGTTGATGTACCACTGTATGGACCGCTGTTCTGCGGCCAAGTACCACTTGATGGACCCCAGGTTCTGGGGCAGGGCACCTCTGTTGGAGACCGGCCATAGTGGCCAGGGAATCTTGCTTGCGGACCTCGGTAAGGTGGCACCTATGCCAAACAGGTGGACCACCCTTAGTTGGCCCCTGAGGCCCTAAATAAAAATGGACACAAGTTGTGCTTTTTATTATTTCCAACTAGGCCGCATGAAGCCAGAAGACGTCGGGAAGAACATCGGCCCAGCAGAGAAAGAGAAGACCACCACCAGTTGTTTTGTTGTGTTTATTATGAACCATGGTGACTGCGCACCGGGTGGTGCTTTTGGTGCTTTGTGGTGCTTTTGGTGCTTTTGGGTGCTTTGGTGGTATTGGTACTGGTGCATCGATGCAATGCGTGCTGTCTCCACCCTCCCAACAGGAATTTCTTTTTCTTGTTCCCTAAGAAAGAAAGAAAAAAAAAAAAACACACAGGTCCTGGGTTGCGTTGTAAATAAGAAATCACGTCATTGTAAATAATGCTCCCCACCGTAAATGTATAGTTTGAGAATAATTCCGTAATTCGGTTAGCTGTGGGCTTGAGTCTGTTAGACAGGGTGCAATGCAATAGGGGGACATACTTATTTGTGTTTTAAGATTGTCACACTCAGGGTCAGGTTAATTGTAGAGGGAATTACACCTACGTGTCACACTAAGTTAAAGTTTAGTAGGCCCGAGAAAGGGGCCTGAAGAAAGGAGGGTGCAGTGTAACGAATGTGGAAACGTTACAATGTGAACGTTACAAAAGTACGGGCACACCCTGTTAATGTAAATAATGGTCGCAGTCGGCCTCCTAGTTAATTCCATGAAACTTACACGCAGGTCACGATATATCTTTTAAATAGTGTATTTCCTTATTCCATGTAGGCTAAATATGTGTTTCCCACTAGATTGACTTTGCATTGTATCAAACAAAATAAGCGTAGGCCCTTCCAATTTCCCCAAACATCTCCGCTGTCCAAAGTTCCTTTTAAAAAGGGGAGTTGTTTTCAATCCCGCAGGCCGCCATTGCCCATGTGCTTTGAGTCGGAGAAGAGAGGCGTGTCTCCACCTCGTCATAAGAGGGAAGGAGTGAACCAGCCCTAACAGCCAATCAGCACCGCGGTGAGCGACCCGGTAGGCGTGCCCTCGGAGCCGGCGGCTTAATTCCGCCCGAGGTGATACAAGCGACTGTAAGGGACTGCTTTATGAGATGACCTGGGAGATGAGCAAAGAGGCTGCACCAAGAGGAGCGGTGAGATGCGAAACGCTCCAAGCCAAAGAGGAGAGGTACTCGGCAAGGAAACCAGCTTTGGAGAGACGCGCTGAAAGGAGGGAGACGGCTCCATCACAAGAAGAGGAGCAGGTGTGCCGAACCAGCGAGTGACGTCTACCGCAGCGGATAGCGACGGAGGGTTTTCCCGCCACAACCGCGAGGAATTGCGAGCTGCTGCCTCCCGACTTTGCCTCCCTCTCAAGCAATCCACCTCAAGCCCTACCTGCCTGCATTATCCCCTGTGTAAGTGTGAACGTCCTGTCCTGCTCGTTGTCTTGGGGTTAAGTAAAAATGAATAGTGTAAGTTAACGATTCGCTGTGTTACTGCTTCTTCCATCCATTGCTGTGTGTGTATAATAAATCTGTTCTTCCTCCGTATTCTTCTTCTTCTTCTTTGTCATTCTCTTTCGGTCGCTTTAGAGGTTTCCCGATTGAATATCTGTGGGGCGATCTGGTCAACGTCGGGTGGAATCGGGTTCTAATCGGGGAGTAACTGTTCGGACGCGGTTAAATACACCACCGCTCAGTTAATATAACATCTAAAGCCGCGTCAGTAACAATATATATATATATATATATATATATATATATATATATATATATATATATATATACAGTGGAACCTTGACTTACGAGTGCACCAACTTACGAGTTTTCCGAGATACGAGCCGTCGCTCGGGCGGTTTATTGCTTTGAGATGCGAGCCGAGATCTGAGTTACGAGCTTACGCCACCCGCCACCAAGTGGGTTCCGGTCACGTGGTTATCTTGCCGTGCAAGTATCTCTGCCATATATCGCTGCTGTTTTGTTTTCGCATGTTGGTTATTTTGGAGCTTACGCCAGCCGCCACCAGGTGGGTTCCGGTCACGTGGTTATCTTGCCGTGCAAGCATATCTGCCGTATATCGCTGCTGTTTTGTTTTCGCATGTTGGTTATTTTGGAGCTTACGCCAGCCGCTACCAGGTGGGTTCCGGTCACGTGGTTATCTTGCCGTGCAAGCATATCTGCCGTATATCGCTGCTGTTTTGTTTTCGCATGTTTGTTATTTTGGGGCTTACGCCAGCCGCCACCAGGTGGGTTCCGGTCACGTGGTTATCTTGCCGTGCAAGCATATCTGCCGTATATCGCTGCTGTTTTGTTTTCGCATGTTGGTTATTTTGGAGCTTACGCCAGCCGCCACCAGGTGGGTTCCGGTCACGTGGTTATCTTGCCGTGCAAGCATATCTGCCGTATATCGCTGCTGTTTTGTTTTCGCATTTTGGTTATTTTGGAGCTTACGCCAGCCGCCACCAGGTGGGTTCCGGTCACGTGGTTAACTTGCCGTGCAAGCATATCTGCCGTATATCGCTGCTGTTTTGTTTTCGCATTTTGGTTATTTTGGAGCTTACGCCAGCCGCCACCAGGTGGGTTCCGGTCACGTGGTTATCTTGCCGTGCAAGCATATCTGCCGTATATCGCTGCTGTTTTGTTTTCGCATGTTGGTTATTTTGGAGCTTACGCCAGCCGCCACCAGGTGGGTTCCGGTCACGTGGTTATCTTGCCGTGCAAGCATATCTGCCGTATATCGCTGCTGTTTTGTTTTCGCATGTTGGTTATTTTGGAAAATTTCTTAGTTTTAACCATGGGTCCTAAGTAATTGAGTGCCAAGGGCAGTACTGAGAAGAAGAAGAGGATGATGTGCTTGGATATAAAACACGCAATCGTCGAACAACATGAGCGAGGTGTGCGTGTTGTCGACTTGGTGAGGCAGATGTGAAGGCAGCTGAAGATTTTATTATAACTTTTGCCGAACTGATAGAAGCCGAACGATACATCCCCCAGCAAATCTTCAACTGTGACGAGACAGGGCTCTTCTGGAAAAAGATGCCGAGGAGGACGTATATAACGGCAGAGGAGAAGAGCATGCCAGGCCACAACTTGTTCAGAGTGCCGGCGATAGCTCGCCTTCTCTTTGTGGAAGACACGGTGAGATCCTTAACATCCAACAACTAATGGGACGCAAACGGGGCGCCCAGTTTAGCGGTACACACATTGATGAATCACCCTGCCTGTGAAACACCGACATGACAGGTTATAGCTGGGTCGGGATTCAAACCCAGGCTGGACAGTTTAGAGTCAAGTGTGCGTACCTCCAGTCCAGGCCATCCTGCCAACTTGTATGCTGCATACAGGTGAAATATAAAGCGCGAGATATTTTTATATATACTGTATATTTAAAAAAAAATTGGTGTGGTTTTTGGGGGGCTGGAACGGATTAATAGCATTTCAATGCATTTTAATGGGGAAATTTAATTTGAGAAACGAGCCAATTGAGTTACGAGCTCGGTCACAGAACGAATTAAACTCGTAAGTCAAGGTTCCACTGTATATATATATATATATATATATATATATATATATATATATATATATATATATATATATATTTATATATATATATATATACACTAGCTTGGCTCGGCTCATTGTGCTCGCCTCACCAAGCGTCGATACTGAGGAACGGGCTTATTTTAGCTGAGGATAATGACTGTACCTGAGTTGCTGTGTTGTCATGATTTACACCAATCATAATACAAACAATTATTTTGCACAAATGTATTTGTTGTGTTTGTGAGATTACATTTTTATAAGCAATTTAGGTTGAAGATTTAGGTTGAATGTTTTTTTTTCAAGAAAGAACCCCTCAGCACACACATAGGGGAGGGGTAGGTGTAGACTGGAAGTTTGGGACGATTACACCTCACCACCAAGTAATTTAAAACACCTCACAGCCATAAAACACGTAATAAAAACACCTCACCACCACAAAATTTAAAACACCTCCCCACCAAGTAATTCAAAACACCTCACCACCAAGTAATTTAAAACACCTCACAGCCATAAAACACGTAATAAAAACACCTCACAGCCACGAAATTAAAAACACCTCACAGCCATAAAACATGCAATAAAAACACCTCACAGCCACAAAACACATAATAAAAACACCTCACCACCACGAAATTAAAAACAGCTCACAGGCAAAAAACACGTAATAAAAACACATCACCAAAACGAAATTAAAAACACCTCACAGCCATAAAACATGTAATAAAAACACCTCACAGCCACGAAATTAAAAACACCTCACAGCCATAAAACATGTAATAAAAACACCTCACAGCCACGAAATTAAAAACACCTCACAGCCATAAAACATGTAATAAAAACACCTCACAGCCACGAAATTAAAAACACCTCACAGCCATAAAACACGTAATAAAAACACCTCACAGCCATAAAACACATGATAAAAGCACCTCACCACCACGAAATTAAAAACACCTCACAGCCATCAAACACGTAATAAAAACACCCCACAGCCATAAAACACGTAATAAAAACACCTCACAGCCATAAAACACATAATAAAAGCACCTCACCACCACGAAATTAAAAACACCTCACAGCCATCAAACACGTAATAAAAACACCTCACAGCCTTAAAACACGTAATAAAAACACCTCACAGCCATAAAACACGTAATAAAAACACCCCACAGCCATAAAACACGTAATAAAAACACCTCACAGCCTTAAAACACGTAATAAAAACACCTCACAGCCATAAAACACGTAATAAAAACACCTCACAGCCATAAAACACGTAATAAAACACCTCACAGCCATAAAACACGTAATAAAAACACCTCACAGCCATAAAACACGTAATAAAAACACCCCACAGCCATAAAACACGTAATAAAAACACCTCACAGCCATAAAACACGTAATAAAAACACCTCACAGCCATAAAACACGTAATAAAAACACCTCACAGCCATAAAACACGTAATAAAAACACCTCACCACCACGAAATTAAAAACACCTCACAGCCATAAAAAATGTAATAAAAACACCTCACAGCCACAAATTTAAAAACACCACACAGCCATAAAACACATAATAAAAACACCTCACAGCCATAAAACACGTAAAAAAACACCTCACAGCCATAAAACACGTAATAAAAACACCTCACAGCCATAAAACACATAATAAAAACACCTCACAGCCATAAAACACGTAATAAAAACACCGCACCACCACGAAATTAAAAACACCTCACAGCCATAAAACACGTAATAAAAACACCTCACCACCACGAAATTAAAAACACCTCACAGCCATAAAACACGTAATAAAAACACCTCACAGCCATAAAACACGTAATAAAAACACCTCACAGCCATAAAACACGTAATAAAAACACCTCACCACCACGAAATTAAAAACACCTCACAGCCATAAAACACGTAATAAAAACACCTCACAGCCATAAAACACGTAATAAAAACACCTCACAGCCATAAAACACGTAATAAAAACACCTCACCACCACGAAATTAAAAACACCTCACAGCCATAAAACACGTAATAAAAACATCTCACAGCCATAAAACACGTAATAAAAACACCTCACAGCCATAAAACACGTAATAAAAACACCTCACCACCACGAAATTAAAAACACCTCACAGCCATAAAACACGTAATAAAAACACCCCACAGCCATAAAACACGTAATAAAAACACCTCACCACCACGAAATTAAAAACACCTCACAGCCATAAAACACGTAATAAAAACATCTCACAGCCATAAAACACGTAATAAAAACACCTCACAGCCATAAAACACGTAATAAAAACACCTCACCACCACGAAATTAAAAACACCTCACAGCCATAAAACACGTAATAAAAACACCCCACAGCCATAAAACACATAATAAAAACACCTCACCACCACGAAATTAAAAACACCTCACAGCCATAAAACATGTAATAAAAACACCTCACCACCACGAAACTAAAAACACCTCGCAGCCAAAAAACACGTAATAAAAACACCTCACAGCCATAAAACACGTAATAAAAACACCTCACCACCACGAAATTAAAAACACCTCACAGCCATAAAACATGTAATAACTAGAACGGGCACTCGGTAGAGCGCATACCTTCGCCGCAGCTACTGTTCTGTACTTGGCATGGGAGTGTAGGGAACAGAACAACAAAAATACGATTTTGACCTTTTCGTGACCTTGACCTTGACCTTTGACCCGATTGCTCCCAAAATCTAATCAAATGTGTCCCGTATAATAACCAATCATCCCACCAAATTTCATGCAATTCGGTTGAATACTTTTTGAGTTATGCGAATAACATACACACACACACACAGACATACAAATAAATACACAGCGATCAAAACATAACCTTCCGCTTTTGCGAAGGTAATAAATACACAGCGATCAAAACATAACCTTCCGCTTTTGCGAAGGTAATAAATACACAGCGATCAAAACATAACCTTCCGCTTTTGCGAAGGTAATTAACCTGAAATTGCAGACAGAATTATTTATTTTATCTGAGAAGCTAAACGAATCTTCTTCTTCTTTAGTACCTCAAACTTTATGTGAAATGCGATCGATTTTTAAAAATCAGAATTTGAGCAAATCTGTTTCATTCGTCTGTTAATATGCCTCCCCGATTGACAAATCTGCAATTTGAATTTCATTTGAGGTTGAAATGATTGCGGGAGATCGCGTTATAGTGATGACGTCTTGGATGGACATCCTCTTCTTCAGTCGCTCATAACTTTGAGTGAAATACGATCGAGTTAAAAATAGTCAGAATTTGAGCAAATCTGTTTCATTCGTTTGTTAATATGCCTCATCTCTTGACAAATCTGCAATTATAATTTTTTTTGAGGTTGAAATGATCGCGGGAGATTGCGTTATAGTGATGACGTCCTGGATGGACATCTTCTTCTTCAGTCGCGCATAACTTTGAGTGAAATACGATCGAGTTAAAAATAGTCAGAATTTGAGCAAATCTGTTTCATTCGTTTGTTAATATGCCTCATCTATTGTCAAATCTGCAATTATAATTTTTTTTGAGGTTGAAATGATCGCGGGAGATCGCGTTATAGTGATGACGTCCTGGATGGACATCTTCTTCTTCAGTCGCTCATAACTTTGAGTGAAATACGATCGAGTTAAAAATAGTCAGAATTTGAGCAAATCTGTTTCCCAAAATCTAATCAAATGTGTCCCGTATAATAACCAATCATCCCACCAAATTTCATGCAATTCGGTTGAATACTTTTTGAGTTATGCGATTAACATACACACACACAGACATACAAATAAATACACAGCGATCAAAACATAACCTTCCGCTTTTGCGAAGGTAACTATTGGGAACAGATCCTTAACTGAAACACATAATAATGAAATAACTACAGAGAGGTCCTATGGTTCTCTACGTGTTGTACATGGACTAACTAGGGTGCGATCTTTAATAAAGCCAATTGATGGGGATATTTACAGGGGATCATTTATAAGGGAAACATTTACTAAAATTTACGAGTGAAGGTTCTAAAAACCGTAACAATATATATATATATATATATATATATATATATATATATATATATATATATATATATATATATATATATATATATATATATACGTATATATATATATATATATATATATATATATATTGTTACGGCCCGCGGATAAGATGTTGTGTTTGCCGAGCGGAGGCCCCGCGGTCGTACAGTTTCCCCGATTCACCCGATTCCCGAACGTTGGCCAGATCGCACCACAGATATTCAATAGGGAAAAGACTAAGGCGACACGGATGTGAAGAAGAAGCAGACAACCAAAAGGTTGGAAATACTACTAAATTTATTTACTATTTACAGGCTCAAAATAACCAAGGAAGAAGGAATAATAAGAAAATAATATACAGATGATTTTAGAGACACAGTGCAAATTCCTAGCTTATTTAACAGGCTTAACTTATTCCCAGGGACAAGACAAAAGACAGACTACGAACACACTTACATGGGGGATGATGATAGGAATGGCAGGAGGTGGATGGCTGGAGGGAGAGGGAGGTCCAACGGGTCCTGCAGCACGACCGGCGCGTTGGGCAGCCGCCGTTCCTTCGCGGCCCTGCTCAAAACGTCTGTCTGGTTCCAAGCTGCTGTGGCTGCAGTTTCGGTGGCTCAAGCTGCTGTGGATGCAGTTCAGTGGCTCAAGCTGCTGTGGCTGCAGCCGCCACTCTTGTCATGGACCTCTCTTTGTCATGGACCTCTCTTGTCATGGACCTCTCTACGCAACTCCTTTCATGGACCTCCTTACGCAACTTCTTTCATGGACCTCCTTACGCAACTTCTTTCATGGACCTCCTTACGCAACTTCTTTCATGGACCTCCTTACGCAACTTCTTTCATGGACCTCCTTACGCAACTCCTGACCACTCTTGCACGCGCGCTTTTATAACGCCTCCGGCGATTAAGCCGCCGGCCTTCAGGACACGCCCATCGGTGTGCTCACCTCGGCCATGGTTGGTCGCGCGACCCTCTGGCTCCACCCTTGATGACGACGGGCGGGCACGCCTTTCTTCCCCGACCCGAGCACATGTTCAATGGTGGTTTTGGAGGGGATGTAATTGGCAAATTGAGGCTTGGCCATGACGAAAGGGGAAATGGAGGTTTTTGGGAATGGGAATGAAGAATGAAGGGAATCTATCTTATTTCACTTGGTGCAATGGAGTATTTAAATTAATGGGAGACACAGCCTTACCCTAACACACATAATAAGGATATAAGCTACTGAACAAGGGTATTATAGTGTCCTTCAATGTATGCTTTATGGAATTAACTACCGGAACGCCCTTTGACCTTTATACAACACTGGAGGCAGGAGGATCCAGAATAAAGCATAAATCACAACAATTTACAATATAATACAACACAATAAAAAAACACAATCCTCATTTCCGCAACACTGCACCCTCCTCCTCTTAGGCATGGCCCGGGCCTATAACTTTAACTTAGTGTGACACGTAGGTGTAGTTCCCTCTACTTTTAACCTGACCCTGAGTGCGACAGTTTTAAAACATAAATAAATATGTCCCGCTGCTCCATTGCACCCTACCTAACAGACTCACGCCCACAGCTAACCGAATTGCGGAATGGTCTTCAAACTATACATTGACGGTGGGGAGCATTATTTACAGTGACGCTATTTTATTTACAACACGCAACCCAGGACCTGTGATTGTTCTTTCTGGGGGGGGGGGGGGGGGGGGAGAGACAGTCTGCTCTGAATCGACGCACCATGAAAGCACCCACAACGCACCAACACACCCTCAAGCACCAATCGGTGCAGTCACCACAGTTCATCAATAAAAATAACCAAACAACCCCGAACCCTGCAGGTGGTCTCTTGCTCTTCGGCTCCCTCTGCTGGCTATTACTATTTTCCTGGTGTTGTCATCTTCCTTTGCTGGCGGCCTATTTGAAATAAAACTTGCACCCAACGTGTCCATTTGTATTTATTTATGGCCCACAGGGGCCGACTATGTATGGTTCACCTGTGGGGCATCGGTGCCCTGTGGCCAAGGTCCGCCAGCAAGATTTCGGGCCTTCATGGCCGGTTCCAGCAGAGGGGCCATGCCCCAACCCATGGGGTCCATAAGTGGTGCTCGGCCACAGACATGTGGTCCATAATGTGGTGCATCGATGCAGACAGCTGGTTCTGTGAGTTCCGGGCGCACAATGGCCGACTCACGCACGCTCCCCTCGGCGCCCAGTGGCACACAGGTCCTCATGTGGGAGACAAAGGGGGGGAGAGACAGATGAGCGAGGGGTGAGGTCACAAGGGTACACATCAATAAGGCAATGCAAGGCGAAGTGCGTACGGAGAGCGAAGTGAGAAAGCTCGTCCCTACCGTACGTCACCCCCCCTGTCACCTACACTACCCTTGCCCTTACCCCATATTTACAAAATCTACACATTTACAAATTCGTCACCACAATCCCTCTATCCAAAATTTGCCATCACCCAATTCATCATCAATCCTCATAAGGAGGGAGAGATGGAACAACAAGCACAATGTCACACCCACGTCATGATGCGTCTCACATTCCAAACATTTGCATCAGAAATAATTAAACATGGCATGGTGTGGAGGTACATCATCTCAGGTGAGTGGATGCAGATGGTGCGAGGAGACTTCAATCCTAACTATCCTCTAAATGACTTTAACACACTTTACACTACCCGGGGTCTTTCCCTGCCAATCCATTGGCCAGCTTACACTATGGGTTCTAAAAACCAATTCCCATTGTCCAAACTGTGGTGCTCATCAATTTGGGGTCTCACTCCCCCGATTCATCTCCCGGTGCCCTTGCACAATTTCTGGGCTGTGACGTGTAGCTCTCCCAGCAGGTCTACCCACCTGCACACCTCCACCACTGCAGTTGCCACCCGAGCTTACCTGCTCCTTAACCTAACCTATCTACTGGGGTAGGCCCCTCCTGGCTCTGTCTCCCCACTCGGTGCCCTCTGGCACTGGGCTACCCGGGTCCGTCCTCCGGATCCTCGGGCCCCATCCACAACTACCGGCTCCCAGAGCCCACCTGCGGCCTCACCTGGCCGACATCCTCACAGTGGTGGAGTGCCCAAACCAACTACACACACTAACAGGCTACACGCCCAGCCATTTCCACAACACTAATGCAACCATCCAAATACCATTCTGTCACCCGCACCACAGATGCCAATATCCAACCACAATTTACCTATACCCTCTACCTAACACTTACACTACCCGCCCCGGGTATTCGTGATGGGGGTCCACTCTTCCCCCATTCACACCTTCGCACCACCCACTCCACTCCATCGTTTCCACCATACTCACTCCACGACCATCCATTCCAATACTCCACTTATTCCACACTCCATGTCTTCCACACAACCATTGATTCCATTCACCTGTTGGTGCACACTTGTGCACTCACACCTGGTGCCACCTGCACCCTCCTTCCTTCCTGGACCATTTGGTCAACACAACACACATCACCATCATTCCCTCATACACTGCTCCACACACCTGTTCAGTTGCACACCTGTGCAATCACACCTGTTCAATCACACCTGTTCACCATACACTTCCAATCCTCAAACACACGGCATCATCTCATCTAACTACTCCCCTCTGAAACTTGCGTTC
Source organism: Myxine glutinosa (assembly GCF_964187855.1). Classification (NCBI taxonomy): domain Eukaryota; kingdom Metazoa; phylum Chordata; class Myxini; order Myxiniformes; family Myxinidae; genus Myxine; species Myxine glutinosa. The sequence continues at coordinate 116,949,850 of NC_136263.1, read as the reverse complement.
CCCAGTCGTCCCTTTAAACTATTGCGCTCCCACGTCATTATCATCCACACTAAACTACCTGCGTCCCCACTACAGGTATCATTGTCACTAACTAATCTTATCGTTACCTAATGTCAATCTCTAGATCCCTACACACGATATATCCTAACCCTCCCGGGTTAGTTTTCACTGCCATCAACCCCATAACTAGTGCTCCTTTGCCCCCCCCCCCCTTACTGTGAGGGATGGTGGATTTGCCATCCCTCCACATCGGGGAGGTCCCACTATCAATTTTGCACATCCAAATTCCACAAATCAAACATTTTCTATTTACTGCCAATTCTATTCACTATTCTAAATTTCGTATCAAATCACTATCACTATCACTATCACCATCATCACAGTCCACTATATCCTAGCCTCGGTGCGTCGTGACATAATTAAACTCGGTTCGTAAAGCCGAGCAATGAATTCGGGTGGTTTGGTCACCTGCAGGTTGAATCCGTCCGGCTTTCGGTTCAAGGGAGGTGGTTTGGTTGGGCCGAGATTCCACGCACCATCTCGGCGCGGCATCTTGCGGTCCCGGGCCCGATGGCTCAATCTCCCCCGGTCGGAACCCCGTCCCCACGAGGGGGCACCGTCCGCTTCCTCCCACTCGCCCTTGAACCGGACCGGTCGCCTCGCCCGCCAAGGCCCGGACTCGACCGTGCGGGGCGGGGCCAAGCCCGAATCGGCAACGACGCTTCGAAGAGAAGCGACGCAGCTTCGATCCGCGCCGGGCCCTGCATCCAACAAAGGGCTCCTCGCACCGAGTGCTCGCATCGGCTATCCGTCGCTCTAACCGCTAACCCGGTTACCGTCGATGCTTCACCGGCATGCTCACACGCATACGCTACCCCTTTCACCCTCACAAAACCCGGCGTTCCAACGCCGTCCGTACATTCCACCAACGCTCTCCCTGTTACACACCACACCTCTCGCGCACACTCTTGCGCACACCTCTCCTCCGTTACGTCCTCCGTAACACTCACCATGGGTGTGCACTCTGGCATCCACCCACTAACGCGCTCACACGGGCTCTCCCACACTCGCGCTACCACCAACTCAGGTGTGCTTCCTCGCACACGTTCCACCACCACCTTACTCTCCGTGTCACACTCCGTACACCCCGACGTGCATTCTCGCTCGCACTCGGTTTCACACTCGCGCTCCGATGTGCCCTCTCGCACCTGCGCCATCACCAACTCACTATTCGTGTCACACTCCGTACACCCCGACGTGCATTCTCGCTCGCACTCGGTATCACACTCGCGCTTCGTAACACGCTCACCCCTTGACGCACACTTTTTTTCCACACGCGTGCCATTTCCACTCACACGGGACCCTTCACCAACGCCCGGATGCTTCCTCGATCCCAAGCGCGCGACAATTCTTTTATCGCTAAACATCCTCCTGCAAAATCTACCCGCACAATATACAGCACGACTCACCTGGGGGATCCTTTTCTCCACGCGCACCTGCCAACTTCCATTCGGGTTAAGCACAGCATCGTGATTTGAGCAGGGACTTTGTACATATTCCATCTTTTCCTGCAATTCCCGGGCTACCTCCGTCATCTCTTCAATTTTAATTCCCAGCACTGCTTTTTCTTTATTCTCCTCGACGACCGCTGGCTTTAATAAAACACCCTCCTCTACCTCAGCGGTCGCCGGCTTTTCCAAACCCCGGGTCGCGATTTCTACCCCTGTCATTGTACCCGTGCTTTTCTCAACTTCGTTCAACCGGCGCTTCTCGACCCGCGTTACTTCCTCGTGCACCCCTGGGACCCTTTCGCCCAACTTGCGGTCTCTGTCCCTCTGCTCCCTATCGGCCCTCATTCCGTTCGTTATTTCCTCCATACTGTTGTTCAAATCTCCAATTTGTCCCATAAGGGCCCTCATTTGTAGGAAAAAAAGGTTCGAATCCACCAGCGGCGCTGCTACGGTTGCGGGCGCCGTGGCCATGTGCGAGGCGCCATTTTGCGCGCCCGTAACCTCGTGCGCGAGAGCGCCATTTTGTGCGCCTGATACCCCCTCAACCACACCTTCTTTACTCTCCTCCACCATTTTCCCCACTTCTTCCCTGGGGTCCTGGGTCGATTCTACCCCACTCTCCTCTACCGGAACCCAGCCGTCTTGATCTCCCATAGCGCGACTTTCAAAATTCGGGTTTTTTGTAAAACAAAATCAAATTTCGGTGACTTGTAATTTTGAGCGCGTTAAGCGCGCTTCGGGTCCGTATCTCACTCCCAGACACCAATTGTTACGGTAATTACACAATTGGTGTCCAACATTTGGGCTAAATAAATTTAGTCCCAGGTTCGAATCCCAACTCCTGACAACCAATTGTTACTGACGCGGTTTAGATGTTATTTACCGAGCGGTGGTATGGCCGCGACCGAACAGTTATTCCCCGACTAGACCCCGATTCCACCCAGACGTTGACCAAATCGCGCTATGCCAAATCAATGATAGAAAGGACACGACGACTGGGAAAGAGGAAACGACGCAAGGGGTACAGTTCTCAAGACCTCCGGAGGAGGGTATAATTACAGTGGTGGAGAAAAGGGGTAGATTACAAGGCAGTGAGGTAAAAGACACAGAAGAGATGGGCACTTAAATACAATCTTATCTTGACCCAGACAGACCACAGACAAACGGAACAAGGCTGACTTACACATGGATTGATGGCAGGAAGGGACAGGTAGTCGATAGCACAAGGTGCACCTTGGCTCGGGGACAGGATAAAGCACGGTCCAGTCCAGAGGATGCGGGTAGGCCTCACAGCACTCGGAGGGTACGTCTTCCTGGCTCCAAGCTCAGCGCGCATCTGACGTCACCTCCCTCTCCCTGCGCATGCTCAGCGGGGAGTGACACGCCCTCGGCTGGTTGGCTCCGCCCCACTGGGGGCCGGTCCGCCGCTTCCATTGGGTGCGGGGGTTACCGGGCTCCGCCCTTGACGAGGAGCTGACAGGGAGCCCCTATTTGGTAACCCCGTCGAGCACATGTTCGATGGCGGCTCGTTGGGAAGGCCTCGTGCCCTCCCAACACCCCCTACCAACCAAGCCGGAGTGAGGACGCGCACTCCCTGCGCTCACCGCTGCCGTTGCTGTTGTTGTTGTTGTTGTTGCTGAACCGTGAGGAAGAGCTGCGGGGAGGTATTGGGAGGTCCTAAACTTCCTAACGGTGCCATACAATCACATTCTGGTGCAACGAAGGGTCAGAATTAATGGAAACGAGTCCTTAACTGACATAGACTAAGAATAACTAGCAAGATGTCCTATAGTTGTCTTACATGAGATGCGGTGAACCTGGGCACGACATTTAATGGGGGAAATAGGGGGAGGTCGGGTCTACAGAGTGTTGTTTACAGAAAATGGGACTAGGGAATGGGGGATTGGGGATAGTTGGGAAGTATTGAGGAAATAGGGGAATATTTACAAGCGGATATGGATGGATGCAAATCCCATATCCGCAACAATATATATATATATATATATATATATATATATATATATATATATATATATATATATATATACACACACACACACACTTTGCACAGCAGGTTGTGACCACATTGCGGTCATTGTTGTTTCATAATGTGAAACCAATAAGATTTGTTCTGAATTTCTAAAATATCTCTATATTTTGTCAACATTAGAACGTTAATATTATTTCATATCCTCATCAAATCCGCATTTGTAAGTTCATCAACATCAATATAAAGCCAGACTTTTATTGAAAATTTCACATTTTTATGTTGCAGAACATATTTATTAATATACTGAACAACACCCTTATATTTATTGAAGGTGGTATGTTTCAGAAATTTATGAAAAATTAATTTACCCTAACCCTAACCTAACCCTAATCCCCAGTGTATCAATAGCTACTTCATCGATAAAAATATTAAAATTACTTTGTGGGCCAACATTTCGGATAAATTAGGAATGTCAATAGTTTTCCAACATGTTTATTAACATATAGAGGTACGGTACAGTATTCAAAACAAACTACAGAATCAATATCAGCACTAGCTTTGCCACCATCACCAAGTGGCGCTACATGGTACACATTTAGATCGAGAATTTACGCCCCTCTCCCGGTCCCCCACATCCCCGAATGAGGCCGTGGCCACATCGCCAATGTTACCCCCCAGACTAAGTTGTATTTGTATTTGTACCCCAAGTAAAGTATAAAAGCATTTATAGCTGGAGTACCCGGTGTTGCTCAAGCGAAAAAGAAACATTAACATATTTTTAATGAGGGCAAATAGAATGGAAAAGCAATTACATCCAAATCAGAATCCATCACAAATGTCAAATCATCATTTCACCTTTTCGTTGAATACATGCTGCTGAATGTGCCATTGATCACGTTTCTGAGTTATGTATGATGACGTTCAGGAAGAAGAAGAAGCCTTACCACCAACTTCGACCGCTTCTGGAATTGTTTTATTATTTGTCTTCAAATTTCTGGTAATTGTTTTGTATTTATTTATGCGAATGTGTACTTGTATATAACTGTCATTAATCAAAAAGGCTTAGGTACTATAGAGCGGTTTTTTAAAAAATCCAAAAAAAGCAAATTTTTTTTTCAAAACAAACATGTTTTTGCCTAAAACATTCCCAATCAGTCACGGATGAACTTCTGAAAGTTTGACGAAGATCCGTTCAGCATCTTTGAAAAATGGCGACACACACACACACATAGACCAACGGCTCTCTTATATAGTAGATTATATTTTGTCGCAGTTGACCACCCCTTAATACAAAAATAGGGGCAATACCCCTAGGTGCTCACCTGGAAGAACCACCTTTAGAGGCCATGTTTCCCCACAGAGCAGGGATTGGCCTTTTTCGGGCACCGTGGTCCGCTTTTTGAAGCAATCTTTTATGGCCGGATGCCCTTCCTGCCACCAACCCTGTTAATCGCCTCTTGCGACACAGGGAATTACCAGTGAACTGGTACTCAATTTGCCGACCTCGGAAGGATGACAGGTTGAGTCTACCGCCCTGGCTTTAATTCAGCGATCGTAGAGAGACGATCAAAAGTTCAACATAGGCCAAGATTCTAAAATAGTTCATCTTCATCCAATTGACTTGAAAGTAGAACAGGATTTGCATACTTGGTTACTGAATTGAGAAACCTACTATTTTCGAGGTCAAAACTAAACTTCAGGAAAACATCTAAAATCATCAATTTTCATCCTATTAACTTGACAATTAAACATCAATTGAATCCTGCAGGGGTTTCCAACTTTTTTTTTTTTGTTTTGTATACATAATCGAGGCTCGTTAAAGAGCTAACATTTATTTCACAAACAAATCAAACAGACAAACAAAATATATAAAAGGAGGGAGTGGTAGACAAGATGGGGAGAGAAGGGGAAGCACACAAAAACAACATTTGAGAGCAGGGACATCGGGAGATGTGTGTGAGGGAGAGGGCTTGGGGGATGGAGGCGTAGGAGGGGGGGGGGGTGGGAGAAGTATAAAACACAAGGACACCAAGGACTTCCAGGACAGAAGTTGGTATTTCGAAAAAGTGGATTTGGGGTGAAATTAGCGGGGCTAGAAAAGATCAAGGTTTTGGATGGGGGAAGATAAGAGATGGTGGTGAACAGCTGTTTTAAAGACCTGGAGGGAGGAGTGGGATTGAAGAGAGTGAGGGAGTTTGTTCCAGAGGTGGGAGAAAAGAGGAATGAAGGAGTGAAGGTGAGCAGAGAGTCTTGATTTTGGCAGTTTAACCATAAGAGCATTGCAGGCAGATCTTGTGCGACCTGTAGGAATATTTTGGGGACAGAGCCCAGAGAGAGCTGGGGGGCAAGGCCGGAGAGGAGTCGGTAGAAGACGGAAAGACCACCAACCTGCCTGTGGTGAGTGAGTGAAAGGCCCTTGGAGTTAGCTTCTTCGCAGGAGATTCCAATGATTCTGAACGCTTTGGTTTCAACAGCGTGAAGACGAGCTAGGTGTGAGGCAGGAGCACCAGGCCAGAGGGGAGAGCAGTATTCCATTGAGCTGCGGATGAAAGCCTTGTGTGTGTTGAGGAGCTCAGGTGTGCCAAGGAAGGTCTTCGCACGATGGAGGATGCCCAGTCGGCGACTGGCTTTGGAGGCCAGATTTGAAATGTGGTTTTCCCAGGAAAGATTATGGCAGATAGTGAGACCCAAAAGCTTGAGTGACAGAACTTCTTGGAGAGGATTATTCAGAAAGTGGATGGGAGTGTTGTCCAGTCGGTCTTTTCGGAGGGACGTCGTAAGAGTGTGAGATTTGTCAGGATTGAAAGACATGTTCCACTTGTTTGCCCAGTCTGTGATTTTGTCCAGGTCTGCAGAGAGTGAGGAGGCTGCAGACTGCCGATCTGAGGGATGAGGAATGGAACGACAGAGAGTAGAGTCATCAGCAAAGAGATAGAGAGGATTTTCAAGAGAGTCAGAGAGATCATTGATGAAGACCAGAAAAAGCACAGGGCCCAGAACACTGCCTTGGGGAACTCCAGCCTGAACATCTAGAAATCAAAATTTTTCTGATGGGGCATGCACCCAAAGCTTTTTTGTGTTATGGCCCCCTTGGCTCCCAGAGCTCATCCCCAGCACCCCCCTCCCTTTCGCGAGGGTCGAGCGGTGGAGCACATCTTAGCAGACTCGGATGTCTGGGGGCATGCCCCCCATAATTTTTTTGATTTCTAGATGCTCTGTGGTGCATTCTTAAAGGTGTTTTTAGCCGTGTCGCAGACGCTGCTCATAGAGTGCCCTCTGATGTTGTTCTTGTTCTTGTTCTTCTTCTTTTTCTTCTTCTTGTTCTTGTTCTTGCAGAGAAGACAAAACCTCAAAGCTCCACCCATTCTGGGAACCATAGCTCCACCCATTGTGGGAGAGGCTTCATATAAACAAATATCCACCATTTTATTAACTCGCATAGCTTTGAGGCCTGTTTTGTAGGCCCGTGGTGTCTTGCTCTCTCACACAGTTTTCTTTCAATTCAATATCATTTCGGCGGTTCGATATATCATTTCATTTTTCACAGTCGCTAACATAGTTTTAGACTCGGTTGAAAAAAAACGGGAAGAAAATCCGATGAAAGTTGCCCTTTATAGAACGAAATGAATTCTCAAAGGCCTGTAACTTCAAGTCCATTGAGATATATTTTGTTTAAATCGCGGCATGGTCAGTCATACACCGCCCGAAATAAGAGACGGGAAAATGCCGAGATATATATATTTTGTTTAAATCGCGGCATGGTCAGTCATACACCGCCCGAAATAACAGACGGGAAAATGCCGAGATATATTAAAAATTCGTCCATTTGATGACAATCGTCACGATGAAATATTTAATTTATACGTCGTCACAATAATGTGGAGAGAGGAGCATAGCTTCGTTCATGTGTCGCCACACATGGGAAATTGCCGAGATATATATATTTTAAATCGCGGCATGGTCAGTCATACACCGCCTGAAATAACAGACGGGAAAATGCCGAGATATATTAAAAATTCGTCGCCACACACGGGAAATTGCCGAGATATATTTTCACTTTGCACAAAAATAACATCAAGTAATCGAATCAAAAGGAATGTCCTGTGCCTATAACATCGACGTTATAGGCACAGCTGCATCTAGGCATTGTGTAACATCGATGTGGCTTTTGTTTCAATTAAAACTTTTTGTACTTGTTTTTCCTTTAATTGGCTATTTTGTTTGTATGAGAATTGGTAAATTATTACATAGAAAATGAGGAAGTCCAAGAAGCCAACATGACATTTCGTTCCATAGTTTTTTTCTGTTCCTTACTGGCTCCCAACTGCATTGTTTTTGGAAGAAGCAAACAAAGCAACGTCGCTCGAATGATGCATATTTGATATGTGATTTTAATATTATCAGTAGCAACACTATGGACAGCATAAAATAGAACTGTCATACAAGAAAACAGTATGAAAAGGTTCCATGTCAAGAATATGTGAAAACTAAAAACCTCTGTTGTGTCTGTATTTAATGCAGTGTGTTATAATCTCACAAAAAGAAACTCAATTCGACAACAACTCAGGTAATCAAAACTAGGGACACGGTGCATGAGCCGTAAAAGTGAATTAAAAACTCAGTGGGATGGCTGAAATTGCATTTTAGCTACCATTTGGGGTATCTGTGGTTGAGTCACAGTCAGGGCACAGCGGAGGTCATCTTCCATGTGGAGCCGATTACGCTGTTTCGATGTGATATTCAACAGCATGGAAAACCCCGCTTCGCAGAGATAGGTAGACGAGAATGGCAGAAGCACCCAGATAGCTATCTGGCTGATATTAGGGTAGCGACCCATTCCCACCCAAAACTCCGTCAAGCTCTTCTCTTCGAATGTGTCTTTGGCAAATGAATCGTTTCAGAGATCCAGGAATTCATCGTGCATTGCCTCCGGCATGCTCTCCATGCAAAGGTTGATGGAAAAAGTATTCCTCACAATTTTTGCCTCATTGTCATCTAAATCGGGAAAATACTAATATGACATTCTGCAGTTGCTCAAGACTGTCATTTTTCAGTACGAGATCAAGCTCTTTTCCCATGCTGTCTTGCAATTCAGACATTCTTTAGAACATAGCAATGTTTCCTGTGTTCACTTTCCTGCACAAGTTTTGGAGCTTGGCAACAAATCCTCTGAGATGATCGTGGAAAAGAATAATATTAGTCGCTCTTCCTTGGACCTTGAGGTTCAGCTGGTTCTGCTGTTCGAAAATGTCAGCAAGATAAGCAAGTCGTTCGTTCCACAATTCTTCGTCGTAATGCTGTGGGAGGTCATGTTTCCCTTGAAGATTCAAGAAATGTTTGACTTCCGCACGAAGTTTAAAGACACGGTTCAGAACATTCTCTTTTGAAAGCCAGCGTACAGCAGTATAGTACAGCAACGTTTCATGTTCCGCATTCATGTCTTTGCACAACCCCTTGAACATTCGGGTGTTGAGAGCCCTTGCCTTGATGTAGTTAACAATCTTGATTACGACTTCAATAACTTTATTCAATGAGAGAGGGAGAGTCTTACAAGCCAGGGTGCAGCAATGAATCATACAGTAGGTTCCTTTTCCTTGTGGTGCCAGCATCTTCACTTTTGCTTGGAATCCAGATTTGGAACCAAGCATCGCAGGAGCACTGTCAGTACAGACACCGCATACATTCTCCCACTGAATTCCTCCTGCAACTTCATTTTTTCCATGACGTCGTTAGCTTTTGTCGTTATTTCCAGGGCACTGCAGAACAAGAATTCTTCCTTGATATCATCTCCCTTGACATAGTGAACAAATGCCAGTAGCTGGGAGCAGGAACTAACATCGGTCGATTCATCAAGTTGAAAAGAAAACAAGCCGAAAGGCGCTGCCTTAATCTTATTGATGATCTTGTTTCACATCTTCCGACATGTCACGGATACGACGCTGCACTGTTATTCGATAAAGACACCTGTTCAACTTTGCGAGCCTCTACCTTGCCGAGAACCCGTTCGACAATGAGGAGGGTACAATGCTTGATGAGTGTCTCCCCAATCGAGTGGGTTTTTTTTTCTTCTTTGCAAATTCAAGAGAAACTTCACAAGAAGCCTGGACAGTTGCTACATTTTGTTGTTGAAAAGCTCCTCCATCATCCAACTTCTGTTGCTTTAAATTTCTTTCATGCTGCTTGAAAAATTCAGGATCCTGCTTTCCATGTTGTGCGTGATTCGTCTCGAGGTGCAACTTCAACTTGGATGGCCTCATGGATTCAGTACTCAAAACCTTGTGACACAGCACACATTGTGGTTTCTCTTGGCCAGACACGGTAATGGACGTGAATCCAAGCTTTATGTATTCGTCAAGATACTTTCTTTTTTTACTCCCAGAAGCCATAACGTCAAATCTGCAATAGGAAAAAAAAAAAAAAAATCAAAGTCAAAACAATAACAAAACAAAACAAAACAATATTTAATTATTAGTATGGTTCAAATTACCCCATGGCCCCCCGATAAATACACCATGGCCCCCAAGGTTGGGAACCATGGGCATAGTGCATCATTGAGTTGGGAAAGCAATTATTTTTGAGGTCAAAAGGTCAACTCAAGGTCAAACTTCTAAAATCATCAGTTTTCATCTGAAAAATCAGTTTTCATCCGATTGACCTGTGCTTTTATTAAGATCATAAATTTTAATGTTAATGTAATGGACAATTTGATGTATCCATGGCAACTATTTTTGGGGGTGGTGTGGCGGATTTTGCGAGTATCATGCACTGCACGATGCCTTTCTTGTTTGGTTGGGTGTCTGTCTGTTTATGAACAGGATATCTCAAAAAGTTGTGGATGGATTCAAACTAAATTTGGTGGAGAGGTTGTGTGTCTGACAAGGACTAATCGATTCGATTTTGATGAAAATCTGGATCCAGATCAGAGAATTATTTGAAGTGATTCTTCAACATTGAGTACGAGGGCTAAAATGCATATATAGCACGATATCTCAAAAAGTTCTGAACGAATTCAGCCGAAACTTGATGCACAGGTTGGGTGTGTGACGAGGAGAAATTAATTTGATTTTGATGAAGATCCGAAGCTGGGTCGGGATACGAGAATTAAAAAAAAAAAATTAAGTGATTCTTCACCATTGAGTGGATTGGGCCACAAACGATATGTAGCATGATATTTAATAAAGATGTGGACGGTTTTGACAAAACTTTGTGCATGAGTTGGGTAAGTGAGAAAAACAAGCCAATTAGATTTTGGTTCAAGTCCAGATCCAGATTCAACCTATCAGTGGGATACAAAATGTAAATTGTTCAGCCTGGCGGATGTATTTTCTCTACCGAATGCCGTTCTAGTTTCGAACGTGTGAATGGTTCTGTGCTTGTTGTGCCAAATATTTTACTTATTTCCTTGTATTGAGTAATTCATCATACCAGACATTTCTGGAAATTTATTTGCATGGATTGGTGTCTGTCTGCCTTTCTTAGGATTCTCCAATTGCGTCAACCAGTGCCTTCTTTAGATATACCTGTTATTCCATAAGAACACGTTTCCTGTGATGGTCTACCATTACAAACCTCTTGCGTGAGAAACCATTTCAGCGTAATTTTGGTTTAAAATTGGTGACACTCGCTTTTAAAAGGTAACATTTGAGAAATTAGCAATTCCGACCAGAGCGCATGATGGGCCATTTCGCTTTGGTACCTCATGTGATTCGGCCTATCCTTTTGGGAGTTAATAAACATTTCCCGGAGTGGCGGTTCAGTGTCAACCATCACATAGATACAATAATATATGTGATTGATTTGATATACCATTCTCCTTTCAGAGCATTGGTGCTTGCTGCCGAAGTAGTTTCTTGGCGAGGGTTATACCTGGTCGTTTGTTGCCAGCGTTGTTTGTCTGTGCTCTATCCAACGCTGAGCGTCAAGCAATAAGCAGCACGTACCATTTTAACGTCTTTAGTATGACTAGAATGGGGTTTGAACCATTGACTTTCCAGATTAAGAGTGGACGCTCTCACCATCATGCCTCTGTGTCTGGTTGTATACATATTTATTGACTTACATTTTTAATCAAACACTTTATCAAAGCAATGCATTGCGATGGAAATATATTGATGAAAATGTGACATAATTATTGTTCTATAGTTTATTTGGCTGCCTCAATTGAATTTCCCTTTTATTATTAACATGTATAATTTTGGAGCAAAAATGCAGCCCAAGAAGGAACATGCTGAAGCTATTATTGCAAACATTTTAGTTGCAACAACTAATTTTCCATCAACACTATTGTATGCAGGAATAAAAGTGAGCCACACAAGGAGGAATCCACTTAGGCTGAAGTTGATGAATTTGCATTCATTTGTTTTTGTTGAAAGATTTTGTGCTTTCAAGGAGAGAATAAAACAAAGCACCGATAAAAGACCCAGGTAACTCAAAGCACAGATAATCCACTGTGGTGATAAACGAGCACAATCCATGATGATGGTACCACGACGATCGCTGGTATTTCTGTAAACTATCGTTTTTCCCAGCACACACCAGCAAATGAAAAACACACAGTATGATGTCATCCAAATTCCGAATTTCATTTGTTTAAACTTCCACTTATTGGGTGTCAACATCCAGCAGCAAAATACGAGATCTGCAATTTTGAGATGAGGTAAGATTTGCAGTAAAACCTGCAATAATGTGATCTTTTCACATTTAATTTAATTAAAACCGCTGAGCATAAGTTTGGCTTCCTCCCCGAATATTCTACCATGGAGAGGTTGCTTCTATTTACACAACAATGGATAGACATACTAAATCTCAAATGACAGACCGTCTGTCTGGACACGTCTGTTTTGTTTTTTGTTTTTTTACTGTGTGGCACCGAGACTTGCATTGCAAGATATCAGCAATTTACAATCACAGACCCTGACTTACTGGTCATCAAAATTCTTCGAAGCAGAAGAGTTTCCTTTGATCACATCCTCTCTCGAGATCTCTGCAATCTTGAATTTGTTGTGCCACAAACAGCCTTGTCGGACTGACCTAATTCTTGGTCTGCAATCAATGACCTTTTCTGTTTCATGGATCATACTGATCTGCAAATTTTTATAGAAGACCTAATTTTTTTTTGGAGCAGAATAGTTTTGAGAGGTAGGCTCTGTAGCATATACTATATCTATGCAGATCTAGAAAAAAAAAATTGGTCATTGGTTTGTTAGCTGGAACATCTTTCAATGGAGGAAATAAATCTGCTCTCACAGTGACCACCCAAGCATCATTTTTTGAACACCTACTTGTTGCTCCAGCCAACCTCGAGAACACATGCAGTTCCCGGAACTAAAAATCCCCAGAATATGCCCCAATCTGTCTGCAGAAACCCATCACCAAACAGGCTTCTAAAGCAAGCAGATGCTTTGGTGTTCTCTACAGTACTAAGTCCAGTGTAAGCTGCTCAGAGATCATTGCAGTATACGAGTACCAGGCCTTTATTTGAAATATCATGGAGTCGGAGTCCCAAAGGTAGGCTACTGCTACTTCCTCCAATCTTTCCCACTGAGGGGTGGTTGAAGTCTGACATTCTCCATGTTATTGCCGTATCTCAATAGAAGGCTGAGTCCCATGGTCTGCTTTTCCTATGGAATACAAAACGTCTTCCCACGAGGGCATTTTTCATTTTGGCCAATAAATGGAAGTCACGTGGAGTTAAATTTAGTGAAAAAGTGGGTGATGGTCAAATTCCCATTCACGGAGCAACAACATTTCAAGAACATTGGGGTTTACAAGTGGCGCAGAATTGTCATGGAATAGGATGGCATCACATTCAGAAGAACTGCACACTTGTCCTGAGATCTAAGGTGATCAAGTAAAACCTGTATGATTGTAATCTATTTTCACTGTTATGCCATGTGAAACTGTCCTGTATCATAAAATTCCAAAGTGATTGTGACTAAAACAGAATTATAAGAACCAACTTGATGCTCCGTTCTTGGTATTAAATCTTATTCAGAAGGGAGATGTCTGTCCTTTCCACTTTGCTGAATAAGACTTTATTTATGGTTTGTAGTTCTGGCAAAAGGTTTTGTCCCAAGCAACAATGTGTTCCAAGGAAATGTTCCCTTCCTGAAAAGAATTCTGAAGATGATATTGACCTGATGCAACGTGGTTTAGCTTTTGAGCCTCTCCAGGTTTTGTTGGACCCATTTTGCTACAACTTATCCTTTCCACTGATCCTCAATGACAAAGTGATACAATGTTGACTTTAGTATTCCCAAATTCGTCAGATGTGTATACAATGTTGACTTTAGTATTCCCAAATTCGTCAGATGTGTATACAATGTTGACTTTAGTATTCCCAAATTCGTCAGATGTGTATACAATGTTGACTTTAGTATTCCCAAATTCGTCAGATGTGTATACAATGTTGACTCTAGTATTCCCAAATTCGTCAGATGTGTATACAATGTTGACTTTAGTATTCCCAAATTCGTCAGATGTGTATACAATGTTGACTTTAGTATTCCCAAATTCGTCAGATGTGTATACAATGTTGACTTTAGTATTCCCAAATTCGTCAGATGTGTATACAATGTTGACTTTAGTATTCCCAAATTCGTCGGATGTGTATACAATGTTGACTTTAGTATTCCCAAATTCGTCAGATGTGTATACAATGTTGACTTTAGTATTCCCAAATTCGTCAGATGTGTATACAATGTTGATTTTAGTATTCCCAAATTCGTCAGATGTGTATACAATGTTGACTTTAGTATTCCCAAATTCGTCAGATGTGTATACAATGTTGACTTTAGTATTCCCAAATTCGTCAGATGTGTATACAATGTTGACTTTAGTATTCCCAAATTCGTCAGATGTGGATTTTGAGTCAAGAGCATGTTTATAAAAGCAGTATTACCTCACAATTATTTGGCAGAACACAGTCAATACTGACCATCTGTCTCTCTCCCCACAATGAAGGATAATACCCCCCTGTTGAAAAGTTATGAAGTAGAGAAGGTATTAGAAATAATAGCAAATATTATTGATGAATTTGATATGCATAGCAAATATTATTGGACTCATCGATGTTAAATTCATGTTGATGTAGATACTTTATATTTGCATCAACAAATTTATCAAGAGCATAGATGTTCTATTTACAAAAGATTATGTTGTGGCCTTTCTTTTTGTACGAGGCAGCAGTGTTTGATTCTGTAACAATTAAAACAAACAGTGAGAAACATTTTTGCTTTGTTTTGAGGAACCTAAAGCTATCAAAGCTTACCTTTATTGAGGATGAAAGATTCAGATGTTTTAACAAGCAAACATGTCACATCTATCATGAGCCACACACATGCCAGTGGTTCTCTTAGAGTACAAGACACTGTGGTTGGAGTTCCAACAAACATCACTGAGCTACAAAAGGTCCCCAACAATGAAAGTAGCAGAATAAAATCCAATGCATTATCTTCAGAAAATGCAACTTGAAGCTTGCATCTTTGAAATACCAGAAAAGTTATTATCACCGTAATTATGCAGCCCAATGATGTAATGGCAAGTAGAATTATTGAAACTGGGTTTGATAAATCAAGGAACTCTTTGGGCATGACGATGCAAACATTGCGGTGATCATTTTACCAGTAATATTCAGGACACTTGTTACAATTCTGCGAGTCTGTAATAATGAAAATAGTAATGATATAAGTTTGTATTGTTACGGCCTGAAACACACCAAGCCCAGCCTTCAATCACACTGGCTTTATTTATGGGTTATTACACTCAACATCTATTCCTACACATAAAACAAAGAAGGGAGAAGAGAGGGAAAAACCAGAGTAGGCCAGTCCAAAAGTAGGCCGGTCCAAGAGTAGGCCGGTCCAAGAGTAGGCCGGTCCAAGAGTAGGCTGGTCCAAGAGTAGGCCGGTCCAAGAGTAGGCCGGTCCAAGAGTAGGCACCAAGGCAGGCCCAGCAGTAGGCCCCAGTGCAGGCCCAGCAGTAGGCCCCAGTGCAGGCCCAGCAGTAGGCCTCCAATGCAGGACCAGCAGTAGGCCCCAGTGCAGGCCCAGCAGTAGGCCCCAGTGCAGGCCCAGCAGTAGGCCCCAGTGCAGGCCCAGCAGTAGGCCCCAGTACAGGCCCAGCAGTAGGTTTTCAGAATCATTGGAATCTCCCGCGATGAAGCTATCTCTGAGGGCCTTTCACTCACTCACCGCATGCAGGTAGGTGGTCTTTCTGTCTTCTATCGACTCCTCTCCGGCCTTGCTCCCCCAGCTCTCTCTGTGCTCTGTCCCCCAAATATTCCTACAGGTCGCACAAGATCTGCCAGCCACCCTCTGATGGTTAAACTGCCGAAATCTCGGCTCTCTGCTCACCTTCACTCTTTCATTCCTCTTTTCTCCCGCCTCTGGAACAAACTCCCACACTCACTTCAATCACACTCCTCCCTCCAGGTCTTCAAAACAGCTGTTCACCACCATCTCTTATCTTCCCCCATCCAAAACCTTGATCTTTTCTACCCCCACTAATTCACCCCAGATCCACCTTGTTTGAAATTCCAACTTCTTTCCTGGAAGTCTTGGCAGTGTCCATATGTTTTATACCTCTCCCACCCCCCCCCCTTTCCCATGCCTCCCCCCAAAGCCCTCTCCCTCCCACAGAGGTCTGTAGACCGTGATTGGTAAAAAATGTTTTGTGGAGTTTTTGAAATTTTTTGAGTAAGGTTAAGTTTTGTGGATAAGGTAGATTTTTGCATGTTGTTTGTTTCCTCCCTCCGCAGGAACAAAGAAGATCAATGTACATATTTGATTGCATGATGGTTAAGGGGTTTGGCATGTTAAGGAAGTGTAGGTATGTAGTCCGACTCACTTCCCACAGCCCTTCCTGATTTATTTCATAGGTTAATTAAGTGTGTGACAGGAAGTGTTAAGGCTGGAATGGTAGCGCCTGCAGTGAACCTTGCAGGAGCTACGATTCCGGGGGGCGGGGGGTGGGGCTGTGTTACGAATTTGGTAGAGCAATATGTAGAGCAGAGTAGATATGAGTAGGTAACATGCTTCGAGATGTCGCGATAAGGAACACTTCCTGTAATAAGTCATGTGTAGGCGTTTTGTCGGCTAAGATGTATGAGTGTGAATCTACCAGGAGATTCGTGTGTTAAGTAGTGTAGGGAATAATGAGTAGAGCCCTTGTATGTCTCACCTGGTAGTCAAACCTTTGTCCCTTATGGCACTGCAGACCACTTAAACATTAGTTAGGACCTTTAGTACAACACAAAATAACGCCCTTCCCCCTGACATGACTTAGGAAGAAATCGGGCTAGAACACCGCCACAATTGGCCGCCACCATTTACACCTCCGAGAGGCCTACCCGCCTCGCATAGCACGTGCTGTGACCAAGGCGTAGGGGACGGGAGTGGAGTGACGCAGTGGGCGTGACCTGAGCGAGCCAGCGAGTTGGGGGAGGCTCTGATTGGCAGGACAGTTTGCCAATGCTGACGTCACCGGCCAGGGATATGAACAGTGCCGACGCGATTTCCAGGGCAGTTGAGAGTTCGTGTGCACAGTGGCCATTGCGCAGTTGAGAAGATCTGATCCAGAGCAGTTGGATTCCTGGCAGTTTGCAGTTCAGCGCAGTTGATCCCGAGCAGTTGGATTCCTGGCAGTGCAGTGCAGAGCCCGAGTCCGTTTTGAGCAGTTGGGTTTGAGACGCGGCAGGACTTTGGTCCGAGTCGACCTCGCGTGGAGCCGCTAGCCTACGTGGGACGCGTGGCGCTTGGAGCGAGGCCTTGTGGGACTTGGAGCAAAGGACCTCATGGTGTGCGGTCGGGCCGGGCGGGGCAGTGTTGGACAGTAGCCAAGGCAGACGACGAGACAGATAAGCCTGAGCTCCGCGTACATTTGACATAAAAGACGTGTTTCTTTCGTATTTCATCTCCCTCGTCTCGTCTCTGATATCTGTTGTGTGCGGGATCCCGATTTAGAATAGCTCATTACCGGCACGTATTTTCCTGTCCCTGCCTGTTATTCAATAAACCCTTATATATATTTTTTGTACATAATACCTGAACGCAGTTTACAGGGTGATTGATTTGATAGATAAGGCTGCGGGGACTTGCGCTGCTTCCTTCCATTCCGCGCATTTAAGGGTTTTAGATTTTGGAATCCGCCATTGAGCTTCCGCCTCGGAGTTAAAGCCTTCGTGATCGGCATCTGCGATCGCCTGATATAAATTTCGGCGGTTGCGTGACAATATATAAATATATCTATATATATATATATATATATATTGTTGCGGATCTTGGTTTCGGCACTCCCCTTACCGAGGAGGGTTCAATCCCCTCGTCTTTTAAGCTGGCCGTCCGAGTCCTGGAACTATCTCGCTCCTTTGCGGGGGTGAGGGTGACCAGGGTGACTGGTCAATGGAGTCCCAGATACCTTCGCCAACCTCGCCGCAAAGCAGGGCGCTACTTCTGCTCGAGCCACGGACAAGATGGAAGATTGCCGAGCGGTTTAGCAATCCGCAGCTCAAGCCATTAACAAAGGACTAACCCGACTCCGAGCGTTTGGCCAAAATCGCGCCACAGGTATTCAATCAGGGAAAAGACTAATGCGACCGGATGAGAGGAAAACCCAAAGAATAAGAAGGAACAGGTGTAATTTATTAATTATATACAAAACCAAAACCAAAGAAGAAACGGAAGGGAATTGTGCAGTGAAGAAGAAGAAGCAGATACACAGGGCAAGCCTTAAAACAGTCTTATTTTATAACCCCAAACAAACAGACTTACACGACAGCGAATGGCAGGAAGGAATGGCTGGAAGGAGGAGAATGTCCAGGCAGACGGTAGGGCATTGAGGTCCGGCTCCAGGAGTGGACTCGCGTCGTGGCGGGAAACCCTGGCAGGCAGCGCGCGCGTATCGTGGACCGCGAGCGGACGTTACATATATCGGGGAAACTGGGATACAGCATACGTAATATGTGGCTCATGCCAACGCTCTCTCTCTCTCTCTCTCTCTCTCTCTCTCTGTGTGTGTGTGTGTGTGTGTGTGTGTGTGTGTGTGTGTGTCTCTCTCTCTCTCTCTCTCTCCAGGCCCCTGCGCAGTCCGTTACCATCAGCAGTTCGTGGCGCAGCTCGTACCAAAAGCAGTCCGTGGCGCACTCTCAGCTCCGCTCCAGCTCATCGATCCGAACTCCTTCTCACCTCATCTGCCCTCCTTCTCACCTCATCTGTTCAAGCAGTCCCACACAGCCACTTTTATTGTCCGTTGTTGTATCAAGCCGCCGGCTCCGATGACACGCCTACCGGCCGGCTCACCTCGGCGCTGGTTGGCCGGCAAGGGCAAGAAGCTCCACCTCTGATGGTGAGTCGACGTGCCACACCTTGTTCTTGTGGTTCCGCCCCCTTTATCCTCGGCTTGAGACCGTGTGCGTAATGGCGGCTTGGTGCCAGCAAACAGCCCAATGCAAACGGCAGCGAACGCTATCCTACTGTTACTGCACTTTGAAGAGCGGAGATGATTGGGGAAATTGAAAGGGGCCTATCTTATTTGATTAATGTAACGCAGATTCAACTAGAACGGGCACTCGGTAGAGCGCATACCTTCGCCGCAGCTACTGTTCTGTACTTGGTAAAAATACGATTTTGACCTTTTCGTGACCTTGACCTTGACCTTTGACCCGATTGCTCCCAAAATCTAATCAAATGTGTCCCGTATAATAACCAATCATCCCACCAAATTTCATGCAATTCGGTTGAATACTTTTTGAGTTATGCGAATAACATACACACACACACACAGACATACAAATAAATACACAGCGATCAAAACATAACCTCCGCTTTTGCGAAGGTAACTATCTCTCAAAATTAGAACTTTTGGCAATAACACCTCCATACGACAATGCATGCATTATCTTATTCATTCATTCGCTGAATCCACGGAATACGATCATCAACCACTGCATATATAACGATCTCTCAAAATTAGAACTTTTGGCAATAACACCTCCATACGACAATGCATGCATTCTCATATTCATTAATTCGCTGAATCCACGGAATACGATCACCAACCACTGCATATTGTTGCGGATATGGGATTTGCATCCATCCATATCCGCTTGTAAATATTCCCCTATTTCCTCAATACTTCCCAACTCTCCCCAATCCCCCATTCCCTAGTCCCATTTTCTGTAAACAACACTCTGTAGACCCGACCTCCCCCTATTTCCCCCATTAAATGTCGCACCCAGGTTCACCGCATCTCATGTAAGACAACTATAGGACATCTTGCTAGTTATTCTTAGTCTATGTCAGTTAAGGATTCGTTTCCATTAATTCTGACCCTTCGTTGCACCAGAATGTGATTGTATGGCACCGTTAGGAAGTTTAGGACCTCCCAATACCTCCCCGCAGCTCTTCCTCACAGTTCAACAACAACAACAACAACAACAACAATGAGCGCAGGGAGTGCGCGTCCTCACTCCGGCTTGGTAGGAGTGGTGGGAGGGCACCAGGCCTTCCCAACGACCCGCCATCGGACATGTGCTCGACGGGGTTACCAAACAGGGGCTCCCTGTCGGCTCCTCGTCAAGGGCGGAGCCCGGTAACCCCCGCACCCAATGGAAGCGGCGGACCGGCCCCAGTGGGGCGGAACCAACCAGCCGAGGGCGTGTCACTCCCCGCTGAGCATGCGCAGTGAGAGGGAGGTGACGTCAGATGCGCGCTGAGCTTGGAGCAAGCAAGACCACCTCCGAGCGCTGTGAGACCTCCCTGCATCTTTTGAACCGTGCTTTATCCTGTCCCCGAGCCAAGGTGCACCTTGTGCCATCGACCGACCTGCCCATTCCCACCATCAATCCCCGTGTGAGTCTACCTTGTCCGTTTGTCCGTGGTCTGTCCGGGAATAGATAAGATTGTATTTAAGTGCCCATCTCTTCTGTGTCTTTACCTCACTCTGCCGTGTAATCTACCCCCTTTTCTCCACCACTGTAATTATACCCTCCTCCGGAGGTCTTGAGAACTGTACCCCTTGCGTCGTTTCATCTATCCCAGTCGTCGTGTCCCTTTTATCATTGATTTAGCATAGCGCGATTTGGCCAACGTCTGGGTGAATCGGGTGTTAGTCGGGGAATAACTGTTCGGTCGTGGAGCCTCCGCTCGGCAAATATAACATCTAAACCGCGGTCCGTAACAATATATAACTATCTCTCAAAATTAGAACTTTTGGCATTAACACCTCCATACGACAATGCATGCATTATCTTATTCATTCATTCGCTGCATCCACGGAAAACGATCATCAACCACTGCATATATAACTATCTCTCAAAATTAGAACTTTTGGCAATAACACCTCCATACGACAATGCATGCATTATCTTATTCATTCATTCGCTGCATCCACGGAAAACGATCATCAACCACTGCATATATAACTATCTCTCAAAATTAGAACTTTTGGCAATAACACCTCCATACGACAATTCATGCATTATCTTATTCATTCATTCGCTGCATCCACGGAATACGATCATCAACCACTGCATAATTATATAACTATCTCTCAAAATTAGAACTTTTGGCAATAACACCTCCATACGACAATGCATGCATTCTCTTATTCATTCATTTGCTGCATCCACGGAAAACGATCATCAACCACTGCATATATAACTATCTCTCAAAATTAGAACTTTTGGCAATAACACCTCCATACGACAATTCATGCATTATCTTATTCATTCATTCGCTGCATCCACGGAATACGATCATCAACCACTGCATAATTATATAACTATCTCTCAAAATTAGAACTTTTGGCAATAACACCTCCATACGACAATGCATGCATTCTCTTATTCATTCATTCGCTGCATCCACAGAAAACGATCATCAACCACTGCATATATATATATATATATATATATATACATATATATATATATATATATATATACATATATATATATATATATTGTTACGGTTCGCGGTTAAGGATGTTGTTTGCCGAGCGGAGGCCCCGCAACCTAACAGTTTTTCCCGACTCACCCGATTCACCCAGACGTTGGCCGTATCGCTCCACAGCTATTCGATATGGAAACCTCTAAAGCGACCGAATGTAAAGAGGAAGACGAAGAAGACGTACAGAGGAATAACAGGTTTTATTATTACACACACAAGCAAAAAGGAGCAGTCACGGTTATGTACAGGGACATGAAAGGAGCAGGCACACAGTGAAATCTTTAGCTTACCTATACAAGCTTAATTAATAAACCCCAGGACAATGTTGAAGACAGACGGAAGATCACACTTACACGGGGAAATGCAGGCAGGAATGAATGGCTTGGAGATGGGTGGCTTTTAGAGGCAAGGAAGGTTCAGCGGGTACTGGGCATGGTCGGGCCAGAAGGCACCGCCGTCAAGAAGCCGAGCTTTGGTCCCAAACTGCACGGGCGAAGTTCCTTTCTCTGTACTGCTGCCTCGTGCCCTCCTTGCGTTGCCCCGGTCCGCTTTTCCTGCAGCGCGGCACGTTTCACGGCGGCTCGGTCACACCTGCTCGTCTCCAGCGCATCTCCTGGACCCATCTCCATAAAAGCTCATCTCAGATCTCCTTGGGGAGCGTCCCGCGGCGGGTTATATAGGCCCCGCCCTTCACCCTTTTCGAACCTTCCCCAAACGTTCTCTCTCCGCCCTCTCAAGCCAAACCCCTCGTTCTGGGTTGGATGAGCAGGGCTGACTTACTCCTCCCCTCTATGACGAGGTGGAGACCCGCCTTTCTTCTTCGGCGTTACCTCGTGCGTAATGGAGTCAAATGCAGCACAGTGGACGGCAGATGGAAATGCAGCAAAGTGCCTAAAGAGGCAATTGCAGCAAAGTGGCGAACCTGGCACTTGGAAGCTGCCATGGGGCGTCAGAGGGCCTACTCTTATTTAATTCGGTGCAATGAAGAGTCAAACTAGTGGGAAACACATCCTTAGCCTACAGAGAATAAGGGACTAACTATTTAAAAGGATATATCGTGTCTTGTGTGTAGGTTTATGGAATTAACTAAGAGGACGAGCTGCGACCATTCTTTACATTACGAGGGTCAGTTACACACAACAAAACCATACTTTTCACATTCGTTACACTTTCTCAAAATTGTTACACTTCTCAAATCCGTTACACTTCTCAAATTCGTTACTATATATATATATATATATATATATATATATATATATATATATATATATATATGTATGTATGTATGTATGTATGTATGTATGTATATATATATATATATTGTAACGAATGTGGAAACGTTACAATGTGAACGTTACAAAAGTACGGTAACACCCTGTTAATGTAAATAATGGTCGCAGTCGGCCTCCTAGTTAATTCCATGAAACTTACACGCAGGTCACGATATATCTTTTAAATAGTGTATTTCCTTATTCCATGTTGGCTAAATATGTGTTTCCCACTAGATTGCCTTTGCATTGTATCAAACAAAATAAGCGTAGGCCCTTCCAATTTCCCCAAACATCTCCGCTCTCCAAAGTTCCTTTTAAAAAGGGGAGTTGTTTTCAATCCCGCAGGCCGCCATTGCCCATGTGCTTTGAGTCGGAGAAGAAAGGCGTGTCTCCACCTCGTCATAAGAGGGAAGGAGTGAACCAGCCCTAACAGCCAATCAGCACCGCGGTGAGCGACCCGGTAGGCGTGCCCTCGGAGCCGGCGGCTTAATTCCGCCCGAGGTGATAAAAGCGACTGTAAGGGACTGCTTTATGAGATGACCTGGGAGATGAGCAAAGAGGCTGCACCAAGAGGAGCGGTGAGATGCGAAACGCTCCAAGCCAAAGAGGAGAGGTACTCGGCAAGGAAACCAGCTTTGGAGAGACGCGCTGAAAGGAGGGAGACGGCTCCACCACAAGAAGAGGAGCAGGTGTGCCGAACCAGCGAGTGACGTCTACCGCAGCGGATAGCGACGGAGGGTTTTCCCGCCACAACCACGAGGAATTGCGAGCTGCTGCCTCCCGACTTTGCCTCCCTCTCAAGCAATCCACCTCAAGCCCTACCTGCCTGCATTATCCCCTGTGTAAGTGTGAACGTCCTGTCCTGCTCGTTGTCTTGGGGTTAAGTAAAAATGAATAGTGTAAGTTAACGATTCGCTGTGTTACTGCTTCTTCCATCCATTGCTGTGTGTGTATAATAAATCTGTTCTTCCTCCGTATTCTTCTTCTTCTTCTTTTTCATTCTCTTTCGGTCGCTTTAGAAGTTTCCCGATTGAATATCTGTGGGGCGATCTGGTCAACGTCGGGTGGAATCGGGTTCTAATCGGGGAGTAACTGTTCGGACGCGGTTAAATACACCACCGCTCGGTCAATATAACATCTAAAGCCGCGTCAGTAACAATTGATGTCGAGGAGTTGGATTCGGACCTGGGACTAAATTTGTTAGGCCCAAATTTTGGAACACCAATTGTACTATTAGAGTAACAATTGGTGTCGAGGAGGGAGATCGGACCCGAAATCGGACCCGAAGCGCGCTTAACGCGCTCAAAATTATAAGCTGCCGAAATTTATTTTGTTTTATAAAACCCGAATTTTGAGATCGCGCCATGGACAATCAAGGCGATCGGATGTCGGTGGGGGAAATAGACGGGTTAGGGGTAACCCAGGACTTAGGGAAAGAAAGGGAGGAGGAGAGCAATGAGGAGGCGGTTGAGGGGGTATCAGGCGCGCAAAGAGGCGCCTCGCACGAGCGCGCGGTAGCCGAGCCCGCTGTATCAGCGGGCTTTAACATGCAGCAGTTCATGGCACGGTTTAGCGAATACATGGCACAGTCGAAGTGCGACAACGAAAAAAGAGCCAGGGAAATGGAGGGAATGGAAAACAGAATGGGCGAGCGACTAGGAAATCAAATCGGGGAGTTAGACAAGAAAATTGGGAAGTTAGACAATAATTTTGAGGGGTTAGACAACGGGATAAAAGAGGTAAAGAATGGGTTAACGGGGGTGGAAAACAGAATGGCTGCCCAGGAGAATCAGTTAGAGGGGGTGAAAAATGGGTTAATGGGGTTAGAAAATAGGATGGAGGACAAATTGCGGGAAATAGGGGAACAATCTGCCAGGGAAATCAAACAAATGGGAGAGCAGATAGAGGAGGTGAAAATCGGGGTAGAAACCAAACTGGATGCTCAGAGGGATGAATTGGGACAGATGAGGGTGGCATCTACAAAAGAGATGGAGGAAATACGATGAGGGGTAAGTGAGGAGGTTTCGGGGCTGCGCGAGGAGGTAAAGCGAGGTGAGAAGCGTATGGAGAAAGAGGTGAGAAATAATACGGCTAAGTTACAAGGGGGAATAGAAGATCTGACGAAGGGAGTAGAACAGCTGACAGTCGGACAAAGGGAACTAGCGGACCAAGTGGAAAGGAACACTGCAGTACTCGGAGGGTTAAAGGCGACACAAAAAGAAATTAAAAACGAATTAATAGCGACACAGAGGCAATGTCAGATGGTACGGGAGGAACTGACAATGAGGGTGGACGAGGTGACAGAGATAATGGAGACAAAGGACCGGCAGGTGAGGATGCACATAGAGACGGTCACGGTAGCCTTAGAGGACGAACTTGAGGAGACGCACCGAGAAATAAAAGAGGTTAAACAAAAATTAGAGGAAGTGGAAGAAGAGGTGAGTGAAATTAAGAAGAGACGGACAGAAACTAAGAGAGAAATAAAGGAGGAGATAGCGGAATATGTACAAGGTCGGTGCTCAACTCATAATGTGATGCTCATAACCAAATAAAGAGTTTGCAGGTGGCAAAGGAGGTGCGGAGACAAGGTACGAAGGTGAGTGGCAATGTATATGATGTGAGGAAAGCTTCAGTCGGCTTGGGGATTGGTTTGGATCCGGGTGTTCGTGAGAGGCCGTTGGTGAAGTGTGCGACAGGTCTGGTGTGCGAAAAAATAGGGGTGCGAGAATGTCCGACCATGGGGTGTGTGAGGAAAAAGTGCACGCCAAGGAGTGAGTGTGCCGTCAAGAGTGAGTTGGTCGAAGCGCGTGTGCGAGGGGGTACATGGAAGCGCGGTGTGGTGAGTGTTACGGAGGAAGTAACGAAAAAGTGTGCGCGAGAGAGGTGTGTAACAGACGGGTGCATGAGGAAAGAGTGCGCTGTCGAGAGGAAGGGTGAGTGCGTTGTCAAGAGGGGAGGTGAGAGTAGTGAGAGTGAAACGGAGCGTGAGTTGGTTGTGACAGGTGAGCGAGGATGTACACCTGGAATGGAAGGATGCACACCTGGAATGGTAGAGCGTGTGTGGGGATGCACACTTGAGTTGGTCGTGAGGCACGCGGTTGGGTGTGCGGGTGAGAGCACACCTGTGATTGTCACAAAGGAGGTGACCGAGAAAGGGGCGCGAAGAGGTGTGATGGTGAGGTGTGCGAGCGACAAATGTGTGCCAAGGTGTTCGGTGGTCAGGTGTGTGACCAAGTCGGTGAGCGGAATGAGTGTCCCGAGGTGTGTTAGAGAAGGTACGACCAAGAGCAGGGAGACGGCTGCATGTATGAGCAAGAAAGGGGTAGCGTATGCATGTAAGCGTCCAGGTGAAGCGTCGACGGTAACCGGTTTAGAGGTTAGAACGACTTATAGCCGAATCGGGCCCTCGGTGCGCGTCGGGCAGCTTCGCATGCCGCGAGGACCAGCGGGGATCCGAACCACGGCGGTTTCGAAGGAACCGCCGTACGCGATCCATGCTGTGCCTCGCTTGGAACGGCCGCGTCCGAGCTCCACTAGGCGGAGCGGGCAGCTGGATAGGAAGGGTCGTTATGGCGACCACGTTTTGTTGAGACGTACCGGCAGGTCGAGATCGGGACATTGGATGGCTCCACGCCGAGGTGGTGCGTGGGATCTCGGCCCGGGTAAGCCCCTGCCCCTGCCCCGAATGCGGGACGCATCCAGCCGCCGGCACAAAAGAATCCGCGTTCATTGCTCGGCTGTACGAAGCCGGGCTGTAGACGTGAATTGGCGCACCGAGAGGATGTAATAAGTATACGGGTGATGGTGATAGTGATAGTGATTTAAAACGAAATTTAGAAAAGTGAGTAGAATTGGCAGTAAATGGAAAATTTTTGAATTGGTTGGAATCTGGACGAACAAAATTGATAGTGAGAGACCCCCGATGTGGAGGGATGGCAAATCCACCATCCCTCACAGACGTGGGGCAAATGCGCAATAGCTTATGGGGTGTATGGCAGTGAAAACTAGCCCGGGTGGGTTAGGTTATAATTGTAGGGATCTAGCGAAGATGACATTAGGTAACGTTAAGTTTAGTTAGTGACTGATACCTGTAGTGGGGACGCAGGTAGATTAGTGGGGATTATAATGACGTGGGAGCGCAATAGTTTAAAGGGACGACTGGGAAGCGCAAGTTTCAGAGGGGAGTAGTTAGCTGAGATGATGCCGTGTGTGTGAGGATTGAACAGGTGAGAATGGAACAGGTGTGATTGCACAGGTGTGCAACTGAACAGGTGTGTGGAGCAGTGTATGAGGGAGTAGTGGTGATTGCGTGTTGTGTTGACCAAATGGTCCAGGAAGAAAGGAGGGTGCAGGTGGCACCAGGTGTGAGGGCACAGGTGTGCAACAACAGGTGTATGTGGCTGTGTGGAATAAATGGTAGTGTGGAATATCTGGAGTATTGGAATGGATGGTCGTGGAGTGAGAATGGTGGAAATTGTGGAGTGGAGTGGATGGTGCGAAGGTGTGAATGGGGGAAGAGTGGACCCCCATCACGGATACCCGGGGTGGGTAGTGTAAGTGTTAGGTAGAGGGTACAGGTAAATTGTGGTTGGATATTGGCATCTGTGGTGCGAGTGACAGAATGGTATTTGGATGGGTGCATTAGTGTTGTGGAAATGGCTGGGCGTGTAGCCTGTTAGTGTGTGTAGTTGTTTGGGCGCTCCACCACTGTAAGGATGTCGGCCAGGTGAGGCCGCAGGTGGGCTCTGGGAGCCGGTAGTAGTTGTTGTGGATGGGGCCCGAGGATCCGGAGGACAGACCCGGGTAGCCCAGTGCCAGAGGGCACCGAGTGGGGTGACAGAGCCAGGAGGGGCCTGCCCCAGGTAGATAGGTTAGGGTGAGGAGCTAGGTAAGCTCGGGTGGCAACTACAGTGGTGGAGGTGTGCAGGTGGGTAGACCTGTTGGGAGAGCTAGACGTCGCAGCCCAGAAATTGTGCGAAAGCACCGGGAGATGAATCGGGGGAGTGAGACCCCAAATTGAGAGGCACCACAGTTTGGTCAATGGGAATTGGTTTTTAGAACCCATAGTGTAAGTTGGCCAATGGATTGGCAGGGAGAGACCCCGGGTAGTGTAAAGTGTGTTAAAGTCATTTAGAAAATAGTTAGGATGAAGGATCTCCTCGCACCATCTGCATCCACTCACCTGAGGTGACAGGTACTCCACACCATGCCATGTTTTGATTATTTTTTATGATGCAAATGTTGGATTGGGAGACGCATCATGACGTGGGTGTGACATTGTGCGTAATTCCATCTCTCCCTCCTTATGAGGATTGATGATGAATTGGTGATGGCAAATTTTGAAGTAGAGGGATTGTGGAGACGAATTTGGTATAGGGGAAATATGGGGAAGACGTGACAGTAGTGACGAATTGGTAATGTGTAGATTTTGTACATATGGGGTAAGGGCAAGGGCAAGGGTAGGGTAGGTGACAGGGGGGTGACGTACGGTAGGGACGAGCTTTCTCACTTCGCCCTCCGTACGCATTTCACCTTGCATTGCCTTATTGACGTGTACCCTTGTGACCTTACCCCTCGCTCAATTGTCTTTCTTTTGTCTCCCACATGACCTGTGCGCCATTGGGTGCCGATGGGAGCGTGCGTGAGGTGGCCATTGTGCGCCCGAGATTCCCAGAACCAGCATGCATTGCGTTGATGTACCACTGTATGGACCGCTGTTCTGCGGCCAAGTACCACTTGATGGACCCCAGGTTCTGGGGCAGGGCACCTCTGTTGGAGACCGGCCATAGTGGCCAGGGAATCTTGCTTGCGGACCTCGGTAAGGTGGCACCTATGCCAAACAGGTGGACCACCCTTAGTTGGCCCCTGAGGCCCTAAATAAAAATGGACACAAGTTGTGCTTTTTATTATTTCCAACTAGGCCGCATGAAGCCAGAAGACGTCGGGAAGAACATCGGCCCAGCAGAGAAAGAGAAGACCACCACCAGTTGTTTTGTTGTGTTTATTATGAACCATGGTGACTGCGCACCGGGTGGTGCTTTTGGTGCTTTGTGGTGCTTTTGGTGCTTTTGGGTGCTTTGGTGGTATTGGTACTGGTGCATCGATGCAATGCGTGCTGTCTCCACCCTCCCAACAGGAATTTCTTTTTCTTGTTCCCTAAGAAAGAAAAAAAAAAAAAAAAACACACAGGTCCTGGGTTGCGTTGTAAATAAGAAATCACGTCATTGTAAATAATGCTCCCCACCGTAAATGTATAGTTTGAGAATAATTCCGTAATTCGGTTAGCTGTGGGCTTGAGTCTGTTAGACAGGGTGCAATGCAATAGGGGGACATACTTATTTGTGTTTTAAGATTGTCACACTCAGGGTCAGGTTAATTGTAGAGGGAATTACACCTACGTGTCACACTAAGTTAAAGTTTAGTAGGCCCGAGAAAGGGGCCTGAAGAAAGGAGGGTGCAGTGTAACGAATGTGGAAACGTTACAATGTGAACGTTACAAAAGTACGGGCACACCCTGTTGATGTAAATAATGGTCGCAGTCGGCCTCCTAGTTAATTCCATGAAACTTACACGCAGGTCACGATATATCTTTTAAATAGTGTATTTCCTTATTCCATGTAGGCTAAATATGTGTTTCCCACTAGATTGACTTTGCATTGTATCAAACAAAATAAGCGTAGGCCCTTCCAATTTCCCCAAACATCTCCGCTGTCCAAAGTTCCTTTTAAAAAGGGGAGTTGTTTTCAATCCCGCAGGCCGCCATTGCCCATGTGCTTTGAGTCGGAGAAGAGAGGCGTGTCTCCACCTCGTCATAAGAGGGAAGGAGTGAACCAGCCCTAACAGCCAATCAGCACCGCGGTGAGCGACCCGGTAGGCGTGCCCTCGGAGCCGGCGGCTTAATTCCGCCCGAGGTGATACAAGCGACTGTAAGGGACTGCTTTATGAGATGACCTGGGAGATGAGCAAAGAGGCTGCACCAAGAGGAGCGGTGAGATGCGAAACGCTCCAAGCCAAAGAGGAGAGGTACTCGGCAAGGAAACCAGCTTTGGAGAGACGCGCTGAAAGGAGGGAGACGGCTCCATCACAAGAAGAGGAGCAGGTGTGCCGAACCAGCGAGTGACGTCTACCGCAGCGGATAGCGACGGAGGGTTTTCCCGCCACAACCGCGAGGAATTGCGAGCTGCTGCCTCCCGACTTTGCCTCCCTCTCAAGCAATCCACCTCAAGCCCTACCTGCCTGCATTATCCCCTGTGTAAGTGTGAACGTCCTGTCCTGCTCGTTGTCTTGGGGTTAAGTAAAAATGAATAGTGTAAGTTAACGATTCGCTGTGTTACTGCTTCTTCCATCCATTGCTGTGTGTGTATAATAAATCTGTTCTTCCTCCGTATTCTTCTTCTTCTTCTTTGTCATTCTCTTTCGGTCGCTTTAGAGGTTTCCCGATTGAATATCTGTGGGGCGATCTGGTCAACGTCGGGTGGAATCGGGTTCTAATCGGGGAGTAACTGTTCGGACGCGGTTAAATACACCACCGCTCAGTTAATATAACATCTAAAGCCGCGTCAGTAACAATATATATATATATATATATATATATATATATATATATATATATATATATATATATATATATATATATATATATATATATATATATATATATATATACAGTGGAACCTTGACTTACGAGTGCACCAACTTACGAGTTTTCCGAGATACGAGCCGTCGCTCGGGCGGTTTATTGCTTTGAGATGCGAGCCGAGATCTGAGTTACGAGCTTACGCCACCCGCCACCAAGTGGGTTCCGGTCACGTGGTTATCTTGCCGTGCAAGTATCTCTGCCATATATCGCTGCTGTTTTGTTTTCGCATGTTGGTTATTTTGGAGCTTACGCCAGCCGCCACCAGGTGGGTTCCGGTCACGTGGTTATCTTGCCGTGCAAGCATATCTGCCGTATATCGCTGCTGTTTTGTTTTCGCATGTTGGTTATTTTGGAGCTTACGCCAGCCGCTACCAGGTGGGTTCCGGTCACGTGGTTATCTTGCCGTGCAAGCATATCTGCCGTATATCGCTGCTGTTTTGTTTTCGCATGTTTGTTATTTTGGGGCTTACGCCAGCCGCCACCAGGTGGGTTCCGGTCACGTGGTTATCTTGCCGTGCAAGCATATCTGCCGTATATCGCTGCTGTTTTGTTTTCGCATGTTGGTTATTTTGGAGCTTACGCCAGCCGCCACCAGGTGGGTTCCGGTCACGTGGTTATCTTGCCGTGCAAGCATATCTGCCGTATATCGCTGCTGTTTTGTTTTCGCATTTTGGTTATTTTGGAGCTTACGCCAGCCGCCACCAGGTGGGTTCCGGTCACGTGGTTAACTTGCCGTGCAAGCATATCTGCCGTATATCGCTGCTGTTTTGTTTTCGCATTTTGGTTATTTTGGAGCTTACGCCAGCCGCCACCAGGTGGGTTCCGGTCACGTGGTTATCTTGCCGTGCAAGCATATCTGCCGTATATCGCTGCTGTTTTGTTTTCGCATGTTGGTTATTTTGGAGCTTACGCCAGCCGCCACCAGGTGGGTTCCGGTCACGTGGTTATCTTGCCGTGCAAGCATATCTGCCGTATATCGCTGCTGTTTTGTTTTCGCATGTTGGTTATTTTGGAAAATTTCTTAGTTTTAACCATGGGTCCTAAGTAATTGAGTGCCAAGGGCAGTACTGAGAAGAAGAAGAGGATGATGTGCTTGGATATAAAACACGCAATCGTCGAACAACATGAGCGAGGTGTGCGTGTTGTCGACTTGGTGAGGCAGATGTGAAGGCAGCTGAAGATTTTATTATAACTTTTGCCGAACTGATAGAAGCCGAACGATACATCCCCCAGCAAATCTTCAACTGTGACGAGACAGGGCTCTTCTGGAAAAAGATGCCGAGGAGGACGTATATAACGGCAGAGGAGAAGAGCATGCCAGGCCACAACTTGTTCAGAGTGCCGGCGATAGCTCGCCTTCTCTTTGTGGAAGACACGGTGAGATCCTTAACATCCAACAACTAATGGGACGCAAACGGGGCGCCCAGTTTAGCGGTACACACATTGATGAATCACCCTGCCTGTGAAACACCGACATGACAGGTTATAGCTGGGTCGGGATTCAAACCCAGGCTGGACAGTTTAGAGTCAAGTGTGCGTACCTCCAGTCCAGGCCATCCTGCCAACTTGTATGCTGCATACAGGTGAAATATAAAGCGCGAGATATTTTTATATATACTGTATATTTAAAAAAAAATTGGTGTGGTTTTTGGGGGGCTGGAACGGATTAATAGCATTTCAATGCATTTTAATGGGGAAATTTAATTTGAGAAACGAGCCAATTGAGTTACGAGCTCGGTCACAGAACGAATTAAACTCGTAAGTCAAGGTTCCACTGTATATATATATATATATATATATATATATATATATATATATATATATATATATATATATATATATATATATATATATATATTTATATATATATATATATACACTAGCTTGGCTCGGCTCATTGTGCTCGCCTCACCAAGCGTCGATACTGAGGAACGGGCTTATTTTAGCTGAGGATAATGACTGTACCTGAGTTGCTGTGTTGTCATGATTTACACCAATCATAATACAAACAATTATTTTGCACAAATGTATTTGTTGTGTTTGTGAGATTACATTTTTATAAGCAATTTAGGTTGAAGATTTAGGTTGAATGTTTTTTTTTCAAGAAAGAACCCCTCAGCACACACATAGGGGAGGGGTAGGTGTAGACTGGAAGTTTGGGACGATTACACCTCACCACCAAGTAATTTAAAACACCTCACAGCCATAAAACACGTAATAAAAACACCTCACCACCACAAAATTTAAAACACCTCCCCACCAAGTAATTCAAAACACCTCACCACCAAGTAATTTAAAACACCTCACAGCCATAAAACACGTAATAAAAACACCTCACAGCCACGAAATTAAAAACACCTCACAGCCATAAAACATGCAATAAAAACACCTCACAGCCACAAAACACATAATAAAAACACCTCACCACCACGAAATTAAAAACAGCTCACAGGCAAAAAACACGTAATAAAAACACATCACCAAAACGAAATTAAAAACACCTCACAGCCATAAAACATGTAATAAAAACACCTCACAGCCACGAAATTAAAAACACCTCACAGCCATAAAACATGTAATAAAAACACCTCACAGCCACGAAATTAAAAACACCTCACAGCCATAAAACATGTAATAAAAACACCTCACAGCCACGAAATTAAAAACACCTCACAGCCATAAAACACGTAATAAAAACACCTCACAGCCATAAAACACATGATAAAAGCACCTCACCACCACGAAATTAAAAACACCTCACAGCCATCAAACACGTAATAAAAACACCCCACAGCCATAAAACACGTAATAAAAACACCTCACAGCCATAAAACACATAATAAAAGCACCTCACCACCACGAAATTAAAAACACCTCACAGCCATCAAACACGTAATAAAAACACCTCACAGCCTTAAAACACGTAATAAAAACACCTCACAGCCATAAAACACGTAATAAAAACACCCCACAGCCATAAAACACGTAATAAAAACACCTCACAGCCTTAAAACACGTAATAAAAACACCTCACAGCCATAAAACACGTAATAAAAACACCTCACAGCCATAAAACACGTAATAAAACACCTCACAGCCATAAAACACGTAATAAAAACACCTCACAGCCATAAAACACGTAATAAAAACACCCCACAGCCATAAAACACGTAATAAAAACACCTCACAGCCATAAAACACGTAATAAAAACACCTCACAGCCATAAAACACGTAATAAAAACACCTCACAGCCATAAAACACGTAATAAAAACACCTCACCACCACGAAATTAAAAACACCTCACAGCCATAAAAAATGTAATAAAAACACCTCACAGCCACAAATTTAAAAACACCACACAGCCATAAAACACATAATAAAAACACCTCACAGCCATAAAACACGTAAAAAACACCTCACAGCCATAAAACACGTAATAAAAACACCTCACAGCCATAAAACACATAATAAAAACACCTCACAGCCATAAAACACGTAATAAAAACACCGCACCACCACGAAATTAAAAACACCTCACAGCCATAAAACACGTAATAAAAACACCTCACCACCACGAAATTAAAAACACCTCACAGCCATAAAACACGTAATAAAAACACCTCACAGCCATAAAACACGTAATAAAAACACCTCACAGCCATAAAACACGTAATAAAAACACCTCACCACCACGAAATTAAAAACACCTCACAGCCATAAAACACGTAATAAAAACACCTCACAGCCATAAAACACGTAATAAAAACACCTCACAGCCATAAAACACGTAATAAAAACACCTCACCACCACGAAATTAAAAACACCTCACAGCCATAAAACACGTAATAAAAACATCTCACAGCCATAAAACACGTAATAAAAACACCTCACAGCCATAAAACACGTAATAAAAACACCTCACCACCACGAAATTAAAAACACCTCACAGCCATAAAACACGTAATAAAAACACCCCACAGCCATAAAACACGTAATAAAAACACCTCACCACCACGAAATTAAAAACACCTCACAGCCATAAAACACGTAATAAAAACATCTCACAGCCATAAAACACGTAATAAAAACACCTCACAGCCATAAAACACGTAATAAAAACACCTCACCACCACGAAATTAAAAACACCTCACAGCCATAAAACACGTAATAAAAACACCCCACAGCCATAAAACACATAATAAAAACACCTCACCACCACGAAATTAAAAACACCTCACAGCCATAAAACATGTAATAAAAACACCTCACCACCACGAAACTAAAAACACCTCGCAGCCAAAAAACACGTAATAAAAACACCTCACAGCCATAAAACACGTAATAAAAACACCTCACCACCACGAAATTAAAAACACCTCACAGCCATAAAACATGTAATAACTAGAACGGGCACTCGGTAGAGCGCATACCTTCGCCGCAGCTACTGTTCTGTACTTGGCATGGGAGTGTAGGGAACAGAACAACAAAAATACGATTTTGACCTTTTCGTGACCTTGACCTTGACCTTTGACCCGATTGCTCCCAAAATCTAATCAAATGTGTCCCGTATAATAACCAATCATCCCACCAAATTTCATGCAATTCGGTTGAATACTTTTTGAGTTATGCGAATAACATACACACACACACACAGACATACAAATAAATACACAGCGATCAAAACATAACCTTCCGCTTTTGCGAAGGTAATAAATACACAGCGATCAAAACATAACCTTCCGCTTTTGCGAAGGTAATAAATACACAGCGATCAAAATATAACCTTCCGCTTTTGCGAAGGTAATTAACCTGAAATTGCAGACAGAATTATTTATTTTATCTGAGAAGCTAAACGAATCTTCTTCTTCTTTAGTACCTCAAACTTTATGTGAAATGCGATCGATTTTTAAAAATCAGAATTTGAGCAAATCTGTTTCATTCGTCTGTTAATATGCCTCCCCGATTGACAAATCTGCAATTTGAATTTCATTTGAGGTTGAAATGATTGCGGGAGATCGCGTTATAGTGATGACGTCTTGGATGGACATCCTCTTCTTCAGTCGCTCATAACTTTGAGTGAAATACGATCGAGTTAAAAATAGTCAGAATTTGAGCAAATCTGTTTCATTCGTTTGTTAATATGCCTCATCTCTTGACAAATCTGCAATTATAATTTTTTTTGAGGTTGAAATGATCGCGGGAGATTGCGTTATAGTGATGACGTCCTGGATGGACATCTTCTTCTTCAGTCGCGCATAACTTTGAGTGAAATACGATCGAGTTAAAAATAGTCAGAATTTGAGCAAATCTGTTTCATTCGTTTGTTAATATGCCTCATCTATTGTCAAATCTGCAATTATAATTTTTTTTGAGGTTGAAATGATCGCGGGAGATCGCGTTATAGTGATGACGTCCTGGATGGACATCTTCTTCTTCAGTCGCTCATAACTTTGAGTGAAATACGATCGAGTTAAAA
Organism: Myxine glutinosa; assembly: GCF_964187855.1. Classification (NCBI taxonomy): domain Eukaryota; kingdom Metazoa; phylum Chordata; class Myxini; order Myxiniformes; family Myxinidae; genus Myxine; species Myxine glutinosa. The sequence continues at coordinate 116,914,014 of NC_136263.1, read as the reverse complement.
ATAGTCAGAATTTGAGCAAATCTGTTTCCCAAAATCTAATCAAATGTGTCCCGTATAATAACCAATCATCCCACCAAATTTCATGCAATTCGGTTGAATACTTTTTGAGTTATGCGATTAACATACACACACACAGACATACAAATAAATACACAGCGATCAAAACATAACCTTCCGCTTTTGCGAAGGTAACTATTGGGAACAGATCCTTAACTGAAACACATAATAATGAAATAACTACAGAGAGGTCCTATGGTTCTCTACGTGTTGTACATGGACTAACTAGGGTGCGATCTTTAATAAAGCCAATTGATGGGGATATTTACAGGGGATCATTTATAAGGGAAACATTTACTAAAATTTACGAGTGAAGGTTCTAAAAACCGTAACAATATATATATATATATATATATATATATATATATATATATATATATATATATATATATATATATATATATATATATATATTGTTACGGCCCGCGGATAAGATGTTGTGTTTGCCGAGCGGAGGCCCCGCGGTCGTACAGTTTCCCCGATTCACCCGATTCCCGAACGTTGGCCAGATCGCACCACAGATATTCAATAGGGAAAAGACTAAGGCGACACGGATGTGAAGAAGAAGCAGACAACCAAAAGGTTGGAAATACTACTAAATTTATTTACTATTTACAGGCTCAAAATAACCAAGGAAGAAGGAATAATAAGAAAATAATATACAGATGATTTTAGAGACACAGTGCAAATTCCTAGCTTATTTAACAGGCTTAACTTATTCCCAGGGACAAGACAAAAGACAGACTACGAACACACTTACATGGGGGATGATGATAGGAATGGCAGGAGGTGGATGGCTGGAGGGAGAGGGAGGTCCAACGGGTCCTGCAGCACGACCGGCGCGTTGGGCAGCCGCCGTTCCTTCGCGGCCCTGCTCAAAACGTCTGTCTGGTTCCAAGCTGCTGTGGCTGCAGTTTCGGTGGCTCAAGCTGCTGTGGATGCAGTTCAGTGGCTCAAGCTGCTGTGGCTGCAGCCGCCACTCTTGTCATGGACCTCTCTTTGTCATGGACCTCTCTTGTCATGGACCTCTCTACGCAACTCCTTTCATGGACCTCCTTACGCAACTTCTTTCATGGACCTCCTTACGCAACTTCTTTCATGGACCTCCTTACGCAACTTCTTTCATGGACCTCCTTACGCAACTTCTTTCATGGACCTCCTTACGCAACTCCTGACCACTCTTGCACGCGCGCTTTTATAACGCCTCCGGCGATTAAGCCGCCGGCCTTCAGGACACGCCCATCGGTGTGCTCACCTCGGCCATGGTTGGTCGCGCGACCCTCTGGCTCCACCCTTGATGACGACGGGCGGGCACGCCTTTCTTCCCCGACCCGAGCACATGTTCAATGGTGGTTTTGGAGGGGATGTAATTGGCAAATTGAGGCTTGGCCATGACAAAAGGGGAAATGGAGGTTTTTGGGAATGGGAATGAAGAATGAAGGGAATCTATCTTATTTCACTTGGTGCAATGGAGTATTTAAATTAATGGGAGACACAGCCTTACCCTAACACACATAATAAGGATATAAGCTACTGAACAAGGGTATTATAGTGTCCTTCAATGTATGCTTTATGGAATTAACTACCGGAACGCCCTTTGACCTTTATACAACACTGGAGGCAGGAGGATCCAGAATAAAGCATAAATCACAACAATTTACAATATAATACAACACAATAAAAAAACACAATCCTCATTTCCGCAACACTGCACCCTCCTCCTCTTAGGCATGGCCCGGGCCTATAACTTTAACTTAGTGTGACACGTAGGTGTAGTTCCCTCTACTTTTAACCTGACCCTGAGTGCGACAGTTTTAAAACATAAATAAATATGTCCCGCTGCTCCATTGCACCCTACCTAACAGACTCACGCCCACAGCTAACCGAATTGCGGAATGGTCTTCAAACTATACATTGACGGTGGGGAGCATTATTTACAGTGACGCTATTTTATTTACAACACGCAACCCAGGACCTGTGATTGTTCTTTCTGGGGGGGGGGGGGGGGGGAGAGACAGTCTGCTCTGAATCGACGCACCATGAAAGCACCCACAACGCACCAACACACCCTCAAGCACCAATCGGTGCAGTCACCACAGTTCATCAATAAAAATAACCAAACAACCCCGAACCCTGCAGGTGGTCTCTTGCTCTTCGGCTCCCTCTGCTGGCTATTACTATTTTCCTGGTGTTGTCATCTTCCTTTGCTGGCGGCCTATTTGAAATAAAACTTGCACCCAACGTGTCCATTTGTATTTATTTATGGCCCACAGGGGCCGACTATGTATGGTTCACCTGTGGGGCATCGGTGCCCTGTGGCCAAGGTCCGCCAGCAAGATTTCGGGCCTTCATGGCCGGTTCCAGCAGAGGGGCCATGCCCCAACCCATGGGGTCCATAAGTGGTGCTCGGCCACAGACATGTGGTCCATAATGTGGTGCATCGATGCAGACAGCTGGTTCTGTGAGTTCCGGGCGCACAATGGCCGACTCACGCACGCTCCCCTCGGCGCCCAGTGGCACACAGGTCCTCATGTGGGAGACAAAGGGGGGGAGAGACAGATGAGCGAGGGGTGAGGTCACAAGGGTACACATCAATAAGGCAATGCAAGGCGAAGTGCGTACGGAGAGCGAAGTGAGAAAGCTCGTCCCTACCGTACGTCACCCCCCCCTGTCACCTACACTACCCTTGCCCTTACCCCATATTTACAAAATCTACACATTTACAAATTCGTCACTACTGTCACATCTTCCCCATATTTCCCCTATACCAAATTCGTCTCCACAATCCCTCTATCCAAAATTTGCCATCACCCAATTCATCATCAATCCTCATAAGGAGGGAGAGATGGAACAACAAGCACAATGTCACACCCACGTCATGATGCGTCTCACATTCCAAACATTTGCATCAGAAATAATTAAACATGGCATGGTGTGGAGGTACATCATCTCAGGTGAGTGGATGCAGATGGTGCGAGGAGACTTCAATCCTAACTATCCTCTAAATGACTTTAACACACTTTACACTACCCGGGGTCTTTCCCTGCCAATCCATTGGCCAGCTTACACTATGGGTTCTAAAAACCAATTCCCATTGTCCAAACTGTGGTGCTCATCAATTTGGGGTCTCACTCCCCCGATTCATCTCCCGGTGCCCTTGCACAATTTCTGGGCTGTGACGTGTAGCTCTCCCAGCAGGTCTACCCACCTGCACACCTCCACCACTGCAGTTGCCACCCGAGCTTACCTGCTCCTTAACCTAACCTATCTACTGGGGTAGGCCCCTCCTGGCTCTGTCTCCCCACTCGGTGCCCTCTGGCACTGGGCTACCCGGGTCCGTCCTCCGGATCCTCGGGCCCCATCCACAACTACCGGCTCCCAGAGCCCACCTGCGGCCTCACCTGGCCGACATCCTCACAGTGGTGGAGTGCCCAAACCAACTACACACACTAACAGGCTACACGCCCAGCCATTTCCACAACACTAATGCAACCATCCAAATACCATTCTGTCACCCGCACCACAGATGCCAATATCCAACCACAATTTACCTATACCCTCTACCTAACACTTACACTACCCGCCCCGGGTATTCGTGATGGGGGTCCACTCTTCCCCCATTCACACCTTCGCACCACCCACTCCACTCCATCGTTTCCACCATACTCACTCCACGACCATCCATTCCAATACTCCACTTATTCCACACTCCATGTCTTCCACACAACCATTGATTCCATTCACCTGTTGGTGCACACTTGTGCACTCACACCTGGTGCCACCTGCACCCTCCTTCCTTCCTGGACCATTTGGTCAACACAACACACATCACCATCATTCCCTCATACACTGCTCCACACACCTGTTCAGTTGCACACCTGTTGCACAAACCAGGATGATTGCAATCACACCTGTTCAATCACACCTGTTCACCATACACTTCCAATCCTCAAACACACGGCATCATCTCATCTAACTACTCCCCTCTGAAACTTGCGTTCCCCAGTCGTCCCTTTAAACTATTGCGCTCCCACGTCATTATCATCCACACTAAACTACCTGCGTCCCCACTACAGGTATCATTGTCACTAACTAATCTTATCGTTACCTAATGTCAATCTCTAGATCCCTACACACGATATATCCTAACCCTCCCGGGTTAGTTTTCACTGCCATCAACCCCATAACTAGTGCTCCTTTGCCCCCCCCCCCTTACTGTGAGGGATGGTGGATTTGCCATCCCTCCACATCGGGGAGGTCCCACTATCAATTTTGCACATCCAAATTCCACAAATCAAACATTTTCTATTTACTGCCAATTCTATTCACTATTCTAAATTTCGTATCAAATCACTATCACTATCACTATCACCATCATCACAGTCCACTATATCCTAGCCTCGGTGCGTCGTGACATAATTAAACTCGGTTCGTAAAGCCGAGCAATGAATTCGGGTGGTTTGGTCACCTGCAGGTTGAATCCGTCCGGCTTTCGGTTCAAGGGAGGTGGTTTGGTTGGGCCGAGATTCCACGCACCATCTCGGCGCGGCATCTTGCGGTCCCGGGCCCGATGGCTCAATCTCCCCCGGTCGGAACCCCGTCCCCACGAGGGGGCACCGTCCGCTTCCTCCCACTCGCCCTTGAACCGGACCGGTCGCCTCGCCCGCCAAGGCCCGGACTCGACCGTGCGGGGCGGGGCCAAGCCCGAATCGGCAACGACGCTTCGAAGAGAAGCGACGCAGCTTCGATCCGCGCCGGGCCCTGCATCCAACAAAGGGCTCCTCGCACCGAGTGCTCGCATCGGCTATCCGTCGCTCTAACCGCTAACCCGGTTACCGTCGATGCTTCACCGGCATGCTCACACGCATACGCTACCCCTTTCACCCTCACAAAACCCGGCGTTCCAACGCCGTCCGTACATTCCACCAACGCTCTCCCTGTTACACACCACACCTCTCGCGCACACTCTTGCGCACACCTCTCCTCCGTTACGTCCTCCGTAACACTCACCATGGGTGTGCACTCTGGCATCCACCCACTAACGCGCTCACACGGGCTCTCCCACACTCGCGCTACCACCAACTCAGGTGTGCTTCCTCGCACACGTTCCACCACCACCTTACTCTCCGTGTCACACTCCGTACACCCCGACGTGCATTCTCGCTCGCACTCGGTTTCACACTCGCGCTCCGATGTGCCCTCTCGCACCTGCGCCATCACCAACTCACTATTCGTGTCACACTCCGTACACCCCGACGTGCATTCTCGCTCGCACTCGGTATCACACTCGCGCTTCGTAACACGCTCACCCCTTGACGCACACTTTTTTTCCACACGCGTGCCATTTCCACTCACACGGGACCCTTCACCAACGCCCGGATGCTTCCTCGATCCCAAGCGCGCGACAATTCTTTTATCGCTAAACATCCTCCTGCAAAATCTACCCGCACAATATACAGCACGACTCACCTGGGGGATCCTTTTCTCCACGCGCACCTGCCAACTTCCATTCGGGTTAAGCACAGCATCGTGATTTGAGCAGGGACTTTGTACATATTCCATCTTTTCCTGCAATTCCCAGGCTACCTCCGTCATCTCTTCAATTTTAATTCCCAGCACTGCTTTTTCTTTATTCTCCTCGATGACCGCTGGCTTTAATAAAACACCCTCCTCTACCTCAGCGGTCGCCGGCTTTTCCAAACCCCGGGTCGCGATTTCTACCCCTGTCATTGTACCCGTGCTTTTCTCAACTTCGTTCAACCGGCGCTTCTCGACCCGCGTTACTTCCTCGTGCACCCCTGGGACCCTTTCGCCCAACTTGCGGTCTCTGTCCCTCTGCTCCCTATCGGCCCTCATTCCGTTCGTTATTTCCTCCATACTGTTGTTCAAATCTCCAATTTGTCCCATAAGGGCCCTCATTTGTAGGAAAAAAAGGTTCGAATCCACCAGCGGCGCTGCTACGGTTGCGGGCGCCGTGGCCATGTGCGAGGCGCCATTTTGCGCGCCCGTAACCTCGTGCGCGAGAGCGCCATTTTGTGCGCCTGATACCCCCTCAACCACACCTTCTTTACTCTCCTCCACCATTTTCCCCACTTCTTCCCTGGGGTCCTGGGTCGATTCTACCCCACTCTCCTCTACCGGAACCCAGCCGTCTTGATCTCCCATAGCGCGACTTTCAAAATTCGGGTTTTTTGTAAAACAAAATCAAATTTCGGTGACTTGTAATTTTGAGCGCGTTAAGCGCGCTTCGGGTCCGTATCTCACTCCCAGACACCAATTGTTACGGTAATTACACAATTGGTGTCCAACATTTGGGCTAAATAAATTTAGTCCCAGGTTCGAATCCCAACTCCTGACAACCAATTGTTACTGACGCGGTTTAGATGTTATTTACCGAGCGGTGGTATGGCCGCGACCGAACAGTTATTCCCCGACTAGACCCCGATTCCACCCAGACGTTGACCAAATCGCGCTATGCCAAATCAATGATAGAAAGGACACGACGACTGGGAAAGAGGAAACGACGCAAGGGGTACAGTTCTCAAGACCTCCGGAGGAGGGTATAATTACAGTGGTGGAGAAAAGGGGTAGATTACAAGGCAGTGAGGTAAAAGACACAGAAGAGATGGGCACTTAAATACAATCTTATCTTGACCCAGACAGACCACAGACAAACGGAACAAGGCTGACTTACACATGGATTGATGGCAGGAAGGGACAGGTAGTCGATAGCACAAGGTGCACCTTGGCTCGGGGACAGGATAAAGCACGGTCCAGTCCAGAGGATGCGGGTAGGCCTCACAGCACTCGGAGGGTACGTCTTCCTGGCTCCAAGCTCAGCGCGCATCTGACGTCACCTCCCTCTCCCTGCGCATGCTCAGCGGGGAGTGACACGCCCTCGGCTGGTTGGCTCCGCCCCACTGGGGGCCGGTCCGCCGCTTCCATTGGGTGCGGGGGTTACCGGGCTCCGCCCTTGACGAGGAGCTGACAGGGAGCCCCTATTTGGTAACCCCGTCGAGCACATGTTCGATGGCGGCTCGTTGGGAAGGCCTCGTGCCCTCCCAACACCCCCTACCAACCAAGCCGGAGTGAGGACGCGCACTCCCTGCGCTCACCGCTGCCGTTGCTGTTGTTGTTGTTGTTGTTGCTGAACCGTGAGGAAGAGCTGCGGGGAGGTATTGGGAGGTCCTAAACTTCCTAACGGTGCCATACAATCACATTCTGGTGCAACGAAGGGTCAGAATTAATGGAAACGAGTCCTTAACTGACATAGACTAAGAATAACTAGCAAGATGTCCTATAGTTGTCTTACATGAGATGCGGTGAACCTGGGCACGACATTTAATGGGGGAAATAGGGGGAGGTCGGGTCTACAGAGTGTTGTTTACAGAAAATGGGACTAGGGAATGGGGGATTGGGGATAGTTGGGAAGTATTGAGGAAATAGGGGAATATTTACAAGCGGATATGGATGGATGCAAATCCCATATCCGCAACAATATATATATATATATATATATATATATATATATATATATATATATATATATATATATATATATATATATATATATATATATATATATACACACACACACACACTTTGCACAGCAGGTTGTGACCACATTGCGGTCATTGTTGTTTCATAATGTGAAACCAATAAGATTTGTTCTGAATTTCTAAAATATCTCTATATTTTGTCAACATTAGAACGTTAATATTATTTCATATCCTCATCAAATCCGCATTTGTAAGTTCATCAACATCAATATAAAGCCAGACTTTTATTGAAAATTTCACATTTTTATGTTGCAGAACATATTTATTAATATACTGAACAACACCCTTATATTTATTGAAGGTGGTATGTTTCAGAAATTTATGAAAAATTAATTTACCCTAACCCTAACCTAACCCTAATCCCCAGTGTATCAATAGCTACTTCATCGATAAAAATATTAAAATTACTTTGTGGGCCAACATTTCGGATAAATTAGGAATGTCAATAGTTTTCCAACATGTTTATTAACATATAGAGGTACGGTACAGTATTCAAAACAAACTACAGAATCAATATCAGCACTAGCTTTGCCACCATCACCAAGTGGCGCTACATGGTACACATTTAGATCGAGAATTTACGCCCCTCTCCCGGTCCCCCACATCCCCGAATGAGGCCGTGGCCACATCGCCAATGTTACCCCCCAGACTAAGTTGTATTTGTATTTGTACCCCAAGTAAAGTATAAAAGCATTTATAGCTGGAGTACCCGGTGTTGCTCAAGCGAAAAAGAAACATTAACATATTTTTAATGAGGGCAAATAGAATGGAAAAGCAATTACATCCAAATCAGAATCCATCACAAATGTCAAATCATCATTTCACCTTTTCGTTGAATACATGCTGCTGAATGTGCCATTGATCACGTTTCTGAGTTATGTATGATGACGTTCAGGAAGAAGAAGAAGCCTTACCACCAACTTCGACCGCTTCTGGAATTGTTTTATTATTTGTCTTCAAATTTCTGGTAATTGTTTTGTATTTATTTATGCGAATGTGTACTTGTATATAACTGTCATTAATCAAAAAGGCTTAGGTACTATAGAGCGGTTTTTTAAAAAATCCAAAAAAAGCAAATTTTTTTTTCAAAACAAACATGTTTTTGCCTAAAACATTCCCAATCAGTCACGGATGAACTTCTGAAAGTTTGACGAAGATCCGTTCAGCATCTTTGAAAAATGGCGACACACACACACACATAGACCAACGGCTCTCTTATATAGTAGATTATATTTTGTCGCAGTTGACCACCCCTTAATACAAAAATAGGGGCAATACCCCTAGGTGCTCACCTGGAAGAACCACCTTTAGAGGCCATGTTTCCCCACAGAGCAGGGATTGGCCTTTTTCGGGCACCGTGGTCCGCTTTTTGAAGCAATCTTTTATGGCCGGATGCCCTTCCTGCCACCAACCCTGTTAATCGCCTCTTGCGACACAGGGAATTACCAGTGAACTGGTACTCAATTTGCCGACCTCGGAAGGATGACAGGTTGAGTCTACCGCCCTGGCTTTAATTCAGCGATCGTAGAGAGACGATCAAAAGTTCAACATAGGCCAAGATTCTAAAATAGTTCATCTTCATCCAATTGACTTGAAAGTAGAACAGGATTTGCATACTTGGTTACTGAATTGAGAAACCTACTATTTTCGAGGTCAAAACTAAACTTCAGGAAAACATCTAAAATCATCAATTTTCATCCTATTAACTTGACAATTAAACATCAATTGAATCCTGCAGGGGTTTCCAACTTTTTTTTTTTTTTTTTGTATACATAATCGAGGCTCGTTAAAGAGCTAACATTTATTTCACAAACAAATCAAACAGACAAACAAAATATATAAAAGGAGGGAGTGGTAGACAAGATGGGGAGAGAAGGGGAAGCACACAAAAACAACATTTGAGAGCAGGGACATCGGGAGATGTGTGTGAGGGAGAGGGCTTGGGGGATGGAGGCGTAGGAGGGGGGGGGGGGGGTGGGAGAAGTATAAAACACAAGGACACCAAGGACTTCCAGGACAGAAGTTGGTATTTCGAAAAAGTGGATTTGGGGTGAAATTAGCGGGGCTAGAAAAGATCAAGGTTTTGGATGGGGGAAGATAAGAGATGGTGGTGAACAGCTGTTTTAAAGACCTGGAGGGAGGAGTGGGATTGAAGAGAGTGAGGGAGTTTGTTCCAGAGGTGGGAGAAAAGAGGAATGAAGGAGTGAAGGTGAGCAGAGAGTCTTGATTTTGGCAGTTTAACCATAAGAGCATTGCAGGCAGATCTTGTGCGACCTGTAGGAATATTTTGGGGACAGAGCCCAGAGAGAGCTGGGGGGCAAGGCCGGAGAGGAGTCGGTAGAAGACGGAAAGACCACCAACCTGCCTGTGGTGAGTGAGTGAAAGGCCCTTGGAGTTAGCTTCTTCGCAGGAGATTCCAATGATTCTGAACGCTTTGGTTTCAACAGCGTGAAGACGAGCTAGGTGTGAGGCAGGAGCACCAGCCCAGAGGGGAGAGCAGTATTCCATTGAGCTGCGGATGAAAGCCTTGTGTGTGTTGAGGAGCTCAGGTGTGCCAAGGAAGGACTTCGCACGATGGAGGATGCCCAGTCGGCGACTGGCTTTGGAGGCCAGATTTGAAATGTGGTTTTCCCAGGAAAGATTATGGCAGATAGTGAGACCCAAAAGCTTGAGTGACAGAACTTCTTGGAGAGGATTATTCAGAAAGTGGATGGGAGTGTTGTCCAGTCGGTCTTTTCGGAGGGACGTCGTAAGAGTGTGAGATTTGTCAGGATTGAAAGACATGTTCCACTTGTTTGCCCAGTCTGTGATTTTGTCCAGGTCTGCAGAGAGTGAGGAGGCTGCAGACTGCCGATCTGAGGGATGAGGAATGGAACGACAGAGAGTAGAGTCATCAGCAAAGAGATAGAGAGGATTTTCAAGAGAGTCAGAGAGATCATTGATGAAGACCAGAAAAAGCACAGGGCCCAGAACACTGCCTTGGGGAACTCCAGCCTGAACATCTAGAAATCAAAATTTTTCTGATGGGGCATGCACCCAAAGCTTTTTTGTGTTATGGCCCCCTTGGCTCCCAGAGCTCATCCCCAGCACCCCCCTCCCTTTCGCGAGGGTCGAGCGGTGGAGCACATCTTAGCAGACTCGGATGTCTGGGGGCATGCCCCCCATAATTTTTTTGATTTCTAGATGCTCTGTGGTGCATTCTTAAAGGTGTTTTTAGCCGTGTCGCAGACGCTGCTCATAGAGTGCCCTCTGATGTTGTTCTTGTTCTTGTTCTTCTTCTTTTTCTTCTTCTTGTTCTTGTTCTTGCAGAGAAGACAAAACCTCAAAGCTCCACCCATTCTGGGAACCATAGCTCCACCCATTGTGGGAGAGGCTTCATATAAACAAATATCCACCATTTTATTAACTCGCATAGCTTTGAGGCCTGTTTTGTAGGCCCGTGGTGTCTTGCTCTCTCACACAGTTTTCTTTCAATTCAATATCATTTCGGCGGTTCGATATATCATTTCATTTTTCACAGTCGCTAACATAGTTTTAGACTCGGTTGAAAAAAAACGGGAAGAAAATCCGATGAAAGTTGCCCTTTATAGAACGAAATGAATTCTCAAAGGCCTGTAACTTCAAGTCCATTGAGATATATTTTGTTTAAATCGCGGCATGGTCAGTCATACACCGCCCGAAATAAGAGACGGGAAAATGCCGAGATATATATATTTTGTTTAAATCGCGGCATGGTCAGTCATACACCGCCCGAAATAACAGACGGGAAAATGCCGAGATATATTAAAAATTCGTCCATTTGATGACAATCGTCACGATGAAATATTTAATTTATACGTCGTCACAATAATGTGGAGAGAGGAGCATAGCTTCGTTCATGTGTCGCCACACATGGGAAATTGCCGAGATATATATATTTTAAATCGCGGCATGGTCAGTCATACACCGCCTGAAATAACAGACGGGAAAATGCCGAGATATATTAAAAATTCGTCGCCACACACGGGAAATTGCCGAGATATATTTTCACTTTGCACAAAAATAACATCAAGTAATCGAATCAAAAGGAATGTCCTGTGCCTATAACATCGACGTTATAGGCACAGCTGCATCTAGGCATTGTGTAACATCGATGTGGCTTTTGTTTCAATTAAAACTTTTTGTACTTGTTTTTCCTTTAATTGGCTATTTTGTTTGTATGAGAATTGGTAAATTATTACATAGAAAATGAGGAAGTCCAAGAAGCCAACATGACATTTCGTTCCATAGTTTTTTTCTGTTCCTTACTGGCTCCCAACTGCATTGTTTTTGGAAGAAGCAAACAAAGCAACGTCGCTCGAATGATGCATATTTGATATGTGATTTTAATATTATCAGTAGCAACACTATGGACAGCATAAAATAGAACTGTCATACAAGAAAACAGTATGAAAAGGTTCCATGTCAAGAATATGTGAAAACTAAAAACCTCTGTTGTGTCTGTATTTAATGCAGTGTGTTATAATCTCACAAAAAGAAACTCAATTCGACAACAACTCAGGTAATCCAAACTAGGGACACGGTGCATGAGCCGTAAAAGTGAATTAAAAACTCAGTGGGATGGCTGAAATTGCATTTTAGCTACCATTTGGGGTATCTGTGGTTGAGTCACAGTCAGGGCACAGCGGAGGTCATCTTCCATGTGGAGCCGATTACGCTGTTTCGATGTGATATTCAACAGCATGGAAAACCCCGCTTCGCAGAGATAGGTAGACGAGAATGGCAGAAGCACCCAGATAGCTATCTGGCTGATATTAGGGTAGCGACCCATTCCCACCCAAAACTCCGTCAAGCTCTTCTCTTCGAATGTGTCTTTGGCAAATGAATCGTTTCAGAGATCCAGGAATTCATCGTGCATTGCCTCCGGCATGCTCTCCATGCAAAGGTTGATGGAAAAAGTATTCCTCACAATTTTTGCCTCATTGTCATCTAAATCGGGAAAATACTAATATGACATTCTGCAGTTGCTCAAGACTGTCATTTTTCAGTACGAGATCAAGCTCTTTTCCCATGCTGTCTTGCAATTCAGACATTCTTTAGAACATAGCAATGTTTCCTGTGTTCACTTTCCTGCACAAGTTTTGGAGCTTGGCAACAAATCCTCTGAGATGATCGTGGAAAAGAATAATATTAGTCGCTCTTCCTTGGACCTTGAGGTTCAGCTGGTTCTGCTGTTCGAAAATGTCAGCAAGATAAGCAAGTCGTTCGTTCCACAATTCTTCGTCGTAATGCTGTGGGAGGTCATGTTTCCCTTGAAGATTCAAGAAATGTTTGACTTCCGCACGAAGTTTAAAGACACGGTTCAGAACATTCTCTTTTGAAAGCCAGCGTACAGCAGTATAGTACAGCAACGTTTCATGTTCCGCATTCATGTCTTTGCACAACCCCTTGAACATTCGGGTGTTGAGAGCCCTTGCCTTGATGTAGTTAACAATCTTGATTACGACTTCAATAACTTTATTCAATGAGAGAGGGAGAGTCTTACAAGCCAGGGTGCAGCAATGAATCATACAGTAGGTTCCTTTTCCTTGTGGTGCCAGCATCTTCACTTTTGCTTGGAATCCAGATTTGGAACCAAGCATCGCAGGAGCACTGTCAGTACAGACACCGCATACATTCTCCCACTGAATTCCTCCTGCAACTTCATTTTTTCCATGACGTCGTTAGCTTTTGTCGTTATTTCCAGGGCACTGCAGAACAAGAATTCTTCCTTGATATCATCTCCCTTGACATAGTGAACAAATGCCAGTAGCTGGGAGCAGGAACTAACATCGGTCGATTCATCAAGTTGAAAAGAAAACAAGCCGAAAGGCGCTGCCTTAATCTTATTGATGATCTTGTTTCACATCTTCCGACATGTCACGGATACGACGCTGCACTGTTATTCGATAAAGACACCTGTTCAACTTTGCGAGCCTCTACCTTGCCGAGAACCCGTTCGACAATGAGGAGGGTACAATGCTTGATGAGTGTCTCCCCAATCGAGTGGGGTTTTTTTTCTTCTTTGCAAATTCAAGAGAAACTTCACAAGAAGCCTGGACAGTTGCTACATTTTGTTGTTGAAAAGCTCCTCCATCATCCAACTTCTGTTGCTTTAAATTTCTTTAATGCTGCTTGAAAAATTCAGGATCCTGCTTTCCATGTTGTGCGTGATTCGTCTCGAGGTGCAACTTCAACTTGGATGGCCTCATGGATTCAGTACTCAAAACCTTGTGACACAGCACACATTGTGGTTTCTCTTGGCCAGACACGGTAATGGACGTGAATCCAAGCTTTATGTATTCGTCAAGATACTTTCTTTTTTTACTCCCAGAAGCCATAACGTCAAATCTGCAATAGGAAAAAAAAAAAAAAAATCAAAGTCAAAACAATAACAAAACAAAACAAAACAATATTTAATTATTAGTATGGTTCAAATTACCCCATGGCCCCCCGATAAATACACCATGGCCCCCAAGGTTGGGAACCATGGGCATAGTGCATCATTGAGTTGGGAAAGCAATTATTTTTGAGGTCAAAAGGTCAACTCAAGGTCAAACTTCTAAAATCATCAGTTTTCATCTGAAAAATCAGTTTTCATCCGATTGACCTGTGCTTTTATTAAGATCATAAATTTTAATGTTAATGTAATGGACAATTTGATGTATCCATGGCAACTATTTTTGGGGGTGGTGTGGCGGATTTTGCGAGTATCATGCACTGCACGATGCCTTTCTTGTTTGGTTGGGTGTCTGTCTGTTTATGAACAGGATATCTCAAAAAGTTGTGGATGGATTCAAACTAAATTTGGTGGAGAGGTTGTGTGTCTGACAAGGACTAATCGATTCGATTTTGATGAAAATCTGGATCCAGATCAGAGAATTATTTGAAGTGATTCTTCAACATTGAGTACGAGGGCTAAAATGCATATATAGCACGATATCTCAAAAAGTTCTGAACGAATTCAGCCGAAACTTGATGCACAGGTTGGGTGTGTGACGAGGAGAAATTAATTTGATTTTGATGAAGATCCGAAGCTGGGTCGGGATACGAGAATTAAAAAAAAAAAATTAAGTGATTCTTCACCATTGAGTGGATTGGGCCACAAACGATATGTAGCATGATATTTAATAAAGATGTGGATGGTTTTGACAAAACTTTGTGCATGAGTTGGGTAAGTGAGAAAAACAAGCCAATTAGATTTTGGTTCAAGTCCAGATCCAGATTCAACCTATCAGTGGGATACAAAATGTAAATTGTTCAGCCTGGCGGATGTATTTTCTCTACCGAATGCCGTTCTAGTTTCGAACGTGTGAATGGTTCTGTGCTTGTTGTGCCAAATATTTTACTTATTTCCTTGTATTGAGTAATTCATCATACCAGACATTTCTGGAAATTTATTTGCATGGATTGGTGTCTGTCTGCCTTTCTTAGGATTCTCCAATTGCGTCAACCAGTGCCTTCTTTAGATATACCTGTTATTCCATAAGAACACGTTTCCTGTGATGGTCTACCATTACAAACCTCTTGCGTGAGAAACCATTTCAGCGTAATTTTGGTTTAAAATTGGTGACACTCGCTTTTAAAAGGTAACATTTGAGAAATTAGCAATTCCGACCAGAGCGCATGATGGGCCATTTCGCTTTGGTACCTCATGTGATTCGGCCTATCCTTTTGGGAGTTAATAAACATTTCCCGGAGTGGCGGTTCAGTGTCAACCATCACATAGATACAATAATATATGTGATTGATTTGATATACCATTCTCCTTTCAGAGCATTGGTGCTTGCTGCCGAAGTAGTTTCTTGGCGAGGGTTATACCTGGTCGTTTGTTGCCAGCGTTGTTTGTCTGTGCTCTATCCAACGCTGAGCGTCAAGCAATAAGCAGCACGTACCATTTTAACGTCTTTAGTATGACTAGAATGGGGTTTGAACCATTGACTTTCCAGATTAAGAGTGGACGCTCTCACCATCATGCCTCTGTGTCTGGTTGTATACATATTTATTGACTTACATTTTTAATCAAACACTTTATCAAAGCAATGCATTGCGATGGAAATATATTGATGAAAATGTGACATAATTATTGTTCTATAGTTTATTTGGCTGCCTCAATTGAATTTCCCTTTTATTATTAACATGTATAATTTTGGAGCAAAAATGCAGCCCAAGAAGGAACATGCTGAAGCTATTATTGCAAACATTTTAGTTGCAACAACTAATTTTCCATCAACACTATTGTATGCAGGAATAAAAGTGAGCCACACAAGGAGGAATCCACTTAGGCTGAAGTTGATGAATTTGCATTCATTTGTTTTTGTTGAAAGATTTTGTGCTTTCAAGGAGAGAATAAAACAAAGCACCGATAAAAGACCCAGGTAACTCAAAGCACAGATAATCCACTGTGGTGATAAACGAGCACAATCCATGATGATGGTACCACGACGATCGCTGGTATTTCTGTAAACTATCGTTTTTCCCAGCACACACCAGCAAATGAAAAACACACAGTATGATGTCATCCAAATTCCGAATTTCATTTGTTTAAACTTCCACTTATTGGGTGTCAACATCCAGCAGCAAAATACGAGATCTGCAATTTTGAGATGAGGTAAGATTTGCAGTAAAACCTGCAATAATGTGATCTTTTCACATTTAATTTAATTAAAACCGCTGAGCATAAGTTTGGCTTCCTCCCCGAATATTCTACCATGGAGAGGTTGCTTCTATTTACACAACAATGGATAGACATACTAAATCTCAAATGACAGACCGTCTGTCTGGACACGTCTGTTTTGTTTTTTGTTTTTTTACTGTGTGGCACCGAGACTTGCATTGCAAGATATCAGCAATTTACAATCACAGACCCTGACTTACTGGTCATCAAAATTCTTCGAAGCAGAAGAGTTTCCTTTGATCACATCCTCTCTCGAGATCTCTGCAATCTTGAATTTGTTGTGCCACAAACAGCCTTGTCGGACTGACCTAATTCTTGGTCTGCAATCAATGACCTTTTCTGTTTCATGGATCATACTGATCTGCAAATTTTTATAGAAGACCTAATTTTTTTTTGGAGCAGAATAGTTTTGAGAGGTAGGCTCTGTAGCATATACTATATCTATGCAGATCTAGAAAAAAAAAATTGGTCATTGGTTTGTTAGCTGGAACATCTTTCAATGGAGGAAATAAATCTGCTCTCACAGTGACCACCCAAGCATCATTTTTTGAACACCTACTTGTTGCTCCAGCCAACCTCGAGAACACATGCAGTTCCCGGAACTAAAAATCCCCAGAATATGCCCCAATCTGTCTGCAGAAACCCATCACCAAACAGGCTTCTAAAGCAAGCAGATGCTTTGGTGTTCTCTACAGTACTAAGTCCAGTGTAAGCTGCTCAGAGATCATTGCAGTATACGAGTACCAGGCCTTTATTTGAAATATCATGGAGTCGGAGTCCCAAAGGTAGGCTACTGCTACTTCCTCCAATCTTTCCCACTGAGGGGTGGTTGAAGTCTGACATTCTCCATGTTATTGCCGTATCTCAATAGAAGGCTGAGTCCCATGGTCTGCTTTTCCTATGGAATACAAAACGTCTTCCCACGAGGGCATTTTTCATTTTGGCCAATAAATGGAAGTCACGTGGAGTTAAATTTAGTGAAAAAGTGGGTGATGGTCAAATTCCCATTCACGGAGCAACAACATTTCAAGAACATTGGGGTTTACAAGTGGCGCAGAATTGTCATGGAATAGGATGGCATCACATTCAGAAGAACTGCACACTTGTCCTGAGATCTAAGGTGATCAAGTAAAACCTGTATGATTGTAATCTATTTTCACTGTTATGCCATGTGAAACTGTCCTGTATCATAAAATTCCAAAGTGATTGTGACTAAAACAGAATTATAAGAACCAACTTGATGCTCCGTTCTTGGTATTAAATCTTATTCAGAAGGGAGATGTCTGTCCTTTCCACTTTGCTGAATAAGACTTTATTTATGGTTTGTAGTTCTGGCAAAAGGTTTTGTCCCAAGCAACAATGTGTTCCAAGGAAATGTTCCCTTCCTGAAAAGAATTCTGAAGATGATATTGACCTGATGCAACGTGGTTTAGCTTTTGAGCCTCTCCAGGTTTTGTTGGACCCATTTTGCTACAACTTATCCTTTCCACTGATCCTCAATGACAAAGTGATACAATGTTGACTTTAGTATTCCCAAATTCGTCAGATGTGTATACAATGTTGACTTTAGTATTCCCAAATTCGTCAGATGTGTATACAATGTTGACTTTAGTATTCCCAAATTCGTCAGATGTGTATACAATGTTGACTTTAGTATTCCCAAATTCGTCAGATGTGTATACAATGTTGACTCTAGTATTCCCAAATTCGTCAGATGTGTATACAATGTTGACTTTAGTATTCCCAAATTCGTCAGATGTGTATACAATGTTGACTTTAGTATTCCCAAATTCGTCAGATGTGTATACAATGTTGACTTTAGTATTCCCAAATTCGTCAGATGTGTATACAATGTTGACTTTAGTATTCCCAAATTCGTCAGATGTGTATACAATGTTGACTTTAGTATTCCCAAATTCGTCAGATGTGTATACAATGTTGACTTTAGTATTCCCAAATTCGTCAGATGTGTATACAATGTTGATTTTAGTATTCCCAAATTCGTCAGATGTGTATACAATGTTGACTTTAGTATTCCCAAATTCGTCAGATGTGTATACAATGTTGACTTTAGTATTCCCAAATTCGTCAGATGTGTATACAATGTTGACTTTAGTATTCCCAAATTCGTCAGATGTGGATTTTGAGTCAAGAGCATGTTTATAAAAGCAGTATTACCTCACAATTATTTGGCAGAACACAGTCAATACTGACCATCTGTCTCTCTCCCCACAATGAAGGATAATACCCCCCTGTTGAAAAGTTATGAAGTAGAGAAGGTATTAGAAATAATAGCAAATATTATTGATGAATTTGATATGCATAGCAAATATTATTGGACTCATCGATGTTAAATTCATGTTGATGTAGATACTTTATATTTGCATCAACAAATTTATCAAGAGCATAGATGTTCTATTTACAAAAGATTATGTTGTGGCCTTTCTTTTTGTACGAGGCAGCAGTGTTTGATTCTGTAACAATTAAAACAAACAGTGAGAAACATTTTTGCTTTGTTTTGAGGAACCTAAAGCTATCAAAGCTTACCTTTATTGAGGATGAAAGATTCAGATGTTTTAACAAGCAAACATGTCACATCTATCATGAGCCACACACATGCCAGTGGTTCTCTTAGAGTACAAGACACTGTGGTTGGAGTTCCAACAAACATCACTGAGCTACAAAAGGTCCCCAACAATGAAAGTAGCAGAATAAAATCCAATGCATTATCTTCAGAAAATGCAACTTGAAGCTTGCATCTTTGAAATACCAGAAAAGTTATTATCACCGTAATTATGCAGCCCAATGATGTAATGGCAAGTAGAATTATTGAAACTGGGTTTGATAAATCAAGGAACTCTTTGGGCATGACGATGCAAACATTGCGGTGATCATTTTACCAGTAATATTCAGGACACTTGTTACAATTCTGCGAGTCTGTAATAATGAAAATAGTAATGATATAAGTTTGTATTGTTACGGCCTGAAACACACCAAGCCCAGCCTTCAATCACACTGGCTTTATTTATGGGTTATTACACTCAACATCTATTCCTACACATAAAACAAAGAAGGGAGAAGAGAGGGAAAAACCAGAGTAGGCCAGTCCAAAAGTAGGCCGGTCCAAGAGTAGGCCGGTCCAAGAGTAGGCCGGTCCAAGAGTAGGCTGGTCCAAGAGTAGGCCGGTCCAAGAGTAGGCCGGTCCAAGAGTAGGCACCAAGGCAGGCCCAGCAGTAGGCCCCAGTGCAGGCCCAGCAGTAGGCCCCAGTGCAGGCCCAGCAGTAGGCCTCCAATGCAGGACCAGCAGTAGGCCCCAGTGCAGGCCCAGCAGTAGGCCCCAGTGCAGGCCCAGCAGTAGGCCCCAGTGCAGGCCCAGCAGTAGGCCCCAGTACAGGCCCAGCAGTAGGTCCCAGTGCAGGCCCAGCAGTAGGCCCCAATTCAGGCCCAGCAGTAGGCCCCAGTACAGGCAAATCCACGAATAGCGAAACCCATGAATAGCAGGGCATTGTTTCAGTGGAAAAAGGGGGGAGAGGTTCCTGAGTGGTGAAAATCCGTGAATAAATTTAGTGTAGAGGTGATGGTGTTTATGTGTGGTCGAGGGGATGGAAATGGAAATTGAGTACGAGTGATAATTATTGTGTTTTGGAAATGGTTAAAATGTGAATTGGGGATTTCACATGAAAGCAGGCTATGGCAGAATCTTTTTGGTGACATCTTCTCTGGAAATATGTGGTTGAGAGTTGAATGGCAGCCAGGGAGGAAATGTTTTTGTGGATCTTGTGGGAGGGGAAGGTGTGTGTGTCCGCAGGTATGGATCAAGCTCTGGAGGAGCGGTGACTGCAACCCCCTCTGTGGTAATTACCCCTGGCAGCCAGTGGTGCCTGGAAATTGGGAGCCTGTCTGTGGTGGGGGTCTGTTTGTGCACCCTGGGGTATGAGACTCTCGGCGACCCGTGAGGCTGCATGGAAGCCTGAGGCGACGGAGCCTGGTGTGTGGAGACCCCTCCTGCCCCCACGGCCCCCAGCGGGACGACAGCGTAACGAGCTGTTTGGCTGTCACGGGGCCAAGAGGTAAAGTGGGGTGGGGGGGGGAAATAAGTCGTAAGTCGGGAGACTTGTTTTTGGGACTGCGGGCACCACAGCCTGGTGCGCCCCCACCATCTTCCTTGAATGGTACCTCCCCGCTGCCTCGTAGAAACGCACACACATGTGTTTTGACATCTTTGCCATGGTCATGCAGGGCTTGCAGGGGTGTTGTGGTGGATTTCACTCGAATCACAGTGTCAGGGATTTCATACATTTGGCTCTGTTGCCAGGGCAGCCCTTGAGCATTCTGGGAACTGAACAAAGCTGGAAGAAACGACTCCTCGGCTCCCTGTAACATAGCCTGTTGAAGTTTTCAGGCTCTGACCTTGGGCAAAAGCTGTGTGGACGAGAAGATAGCCTTTCCCTTACTAAAACAGCTCCAATTGTTATGCTTTCCATCTTGTCTTTGAAGTTTCCTTTCATTATTTCTTGTCGAGTATAAAAACCCTGGCCTGATATGTTTTGTTGAGAAGCTGCTGTTACTCTTAAATGGCAGCTTTCCCATGTACATGTTACCTCTAATAAATTCTCCTGTAACTGTCTGAGTTTGGTCAAATTATCATCCCTGATGGCGGGGGGGAAGGGGGGGGGGCGTTGTAAATCCCGAATAGGGTGAAATACGTGCTTTGTAATGAGTGTTGTGTTTTGATGATTTTTGAAATGTGTTTGAGTGGTTATGGGTTTGTGTTGAATGAATGTGGGCGAAATCCACCGAGCCATGTCACTCACCTGTAACACCAGGACAGGGCCCGCGGAAATTTGGGGTGCATTGGGATGGCCCCGCAGGTAACGTTGGGTGTTGTGGCATCAACCGGGGGGACGCGGTCTTTAGGAAGGGGTTGTATAAATGTTTTTGTAGCTTTTTAAATTCTTGAAAGTTTTGCTTAAGTTTTGTGGTTAAGGTAGATTTTTGTGTGCTTTGGTGTTTTTCTTCCTGCCCCAGGAGTTGGGGCCAAGGATTCCACGATTGTACATATTTGCATGATTGTTATGGGGATTAGCATGTCAAGGAGAACGGGTAGGTAGCTCCGGCTCACTCACCACAGCCCTCCTGCTTTATTTCATAGGTTAAGTAAGTGTGAGACAGTAAGTGTTAAGACTGGGATGGTAGCGCCTGCAATGAACCTTTCAAGGCTACGGTTCTGGGGGGGGGGGGGGGGGGGGAGGGCTGTGTTATGTCTGTGAGGTAGGCAGTGATATGTAGAGTCAGGTAGATTTGTGTCGGTATCATGCTCCGGATGTCGGGTAAGAATCATCACCATGTAATAAGTTTTGTTTAGCCGAATGTCGGATAAGTTGTGTATCTGTCCCCGTCATGAGGGGGCGGGGCATGTTATTTACCTTCGAGGATAATTATAAATTATCCCTTGTATGTTTTACCCAATGTGATTTGTCATTTGTCTCTTTTGGCACTGCACCATAGACACTAGTGAGGAAATGCCCATTAATTGCACTAAATAATAACCATAAAACCAACCGGAAGCCAGGTCTGAGCATGGCCATTTGGATGCACCAGCGACATCGCCACGGAAGACAGGCAGACTGCAGACACGCCCCGAGGAGCCGCGATTTGCCAGGGCCTAGCAAAAAGCAACTCACTATTGGGCGGAGTTGACCAACGGGAAGGCCGGGGTAAGAAGGGACTCGTGATTGGCCAGGGCGGAGCAAGAAGCTACCCACTGATTGATGGAAGGAAGGCCGAGGAGGAAACAGCGTGCCCATTGGCAAAGACCACCGATGACGTCAGAGGCGAGCAAGAAGCGGCGCGCTGATTGGTGGAAAAGCGCTGATGACGTCACGACCCCGACCATAAAAGAATTCTCGTACCGACATTTTCTCTCTTGCCTTTTGCCCTTTACGCCTTCATCTTGCCCTCGACGACCTCTTACCCTTCCTCACCACTCGCATCTTCCTCTGTCCCTTTACGTTCCTGCCTCTCACTCACCCCTCGACACTCTTGCTGACACCATCATTTGGCGTGTGAGGAGAACGGAGGCCGTGGCGTCTGGGGAGGCAAGCTGCGCGCCTGTCGTTCGAGACGGACCGTGAGGCTTTGTTCCCGCCAAGGCAGAAGCTACGTCCGGACTGCACGATCGGGGCCTGATGATTGCTGACGATGCACCGAGTGAGTTGAGCTAAGTGCCATAATTACATTATTATTTTCCAGTTCTTGAATTCCCCTCTGTCTGTGTACTGTGTCTTAGTTTTAACCTCATGTTTTCTTGTTATCAGAATCCATTTAATAAATCCTTTAGTTATTTTCCTTGTACATTTCTAAACCCGGTTTTTGTTTGAGTTATTTTCTGCAGGTTGAAGACTGCCCAGCGGGATCGCTCAGGTAAGCGCTTCAGCCTCCTCCCCTATCTTCCCCCGCATAGATAAAGTCCGCAATTGAACTGAACGCATCCGAGTTAAAGCTTGCTATTGGCCATCCATGACTCTCCTGGTGTTAACTGGGAGGAAATCACATGACAATATATACATATAGTTTTTGGACCTATCTCTCAGGTTTAGAAACCAAGCCAATGTTGACCTTTTGACCTCGAAAATAATTGCTGGTTGAATTCAGTGACCTGATATGCAAATCCTCTTCAAAGTTTATGATAATCGGGAGAAAAGTGACAATGTTAGTAATTTGGCCTGCGTTGACCTTGTGACCTATGTTGACCTCAAAAATAGTTGGTGGCTCAATTTAGTTATCTGATATGAAAATCATATTCAAATTTCAAGTCAATCGGATGAAAATTGAGGATTTTAGAAATTTGGATAAAGTGGTTGACCATTGGCCTATGTTGACCTTTTGACCTAAAAAATAAATAGGATTCTGTCGGACCGCCAACTCTACTATTTGGTGAAGTTTCATGATGATCAGTTTTAAATTGTGACCTAAAGGCAAGTGTAAGTGAGCGGACAGAGAAACTAAACACACAAACCAGAGTAGTGCTCCCCTCCCCCAAGGTGTCCCCCAAGGTTCAGTTCTTGGCCCCCTCCTCTTCATCCTTTACCTGTCCCCCCTCGGTCACTTAATCCGCCGTCATGGTCTCCAATTCCACTGCTTCGCCGATGACATCCAGCTTTTCATCTCCACCAAGTCCGTCTCCACCGACACCCACTCTATCCTGACAAACTGCATCTCTGAAATAAAATCCTGGCTTCAAATCAACTTCCTCAAACTTAACTGTGATAAATCTGAAATAATCATCATTGGCCCAAAAACGCTCACAAAATCCACCCATAACTTTGCCCTCAACATCGACGGTATCCCAGTATCCACCTCCCCTCTCATCCGGAATCTTGGCGTCATCTTTGACCAAACCCTCTCCTTCGACAAATACACTAAACAGATCACAAAGACAGCCTTCTTTCACCTGAAAAACATCGCCCGTCTCCGCTCATCCCTCTCCTCCATGGCTGCAGAAACCCTCATCCACGCCTTCATCACCTCCCGTCTGGACTACTGCAATAGCCTCCTCTATGGTTCACCCTCAACAATCACCAATAAACTCCAATACATTCAGAACTCCGCTGCCCGTCTACTCACCCATTCCCGGACCCATGACCACATCACCCCGTCCTTTACAAGCTTCACTGGCTCCCCATCTCCCAGAGAATCCAGTACAAAATCCGCCTCTTGACCTACAAAGCCCTCCATAACCTGGCCCCATCCTACCTGGCTGACCTCCTCTCCAGACACACTCCCACCCGCAACCTCCGCTCTGCTGGTACCAACCTGCTGCCCCCCCCCCATCCGGACCAAATTCAGATCCTGGGGGGACAGGGCCTTCTCCATCGCTGCTCCCACCCTCTGGAACTCACTACCTCACACCATCAGAGACTCCTCCTCACTCACCACATTCAAAACATCACTCAAGACCCACCTGTTCAGCACTGCATTCAACATTCAACCCACAGCATTTAACCCCTGACTATCACTTCTCCTTCTCCCTCCTTTTGCTTTAAATATTTCCCTATTGATTCTTGTCTTTTTGCAATTGTTGTTTTCATGTTTTGTTATGCATTATGTTTTCCACTCTGTCAAAGCACCTTTGGGCTTCATGAAAAGCGCTATACAAAATAAATGAATTGTTATTATTATTATTAGTGAATATATTGTTACGGTCCGCGGATTAGATGTTATTTTTACCGAGCGGTGGTGTAACCGCGGCCGAACAGTTATTCCCCGACTAAAACCCGATTTACCCCAAACGTTGGCTGTATCGCGCCACCGCTATTCAATCGGGAAAAGACTAAGACGACACGGATGTGAAGAAAAGGAAGACGAAGGCAAAGAAAGGTTTGAAATACAATTACTATTTATTAATATTTACAGGCTCAAAGTAACCAAGGAGAAGGAAAGATAATAAAATAATATACAGAAGCTTTTAGAGACACAGGGAAAATACTAGCTTATACTGACTTAGTTACTACCCAGGACAAAACAAACATAACAAACTCACGTAGGCAAAATGGGGAACTTGCGGGCAGGAATGGCTGGAAAGGATGAGCAGGTGGGATCACAGGGCACAGCGAGCAAGTCCACTCCGGGCGGGAAGCGAGAAGCCGGCAGCGCCTTGTAAACCGCTTTACAGCGCACACCGTCAGGGCTTCACGCGGCTGGTTGAAACGGGGCTGCACTCCTCGGCTGTATCTCTCGTGTAGCTTGCTTCGTAAAAGCTCCTCAGCTTTCTCTTGGACCCTTCCTTTTCGTGTATCTCTCCACGCAGCTCAGCTCAGCCTTTCTCTCACTTCTCTCCCGCTCATCTGCTTGTTTCAGTAAAAGCGCAACTGCTCTGACGACCCAGCTCTTTCCTTGGACTCAGTAAAAGCGCAACTGCTCTGACGACCCAGCTCTTTCCTTGGACTCATCTGCTGGACTTATCTCTCGTCTGCTCTTGGGAGCTTCCCGTCGCGGGTTATATAGGCCCCGCCCCTTAACCTTTGTGAACCTCCCCCAAACGCTCTTCCTCCACCCTCTCAAACCAAACCCCTCATGCTCGGTTGGTTATTCAGGGCTGGCTCACTCCTCCCCTCTATGACGAGGTGGAGACACGCCTTTCTTCCCCAACCCTGCCTCGTGGCCAATGGTGGTTGAAGAAAACCGCCCAAAATGCAGTTGGCCATTGAAATGAAATGAAAGGGGATCTACTCTTATTTCACTCGGTGCAATGGAGTATTTAAATTAATGGGAGACACAGCCTTACCCTAAGACACATAATAAGATATAAGCTACTGAACAAGGGTTTTATCGGGTCCTGCAATGTGGTGTTTATGGAATAACTACCGAGACGCCCTTTTTATCTTTACACAACTCCGGAGGCAGGAGGCGCAGAATAAACAATAATAATAATAAAGCACACAATAAAAAAAATACAGTCCTCATATCCGCAACACTGCACCCTCCTCCTCTTAGACACGTCCCGGGCCTACAACTTTAATTTAGTGTGACACGTAGGTGTAGTTCCCTCTACTTTTAACCTGACCCTGAGTGCGACAGTTTTAAAACATAAATAAATGTGTCCCGCTGCTCCATTGCACCCTGCCTCACAGACTCACGCCCACAGCTAACCGAATTGCGGAATGGTCTTCAAACTATACATTGATGGTGGGGAGCATTATTTACAATTGACACTACTTTTATTTACAAAACTAACCCAGGACCTGTAATTGTTCTTTCTGGGGGGGGGGGGGGCAGTCTGCTCTGCATTGACGCACCATGAAAGCACCTATAACGCACCAACACACCCCCAAGCACCAATCGGTGCAGTCACCATTGTTCAATGAAAATAAAAACAACAACCCCTAACACTGCAGGTGATCTCTTGCTCTTCGGCTCCCTCTGCTGGCTATTATTATTTCTTCCAGTTGTTGTCATTTTCCTTTGCTGGCAGCCTATTTGTATTAAAACTTGCACCCAACGTGTCCTTTTTATTTATTTATGGCCCACCAGGCCGACTACGTGTGGTTCACCTGTGGGGCATCGGTGCCCTGTGGCCAAGGTCCGCCAGCAAGATTTCGGGCCCTCATGGCCGGTTCCAGCAGAGGGGCCATGCCCCAACCCATGGGGTCCATAAGTGGTGCTCGGCCACAGACATGTGGTCCATCATGTGGTGCATCGATGCAGACAGCTGGTTCTGAGAGTTCCGGGCGCACAATGGCCGACTCACGCACGCTCCCCTCGGCGCCCAATGGCGCACAGGTCATGTGGGAGACAAAAGGGGAAAGACAAATGAGCGAGGGGTAAGGTCACAAGGGTACACATCAATAAGGCAATGCAAGGCGAAATGCGTACGGAGAGCGAAATGAGAAAGCTCGTCCCTATCGTACGTCACCCCCCCCTGTCACCGACACTACCCTTGCCCTTACCCCATATTTACAAAATCTTCACATTTACCAATCCGTCGCTACCGTCACGTCTTCCCCATATCTCCCATACCAAATTCGTCACCACAATCCCTCTATCCAAAATTTGCCATCACCAATTCATCATCAATCCTCATAAGGAGGAAGAGATGGAACATCAAGCACAATGTCACACCCACGTCATGATGCGTCTCACAATCCAAAACATTTGCACATAAAAAATAATCAAAACATGGCATGGTGTGGAGTACCTGTCACCTCAGGTGAGTGGATGCAGATGGTGCGAGGAGACTTCAATCCTAACTATCCTCTAAATGACTTTAACACACTTTATACTACCCGGGGTCTTTCCCTGCCAATCCATTGGCCAACTTACACTATGGGTTCTAAAAACCAATTCCCATTGACCAAACTGTGGTGCTTCTCAATTTGGGGTCTCACTCCCCCGATTCATCTCCCGGTGCCCTTGCACAATTTCTGGGCTGAGACGTGTAGCTCTCCCAGCAGGTCTACCCACCTGCACACCTCCACCACTGCAGTTGCCAACCGAGCTTACCTAGCTCCTCACCCTAACCTATCTAACCGGGGAAGGCCCCTCCTGGCTCTGTCACCCCACTCGGTGCCCTCTGGCACTGGGCTACCCGGGTCCGTCCTCCGGATCCTCGGGCCCCATCCACAACAACGCTACCGGCTCCCAGAGCCCACCTGCGGCCTCACCTGGCCGACATCCTCACAGTGGTGGAGTGCCCAAACCAACTACACACACTAACAGGCTACACGCCCAGCCATTTCCACAACACTAATGCACCCATCCAATCACCATTCTTCCACCCGCACCACAGATGCCAATATCCAACCACAATTTACCTATACCCTCTACCTAACACTTACACTACCCGCCCCGGGTATTCGTGATGGGGGTCCACTCTTCCCCCATTCACACCTTCGCACCATCCACTCCACTCCACAATTTCCACCATACTCACTCCACGACCATCCATTCCAATACTCCATATACTCCACACTCCATGTATTTCACGCAACCATTCTCCATACACCTGTTGTTGCACACCTGTGCAATCACACCTGGTGCCACCTGTGCACTCACACCTGGTGCCACCTGCACCCTCCTTCTCTTCCTGGACAATTTGGTCAATACAACACTCATCACCTTCACTCCCTCATACACTGCTCCACACACCTGTTCAGTTGCACACCTGTGCAATCACACCTGTTCAATCACACCTGTTCCTCACACACTGCTCAATACACTTGAATACACCTCCAACACTCACACGGCATCATCTCAACTACCTGTTGCCCTGCTAACTTAGTGCTCCCCGTCTTCCCTTTAAACTAAGCACATACCACGTCATTATCATCCACACTAATCTACCTGCGTCCCCACTACAGGTATCCTTGTCACTAACTAATCTTAACGTTACCTAATGTCATCTTCGCTAGATCCATACACACGATATATCCTAACCCACCCGGGCTAGTTTTCACTGCCATAAACCCCATAAAACTAGTGCTCCTTTGCCCCCCCGCTGTGAGGGATGGTGGATTGGCCATCCCACCACATCGGGGCGTTCCACTACCAATTTTGCTTACCAAATTCCAATCAATCCAAAATTTGCCAATCATCTGCCAATCACTGTACCATTAGCAATCATCACTCTGCCAATCCTTTGCCAATCATCAAATTTTTCCTTTTTCTAATTTTGGGTCCAACACACTATCCACGTCATCACAGTCTACTTACTAGTGCCTCTCGGTGCGCCAATTCACTTCCAGAGCTCGGCTTCGTAAAGCCGAGCAATGAATGCGGGTTGTTTTGTGCCAGCGGCTGGATACGTCCCGCATTCGGTGCAGGGACGGGGGCTTACCTGGGCCGGGATCCCACGCACCACCTCGGCATGGAGCCATCCCATGGCCCGATCTCGACCTGCCGGAACGCTTCAACAAAAAGGGGTCGCCATGACGACCCTTCCTATTGGGCTGCCCGTTCCGCCTAGCGGAGCACGGACGCGGCCGTTCCAAGCGCGGCCCAGCGTGGATCCCGTACGGCGGTCCTTTCGAACCCGCCGTGGTTCGGATCCCCGCTGGTCTCGCGGCACGCTAAGCTGCCCGACGCGCACCGAGGGCCCGATTCGGCTATAAGTCGCTCTAACCTCTAACCCGGTTACCGTCGATGCCTCACCTGCATGCTTACACCCAGCAGCCCGTTCCTTGCTCATACATCCAGCTGTTCCCATGCTCCTCGTCGTACCTTCTCTAACACACCCAGGTACACTCATTCCGCTCACAGACTTGGTCACACACCTGACCACCGAACACCTTGGCACACATTCGTCATTCCCACACCTCACCAACACACCTCTTCGCGCCCCATTCTCGGTCACCTCCTCTGTGACAATCACAGGTGTGCTCTCACTCGCACACCCAACCATGTGCCTCACTACCAATTCCAGCGTGCATTCCCATACACGCTCTACCATTCCAGGTGTGCTTCCTTCCATTCCACGTGTACATCCTCTCTCACCTGTCACAACCAACTCACGCTCCGTGTCACTCTTACTACTCTCACCTCCACTCTCGGTCGTGCACTCACCCTTACTCTCGACAGCGCACTCTTTCCTCATACACCTGTCCGTTACACACCTTTCTCGCGCAGACTCTTGCGCACACTCTCCCGTTACACCCTCTGTAACACTCACCACAGGCGTGCATTCTCCCTCACTCTTGACAGCGCACTCTTTCCCCATGCACCTGTCTGTTACACACCTTTCTCGCGCACACTCTCGCGCACACTCTCCCGTTACACCCTCTGTAACACTCACCACAGGCGTGCATTCTCCCTCACTCTTGACAGCGCACTCTTTCCCCATGCACCTGTCCGTTACACACCTTTCTCACGCATCCTCCTGCGCACACTCTCTCGTTACTTCCTCCATAACACTCACCACACCGTGCTTCCATGTGCCCCCTCGCACACGCACTACGACCGACTCACTCTCGACAGCACACTCACTCCTTGGCGCGACTTTTTCCTCACACACCCCAGAGTCGGACATTCTCGCACACCTCCTCTTTCGCACACCAGACCTGTCGCACACTTCACCAACGGCCTCTCACGAACACCCGGGTCCAAAGCAACCCCCAAGCCGACTGAAGCTCCCCTCACATCATCTACATTTCCACGTATATCGCCACTCACCTTGGCACCTCGTCTCCGCACCTCCTTCGCCACCTGCAAACTCTTTATTTGGTTAGCGAGCACAACATCACGATTTGAGCACCGACCTTGTACCAATTCCATTACTTCCTCCTTTATCTCCCTCTTAGTTTCTGTCTGTCCCTTCTTAATTTCACTCACCTCTTCTTCCACTTCCTCTAATTTTTGCTTCACCTCTTTTATTTCCCGGTGCGTCTCCTCAAGTTCGTCCTCTAAGGCTATCTTGACCGTCTCTATGTGCGTCCTCACTTCTCGGTCCTTTGTCTCCATTACTTCTGTCACCTCTTCCAACCTCGTTGTCAGTCCCTCACGTACCATCTGACATTGCCTCTGTGTCGCTATTAATTCGTTCTTAATGTCTTTTTGTGTCGCTTTTAACCCCCCTAATACCGCAGTGTTCCTTTGAACCTGCTCCACTAACTCCGTCTGTCCCACCGTCAGCTGCTCCACCTCCTCCGTCAGGTCCTCTATGCCCCCTTGTAACCTAGCTGTTCCATTTCTCACCTCTTTCTCTATATGCTTTTCGCCTCGCTTTACCTCCTCGCGTACCCCCGAGACCTCCTCACCTACACCTCGTCGTATCTCCTCTTTCATCTCCTCCCTCTCTTTTGTAGATGCTGCCCTCATCTGTCCCAATTCATCCCTCTTAGCATCCAATTTACTTTCTAACCCGATTTTCACCTCCTCTATCTGGTTCCCCATCTGTTCGATTTCCCGGGCGTATTGCTCCCCTATTTCCCGCAATTTGTCTTCCATCCTATTTTCTAACCCCATTAACCCATTTTTCACCCCCTCTATCTGATTCTCCTGGGCAGCCATTCTATTTTCCACCCCCGTTAACCCATGTTTCACCCCTTTTATCCCATTGTCTAAACCCTCAAATTTCTTGTCTAATCCTCAAATTTAGCTTCCAGCCGTTCCCCCATTTCTCCCATTTTGCCCCCCATATCGCCCCCATTTCGCCCATTTTGCCCCCCAATTCGTCCCTCATTGCCCCCAATTGCTCACTCTGAGCCCTCGCTTCGTCCCTCATTGCCCCCATTTGCTCACTCTGAGCCCTCGCTTCGTCCCTCATTGCCCCCATAAGGGCGCCCATCATTCTGTTTTCCATTTTTTCACTATTAGCCCTCGCTTCGTCCCTCATTCGCTCACTATCGTCGTTTTTTTTCTGCATTTCTACCATGAATTGGGTCATGAAGGCTTGCATTTGGGCCGCGCTCATTGGTTCCGTGGCCATGGCCCCCTCAACCACGTGCGCGAGAGCGCCATTTTGTGCATCTGAAACCTCCGCAACCACATTGCCATTTTTCTCCTCCTCCCTTTCCTCCACATACATTTCCCCGAGGTCCTGGGTCGATTCCACCCCGTCTATCTCTCCCACCGGCATCCCGTCGCCTTGACCAGCCATG
This sequence comes from Myxine glutinosa, assembly GCF_964187855.1. NCBI lineage: Eukaryota > Metazoa > Chordata > Myxini > Myxiniformes > Myxinidae > Myxine > Myxine glutinosa. Next base: position 116,882,611 of record NC_136263.1, on the reverse strand, counting down.
GCGCGATTTCAAAATTCGGGTTTTGCTTTAAAACACAAATTTTCAGCAGCTCGTAATTTTGAGCGCGTTAAGCGCGCTTCGGGCCTCGTATCTCACTCCCCGACACCAATTTGTTACTGTAATAACACAATTGGTGTCCAAAATTTGGGCTAAATAAATTTAGTCCCAGGTTCGAATCCCACTCCTGACACCAATTTGTTACGGTCCGCGGATTAGATGTTATTTTTACCGAGCGGTGGTGTAACCGCGGCCGAACAGTTATTCCCCGACTAAAACCCGATTTACCCCAAATGTTGGCCGTATCGCGCCACCGCTATTCAATCGGGAAAAGACTAAGACAACACGGATGTGAAGAAAAGGAAGACGAAGGCAAAGAAAGGTTTGAAATACAATTACTATTTATTACTATTTACAGGCTCAAAGTAACCAAGGAGAAGGAAAGATAATAAAATAATATACAGAAGCTTTTAGAGACACAGGGAAAATACTAGCTTATACTGACTTAGTTACTACCCAGGACAAAACAAACATAACAAACTCACGTAGGCAAAATGGGGAACTTGCGGGCAGGAATGGCTGGAAAGGATGAGCAGGTGGGATCACAGGGCACAGCGAGCAAGTCCACTCCGGGCGGGAAGCGAGAAGCCGGCAGCGCCTTGTAAACCGCTTTACAGCGCACACCGTCAGGGCTTCACCCGGCTGGTTGAAACGGGGCTGCACTCCTCGGCTGTATCTCTCATGTAGCTTGCTTCGTAAAAGCTCCTCGGCTTTCTCTTGGACCCTTCCTTTTCGTGTACCTCTCCACGCAGCTCAGCTCAGCCTTTCTCTCACTTCTCTCCCGCTCATCTACTTGTCTCAGTAAAAGCGCAACTGCTCTGATGACCCAGCTCTTTCCTTGGACTCAGTAAAAGCGCAACTGCTCTGACGACCCAGCTCTTTCCTTGGACTCATCTGCTGGACTTATCTCTCGTCTGCTCTTGGGAGCTTCCCGTCGTGGGTTATATAGGCCCCGCCCCTCAACCTTTGCGAACCTCCCCCAAACGCTCTTCCTCCGCCCTCTCAAACCAAACCCCTCGTGCTCGGTTGGTTATTCGGGGCTGGCTCACTCCTCCCCTCTATGACGAGGTGGAGACACGCCTTTCTTCCCCAACCCTGCCTCGTGGCCAATGGTGGTTGAAGAAAACCGCCCAAAATGCAGTTGGCCATTGAAATGAAATGAAAGGGGATCTACTCTTATTTCACTCGGTGCAATGGAGTATTTAAATTAATGGGAGACACAGCCTTACCCTAAGACACATAATAAGATATAAGCTACTGAACAAGGGTTTTATCGGGTCCTGCAATGTGGTGTTTATGGAATAACTACCGAGACGCCCTTTTTATCTTTACACAACTCCGGAGGCAGGAGGCGCAGAATAAACAATAATAATAATAAAGCACACAATAAAAAAAATACAGTCCTCATATCCGCAACAATATGTTGCTTCTGGGACACTCTCATTTTCCCATTGACTTCCATGTTAATTTTCCTCTTAACCTCATTGCCCATTAACACCTCTATTTCTCCCACCCTAATCTTTATGAACCTTTTGTCTATAGTACCTATCCTTAATGTTGTTCATTAGACCACTCAAACACTACAAATATTTGTTTTCCCTTTTAGACCTATAATCCTTCTTCTACATATCATCTGGCAGATTATCTTTGACCCACTCAAACATCGACCCCATTCACTTACTGTTAATTTTCCTCTCACCTCTTTACGAACCTTTTAGCCTTTTGACATACTCTTATCCTCAATGTTGTTCATTAGACCACTCAAACAATGATTCCCCCTTGGTCTTATGGTACTCTTACTATCAACGATCCCGAGTAGACCACTCAAACATCGATCCTACAAATATTTGTTTTTGTGTGGGAAATAATTTAATTTTTTTATTAACTTTTTGAACTTTTTACTTTTCAATAAGTCTTATTTGATATTTTTCACATTCGTTATGTTTTTCATTTTTAAACGAAGGCTACCAAACTTGGATCTTTTGTAATTAATCCCTCACTTTTGAGAAATGACTTGTGATAAAACTTGAATCACTTCCCAGAAATCTCCATTGTTTCGTTTCCTGTTTTCACACACACCCTGAATTTCCTCGAAATGTCGACAGGCACTTCTCTTCCCGAAATAAATTTTACATTATAAAAGCCATGTTGAATACAGTTTTGAACATTGGGAATCGACGGATCTGAATGACGACATGTCTTACTCCAGCCTTTACTCTGATGAAGAGTATATCAACTCACCAGGACTTTGGTAAGTTTCATTCAGAATTAAAGTGTTCAATGAGAGTTTTGTATGTGATTAATTATACAACTCATGACTTAATCCCCCTTTATCATTATTACAGCAATGCGAATATTGTGAATAACCTGGCAGAATATCAAGTTTTTCCTCAAGAGATTCACAACTAACTGAACTTGAACAACCTGCCTGTTTCACCGTTCTTAGAGGATTCATGTGAAAGGTATAATAAATTGGTGTTAAATGACGCTGCCTTAGTGTGTGTGTGTGTGTATGTGTGTGTATGTGTATGTGTGTGTGAATGTGTGTGTGTGTGTTCGTGTGTGTATGTGTGTGTGTGTGTATGTATCTGTGAATGTGTGTGTGTGTGTGTGTGTATGTGTGTGTATGTGTATGTGTGTATGTATCTGTGAATGTGTGTGTGTGTGTGTGTGTGTGTGTGTGTGTGTATGTGTGTGTATGTGTATGTGTGTATGTATCTGTGAATGTGTATGTGTGTGTATGTGTATGTGTGTGTGTGTGTGTGTGTGTGCATGTGTGTGATGTTTTGTCAGGCTTACTTCAGCACAGTAATTTATCCTTATTTTGTTTGCAGTATTAACCTCGAAGACCAAAATTTTGAGTGTGATGATTTTGATCTCCCAAGGAGTTGTTATTTCCTACCAACCTGTGATACTCTACATTTTCAACTCAACGATCTTGATGCTAAGCTTGATTTTTTTAGAGGTAAGCATGTGTGTGTATGTATTGTATGTGTGTGTGTCAATGTGTGTGTACACCGTTTTGAATAGGTACACCATATCCCTGCGCATCGTAAGAGGTGATTCAGGGTTGGTGTCAGGAAGGGCATCCGACCATAAATATATCATTCATATATTTCTCTCCTTGCTTTACCCTATATTAATAATAATAATAATACATTTATTTTGTATAGCGCTTTTCAAGAAACTCAAAGACGCTTTGACATGGAACGTAAATATGAAATAAATATCTCTCCCCTCTTGTCTTTAACAGAAAGAGATTCAAAACCTGAAGACATCTGATGTTGTTGAAACTACCTTCGACTTATGTTGGGAAGAGATTGATGATTTGTGCTGGGGAGAAGAAGAAAAATGTTTTGTTAATATAAAGATTTTGTTTTCAATATTATATGAATATATTTGCTTTGTATACAACTATTTAATAATTAATTACAAAAAGAGAATAAAGGAAAAAGGACGGGAAGGTGCGTGCCCCTCCCTTGACCCCCCCTCATCCCACCCCTCCCCTCCCCTTGTGTGTGTGGGGAAGGTGGGGGTGGGATGAGGGGGGATCAAGGGTGGGGGACGCACTGGGGGTGGGGGATGATATGGGTGGTCTGTGTGGGCGGGGTCTGTGTGGGCGGGGTCTGTGTGGGCGTGGTCTGTGTGGGTGTGGGCGTGGTCTGTGTGGGCGGGGTTTGTGTGGGCGGGGTCTGTGTGGGCGTGGTCTGTGTGGGTGTGGCTTATGATTTTTATTTATTTAATTTTTTTATTATTACCACTAATTAAATTAGCTAATCTGGGTGGGGTGAATAGAAATGTTGTTTAATGAATTATTAGCTTTGTTTTTTGTAATTCTTGTGAATAAAAGGCCCTAATATTTCTTCCCCATTCATATCATATAATTTGTAAGTCCAAGGGACTGTATCCATTATATCAACAATTTTAAATAATTCACGAGTCCATTTTTGTGTCACCTTTTTCAAAATGGCTTTTCCATTTGTATATTCTTACAATATCACCAACTTTGAACTTGGGCTTTCTCAAATTAATCTGCTTTTCATAATCTAGTTTTGTAAATGTTTCTGATGGTTTTGATTTTGTTGATGAATGAACTGTATTATTGAAATTATCGACAATATTCTGGATTAAATACACCCATTGTTGAGAACTGAGTTGTGTGAATTTTTTATATAATTTCTCTTTTAAAGTGCGATTAAAATGCTCAATAACAACTGCTTTTCCTTCATTAAAGGTGCTGTATAATTTAATACCCTCCCCCTTTAGAAATTTCATAAATATTTTGTTATAGAACTCTGTTCCCTTGTCAGTCCATAACTTCTTTGGTTTTCTTTTACTTTTACTAAATATTCCACTGAAAGCTAACATTAAAGTATCACCTCTCTTGTTTTTCAAAGGAACAACCCAGGCAAATCTACTCCTCAAATCAATAACGGTGAAAGCATATCTGTATCCCTTATCATTATTTAGTTCGATTAAATCAGCAGACCATATGTGGTCAGTGTCTTTGGAATAAACCTTCCTTCTTTTAAACTTGGTGATTATAGGTTTGTGTAATTCTTTAGTCAAAAGCTCCTCAGTCTTGATGACATCATTAGAGCCTAATAGTTTTTTGAGGAATAACCAAGACCAAGTTTCAATTTAGCACTTATCATTTTTTTTACAATAAACCTATCAACTTTCTCTCTCAACATAGGATTTTGTATCAAAGACAAATTATACAACATTTCTCTGTCTGCTTCATGTTTTTCATCCAATGTAGTGGTATTTCCATAAGCAATATCATGTTTCATACACACTTCATCAACCCTATTTATAGGTTTAGACCAAGGTTTAGGATTGTCAGCCTCATCTAATCTTTTATCCAAGTTTGTTCCTGGACCACAGAAAGAATATCCAGGTAGATGTAGTTCCCCAGGAATTCCAGTTGTTGTAAATTTACTTCCTGACAGAAACTTTTGTATGTCTCCTCCACTTTTAGGAGAGATGAATTGGCACTTTTTAGAGCCACAAACTTGACATATTCCTTTTTGATAAACTCCATTATTTTTAGCTTTAACAAAAGAGATATTTTTAGATTTGGTTTTCTTTTTACATTTGAGACAATAACTCATATTTATTTATCAGAAAAATTCCGACAGAGTATCAAAACCTTTTTGGTTTTCAACATATACATTCTATCTTAATTTTTAAAACATAAAGAATCCTTAGGAATGCCTTCACTTTCTCCTCCATTTATTTACAAATAAAAACTAACTAAACTAAATAGCATCATCAACCACATAATCTTTGTCTTCTTCATGTAAATCTCCTTGCTGAACTCATCTCAACCATTTTTAAAATCATTATCTTAGTAAGAGTCGTTAATTCTTTATTTTCCTCTTCGGTGCGTTGAGATTGATTTATTTGCTGTAATACACTCAATCTTTTACGAATCTCACTGATTTCCATCTTTTTATATTTTTCCTCCCTCTCTCTTTGCTCCCTTTCCTTCCTCTCCTCCTTCTCCTTTTCCTTCCTCTCCTCCTTCTCCTTTTTCTCCCTCTCCCCCTTCTCCTTTTCTCCCTTTCCTCCTTCTCCTTTTTCTCCCTTTCCTCCTTCTCCTTTTTCTCTCTTTCCTCCTTCTCCCTTTTCTCCCTTTCCTCCTTCTCCTTTTTCTCCCTTTCCTCCTTCTCCTTTTTCTCCCTTTCCTCCTTCTCCCTTTCCTCCTTCTCCCTTTTCTCCCTTTCCTCCTTCTCCTTTTTCTCCCTTTCCTCCTTCTCCTCCTTCTCTCTTTTCTCCTTCTCTTCTTCAACTCCTTCCTCATCCCTTGCTACCCTTGAGCTTGAGCCCCAAAGAATATTATACATATACTCATCTGGATTTTGAGATATTCTTGTATCTATAATTATTTTTCTCATAATAGGATACCAATAAGATTTGTTGACGATTTCTAAAAGAGTTTTATATTTCATAACTTTGAGAAGTTCATTTTTATTTAATATTTTAAACAAGTCTCTATTTGTGGGTTTAGCAATATCAGTATAAGGCCAGTTTTTAATGACAAAATTTCCATGTATATGCTCCAAATCATAAGGTATGTAATACCGAGCACCCTTTTCTTGTAGGTATCCCTGAATACAAAAATTATAATTCTCTTGTAGTCTTTCCTGCCATTTATGTATCAGAAATATATGTGAGATTAATATTATGACAGGTAATACCACCCCATCTTCCCACTACCAAATCGGTTTGTATTCCTCGGCTTTCTATCCTTATCTCATTATCTTCCTTCTTTGTCATGCGAACCATCGCTATACTATCATATATTTTTCTTTTCTTAAAATCACGTATTTGTTGTTTACTAATTGTACTTCCACATAAATCCTTATCCTCGCCAAGCGGATAATATTCTTCTTTACGAGACTGATTCAAATCATGTAGGTCTTCTAAGTTTATTGAAAAATACCAATTATACCCTAAATCAGGCATATCATACCCCCATTTATTAATTCGCATATTAACTATATGTCCTTCTTTATAAAATTCAATTGTAAGCAGGTAGTTAAATTCAATGAGGAAAGGTGTATGGTCAGTATAACCAGGTGTTGTGGTTGTAAATTTTACTTGTTTAACAAAACGTGGTTTTATTTAAAAATATATATTGTGATAAATCACTGAATCTAATTAAGTCATTCGCATCTGTAGGGTTTGGATAATTGATAAATTTATAAGTATTCTTCATATTAATATTTTTACTTACACTATATTTTTGTCGTTCAGCCTGTGCCTTTGTATAATAATTTGATAAATCAATATCCTGAGAGGATTCTCCAAAGACAGAACCATCTTTTCCAACATAAGTCATTTATATTAGATTAAAAATGATATCATAAAAATTTTCATTATTGTTGAGTTGAAATAATACATATAAACATAATTGGCCACAACATTTAGAATTAATTTCTTGAACTTGAAATGTTTGATAAACACCATTCTGTAAGAATTGTATTACTTCAAAAGGTGGTGGCATACCATAACTATCAAAATAATATTTATCCTGACTATTATGAATACAAACCCAATGAGAACCATTCTGTGTGTCTAAATTCATAATAATATTCTTTGTATTCTTATTTATATGTATTAATTCATCTCTCATACAAATAACCACGTTATCCATTTTTAGGTTTTTACAATACTTAGTTAGTTCTATATTTGACGTTGTATTCTTTCCAAATTGTTTAAACCATTTATCCATTTATTTATGAGAAAGATACAATCCATTACCCCATTTAGTTAGTTTAACACCCGCTTGAGCGATAGAGGAAAGCATATCTCCAACCAACAATCTAGCTTTATCAGGTAGACTTTCAAGTTTTTGAGAAAAATCTACAATTACACCACTTCCACTAATTTGTTTCTCCAACTCCTTGTTATGTCTTTCCAATTCTTTTTGAGCTTTTTGTTGTGCCTTCCTTTCGTTAGCAGTTTTTACCGCTGCTGAAATACCACCAGTCAATGCTCCCGCCGCACTTAAACCAGCAAATAAAGGAATTAGAAACGGGAGAAATCCTCCTCTTGACTCGTCTATTGAATATTTCTTTAACATCGGTTTTGTCATTTTAATTTTAAGTGAACCAGTATCATTTAGTGTTTTTACTTGTGTGTGTTTGAGTAAAACATCAATTCTTACAGCTCCTTTTCTTTGAATTGTATTAACATTAAGAATACAAGGCTTTTGATTTTGAATACAAGATGTTAATTTATTAAGATTGATTTGATTAACATATACCCCTACCATTTATTTATGAGAAAAAACCTATGTGATATTAATCATAACACCATTATCTGTATTAATCTGTAATTCTGTTTCTTCCAAAAGCAAACAATATGTATTAACTTCTTCATTCTCTCCTCTTTCAATGTATAGAGAAGTATCCACTCTATTATACTTTATAGTTTCCTTTTGAGAACTCAGGTCAATTGCGTAGATTGTATAAAGTTTTTGAAATGCAACCATATCCAAAATAGGATCATTATTACCGTTGCTTTCACACACCTTTTGGTAAGACTTGTAGGCTTCCGCATAATCATTTTTTCCCAATCAATTTCCAATCTATCTCGCGGATAAAATGTACCATCAAGAGAAACCCAAAGTTGTTTCACCTTAGCATTATCACACAGCGCATTATTCTTATTAGTACCGTCCTCTCCATCTGGTTTTTAAAAAATGAGCCAGAGGTATCGTGGCTTTCCTTGAAGAACACCTAAATTCCAAGTGTAGGTAGTGTGTTCCAGTTTAACGTGTTGACATCTTCTTTTAAGGTATGATACATTTAGCGGGGTCTTTGAGTTAAGTCTTCTATTTAACATCTCTTCCGTTTTAAGATTAGGAGTATATTCACTAATATACCAACACAAATCATTAATAACAAATTTATTATTGTCGCCAAAAGCATTTTCACCCCCAAAAAGCAACCTATTTACATTATCATTCCTTTGTAGTTGAAATCTAATTTTAAGACCATACAAAACTTTATCATAATCACAAAATCCAAATATACCTTTCAGAGGTACCGCTACGGTAAAACTATTCTCTACTTTTGTTTCATCATTATACATTGACTTCCTTTGACTATAACCAGGGTCAACATTTGTTCCCGTTGACATATCAGGAATAAAACCTTCAACAGCTCCCTTACCCATTCTATCACTAAACGAATATAGTGTAAATTTCATCATTTCAGATGTAGCAGAGACATAATCAACCGCTTCATCCTCTTGTGTTCCAATATACAGGCGAACACTATCAAACATTTTCCAGAAGAAATCATTTACGAGTGTAGCATTAGTGTTATTCGCAGCCTTAGTGAATTTAAATTTACACAGCAAGAAACTATCAGCGAGATTCAAGTAAGTTTGTTGATTATTTATTTCAAAACTTTTTGTTCCATTTGAATTCCAGTCTGTTCCTGTTATAGCATTTACCTTAAAATAGTCTTCCTTTTTCGTGGAGTTTGAAATGATAATTGTATCATCCAAATCATAGATACTATCAATCGCTTCCATACTTGTATTTATATAGCATTAAAATTGTTGAAACCCTGACCCCAGTATTTTAATGATTTTTTGTCTTTATTGTGAAGATAGTTGAGTTTTACCTTTTTTAATTTATTTGATTGCTTGTAATTTATGAGACTCCTTTTGAGCATCTTTTATACTCTTTATAGCTCCTGCAACATTTCCCACGGCAGAAGCAGTTGAACCAATTAGGTCTTTATGTTTAAGAATGGTTGAACCAATACCCATAAGAGTATCAATTATCCCATCTCCTTTATTTCTAAATTGATGTCCCACACCCCGTTGTCTCTTTGGTTTATAGTATCCTCTCCCAAGAAACATACCTTCACCCTTATAGTATGGTGAAAGGAACATCCCATCCCCTGTAATTATTTTATATTTTCCCAACTCGTGTTTTCTCACAATAACCATTATTTATTTATCAAAAAAAACTTCACGAAGGTGAATTCTGATGAATATAATTTCTTCATTAAAGGAGATCATATGATTATCTTGATCGGTTATCCTAAAATTTACTCTGTATATGGTTTTTCCTGACACAGGTAAATAGACAAGATTTTTTGGTTCCATATTGAATTTATAACCAATCGGGGTTGAGTATGCGCTGAATGAAAATATTGTATTTGTTCTTATTCCATCGTTATAAGCACCATCGATCAAATCACAATGAATTAATACCGAATTTATACCGGAGGATATTTGAATGACATTATCACTGTAAAACGTCCAGTTATTTTCAATCTTTTTTGAAGAGAAACCCAATAGCTCTCTGAACGAATTTTCAATCATGAAATCAACTTTATAATTATTTTTAAGTTTAATAGTTGATTTTGAAGTGTGTTTTTGAATATCTATTACAATATTTTTTGGTTCATCACCTTTTTCTTTCATAAGGCGAGAGACTTCTGAAGATATTTGAGAAATCTCGTAAGCTCCGGGTGAAACGGTTATAGTTTTATATCCACTTCCTGGATTATAACTAAACTTGTTGTTTTTCTCTGTGATATTAAAAAGGGTATTGTAACTCTCCATTGACAACAAAGAAGTCTCATACGAGGTAAGGGGGTCAAGTTGTAGTGGGTAAGGGAATGATGCTGTGTAATCACTCGTTGTGAAATTAAAACTAAGAATTGTGCTTCTCATCTTATTTAATATCTAATAAAATATCTTTGTATTGACATTTATTAATTATTTTCATATTCATCAACTGATCTAAAATGGCAGCTGCTTCATTAAAACAATTGTTGTTTCCAGCCTTCTTACTACCTAACAACAATAATAACCTATTAACTAATTGTGATGGGTCATTTGGAAGAAAACTAACACCCGAACCAAGCTTACTTAAAGCATCAATAATATGTTTCTCCTTCTCATTCTGCTCCTTTTACCAGCAACAGAAACTCTATAATCAAGTGCATTTAGCAACTCAATATACTCTCTATCTTCCTCTCTTTCCATATCAAGTGGTTCATCAAAATATTTTGAACCGCTGAATCCAGGGTTTGTTAGAAGAAACATTAATCTTGGAGTTAATTCAACATTTGGTTGAGCAGAACTTAAGAACATCAATTTATCATTAAATATCAATAACTTTTCTTTCACAAGATGGAACTGTGCTGGTTCTTCTGTTGGAATGAGACCTGCTCTGGTTTTTGAACCCACCGAATATTCATTGTTTTGAAGAGCTTCCACAACATAATTAGGGGGATGATTTACCTCCTCCAGTTTCCGAAATAATCCTTCATCATCATATTCCAATTCTCCAAGTTCTTGCTCTGTCATTTGACTAAAATCTTTGAGCATTTGAAGTTTTTTCGGAGTAAATTCTACCGTGGGAACTGTAGGTGAAATCGTTTGTTGAGTTTTTAAAAGTGGTTTAAAAAATTTCTCTTGTTTTCTTTCAAAGGCTTCTTCACCAGTTAGTTTCTGTCTCCGTTTCTTCTTTATCTCTTCCTGTTGCTTTACAACTTTTGAAACCAACTCTTGATGTTCTTTAAACTTTCTTACTCTTTCTTTGACATTCATCTTCTGTATTTATTTATTTGAAAAATATCATTTAATGAATTGTAAAGGTCAATGGGAAAATTTTCCTTTTCTTTGTCATTATAGTAAATGTGTTGAAATAAATCCTTTTCTTTAAATATTTCATTAAATTCTTTATTGGTATTAATACGAGTTGTTATTTCTTCTTCACTAATACTTGTATCTCTGCTTTTCATACGTTTGCGTTGAGTCTCCTCATTGATATCAAAACCGAATGATAAAATCTTAACTCCATTACCACACAAATGTTTAATAATTTGTCTCATTCCTTCAGGATTCGTTTCTAAAATCCCAACACCGTTAGATTTTACTTTATTTAACTCACTCTTACAATGTGAATATTTTGTAGAACCAAGAGAGACCTCCTCAAATATTTGACCTTCGTTCCTCAATCGCATATGTTTCTCCATTGAAATGTAGTAATAATCTTTCCCTCCTACTTCTTCTGGTCGCATTGCTCTGGTTGTAGTACTTACAAAACGAATCATAGGGTGTTTTAAAAAAAAACTTACAATCTTTTCATTTTTACTATTCAAGAGTTTAGATTTATGAAAGATCTTTCCTGAAGCAGATTTACCCACAAGATTAATAATAATAGTTGTCATTTATGTGTGTAAAATATCAGTTAGTATCTCATCTTGTTTCACAACAATATATTTATATTTTCCAATCGTGTGTTTTATATAATTTTCAAATTCTTTTTTACTACATAACATAGAGCAATTATCTCTCCAAAAATTATTTACATCTATTGAATTTAACTTGAATAAAATAAAAGTATTGGCATTGTTTCTTATTGAGCGCCGAGGGAGTTGAAAATATGACTGACTAAGATAAATACAAGTACACATACATTCAAAGTACACCGCCCCATGCCAAATAATTCAATATGCTGCAGCGCGGCATTGCCGGGGCGCCTCCGGCGCCCGGCAATACCGCAGTGCAGCTCATTGAGGCTGCATTGGGAGGGAGAGGTGTACACTAATTGATTGATTAATTGTATAATTAAAATCAATAAAAGATTATCACAAAATATTTTCATAATCAATTGGCTAATCGCATAACTAAACCACTAGTGCTTCATCCGAAGATGTATCTTTTAGAAATTTAATTAAATAAGTCATTTATAAAAAATTAAATAAATTATTGATTACTCAATAAATAATTAATCGATTAATCAATCATTAATTAATAGATGAAATGATTAATCAATAAATCAAAAATATCCTTGATAGCCACATCACTTGGTCACTCATGTCCAAATATTAGCTTCCCAGCTCAAAGGGTGCCTGAGATATTGGCCAAATGAGAAAGAAAATAAATAAATGATTAATAATGAAAATAAATAAATAATAATCATAAAAAAATTAAATTATTAATCAATTTGGTCAGAGAACACATAAACTACCACTATTTCATCAGAATCTGTAACTTAAAAAAAAAAATTTTTTTTGTCATTAATCGAATAATTAAATAATTAATCGATTAATTGATTAATTAATAAATCAAAAATATCCTTTGCAGCCAAATCACCTGGTCATTGGCATGTCCAAATGTCAGCTTCCTAACTCAAAAGGTGCCTGAGTTAATGGTCAGAAGAGAAAGGAAATTTGATTAATTAAATAAGTACTTAATTAATCGCTAATAATTAAATAACTCCTCAATTTATTGATTAATAAAAATAAAAAAAATACTGTTTTTGAAAAAGGACTTGCTCACGATTGTGCCGAAATTTCAGCTTCCTAGCTCAAAGGATGGCTGAGATATCGCCCTGACAAACAAACAAGAAAGAAAACATACAAACAAGAAAGAAAACAAGAAAGAAAACAAGAAACCAGAGTGAAAACTGAGTACTCTCTTTCAGCGTGCGTCACTGCCGAGCCCCCTTTGGTGCCCGGCAATGACGATTTGCAATGCCTGGAGATGGCATAGGAAAGGAGCGGTGTACAACAATTACAAGAAGAATGTCTCCCTCTTGTATAGTAGCTATCCATTACTTTTTGGTTTCTCTCATTAACACAATCATCAAAGATAACGAGGTTCTTTTTTGATTTATCTAAATCTTGAGGTGAAGGTATATCATCCGTATTATCACTGAGAATACAAGTTATGGGTTTTGCTTTTGATTTCTGTGTATCACAAAATAATTGTATTATATCTTCAATATTATAATCATTTAGTTTGTTTTGAAGTTTAAATAAACCGATAATGTCTTCCTTTTTAAGACCCGCATTAAAACCCTGTGAGAGTAGTTGATACTCGGGTTGAAAACTTGACTTTGTAAAAATTATTAAATTATCATAATCTAAAAAATTAGGACCAAGGAGCATCTTTAAAAGTAAACAGGTTTTCCCACATCCGCTTGAACCAACTATTAGACATCTCAATGAATTTGGAATGTTTTTATGGTTATTAAATTTTATCTTATTTTCCCAAGCGGGTAAAAAATCATTCATTTATATATTTGGAAAACAAGTCATCTAACTTTTTTTGAGCTATTTTAGAAACTCTATATTTTATCCTGAGTTCGGGTTTAATTTCAAAATAATTCATTATTTTATTTATATAGTATCCTGTATTAACATTTCCATTAAAATTATTTTGAATAATAAATATCATTAAACCCTTATACATTTCCTCAATACAAATAGTCTCTTCCCTTGAAAGAAATGGTGTATTATCATCACAATACTTAACATTCATCTCTCTTATTAATCTTGCAAAGTAATTCATTTTTGGTTCTAATTTAAAAGAGTTATACTGTATATATTTTTTAATTTTTGATTATCATTAATTAAAATTAAATCACAGAAAATACATTGTTTATATGAACCCTCATTATTAAGCCCTATTCTATCACAAGCCGGACAATTCTCTAATTTATCATATGCAGAGTCTGGAAATTCTAAATATCCTTCAGAACTTATCATATTTATATCGTAAATTTTTACTTAAACTAAATGCAAGTTTATTCATTAATAAATACAATGTTTCAAAGCACAAAAGACAAATTTCAATCAATCTCTACTTTGGTGGAAGATATAGAAAAATATGTCAAAGATGTTAAATTGAACAAAGATAAATATGGAAATTTTTGGGTAAAACCAGTTATGGAAAATAACATGAGCCCCTCTATTTCATTTAAAGGAAGAGCTCTAACTATACCTGGAAAGACATCCATTAAAGTAAATCTAACAAAAGTTTCTCCTCTACTCCTGGCAATTTATTCAAAGCTTGAAAAAGTGATCGATCACGATACTTTGAAAAAGAATGATAAGACCATCAACAATACTCGTGGAGAAATTTGTATTTACTTTAATAATCCAAAGGGTGTAGATCTAAGTAAAATGAATGATGTTAATATTTCTGGTGAAATGTCATTTCGTTCTATGATGGTTAGAGATTATTTAAAGATAACTTTTGATATTAAAAATGTAGAGATTGAATCTGTCAATGAAAGAAAGTATATAGATATTGATGGGAATATTTTTCCTGCTAATTCAATATGAGTCATTACAGCAGTGAAGATTTTACTATTTTATTGAACTCGGACGATAGTGATGATAGTATTTCATTGAACTCGGACGATGGTGATGATAGTATTTCATTGAACTCAGATGATAGTTATGATGCTAAAAGTTTGTGCTCAAATGATAGTTATGAGAGTAGCTTTATTGATGACTCTGAGTATGATTCTGAGTATTCATGTGATAGTTATGACTCAGATGATTCTGAGTGAAAAAGTGTTTTAGTTTAAGTATAGTTTCATATATATAAAAAGCCTGTAAAAAGGCACTTTCTTCGATAAGTGTTTTACTTGAAGCACACTAACCACAAGTGCAAAAGTGGTTTCCTGCACCAACACAAGTGCAAAAAGTGGTTTTTCAACACTAACACAAGTGCGAAAAATGGTTTTTCAACACTAACACAAGTGCGAAAAGTGGTTTTTCAACACTAACAAAAGTGCGAAAAGTGGTTTTTCAACACTAACACAAGTGCGAAAAGTGTTTTTTCCACACTAATACAAGTGCAAAAGTGGTTTCCTGCACCAACACAAGTGCAAAAAGTGGTTTTTCAACACTAACACAAGTGCGAAAAGTGTTTTTTCCACACTAATACAAGTGCAAAAGTGGTTTTCTGCACCAACACAAGTGCGAAAAGTGGTTTTTCAACACTAACACAAGTGCGAAAAGTGGTTTCCTGCACCAACACAAGTGCGAAAAGTGGTTTTTCAACACTAACACAAGTGCGAAAAGTGGTTTTTCAACACTAACACAAGTGCGAAAAGTGGTTTTTCAACACTAACACAAGTGCGAAAAGTGGTTTTTCAACACTAACACAAGTGCGAAAAGTGTTTTTTCCACACTAATACAAGTGCAAAAGTGGTTTCCTGCACCAACACAAGAGCGAAAAGTGGTTTTTCAACACTAACACAAGTGCGAAAAGTGGTTTTTCAACACTAACACAAGTGCGAAAAGTGTTTTTTCCACACTAATACAAGTGCAAAAGTGGTTTCCTGCACCAACACAAGTGCGAAAAGTGGTTTTTCAACACTAACACAAGTGCGAAAAGTGGTTTTTCAACACTAACACAAGTGCGAAAAGTGTTTTTTCCCCACTAATACAAGTGCAAAAGTGGTTTCCTGCACCAACACAAGTGCGAAAAGTGGTTTTTCAACACTAACACAAGTGCGAAAAGTGGTTTTTCAACACTATCACAAGTGCGAAAAGTGTTTTTTCCACACTAATACAAGTGCAAAAGTGGTTTCCTGCACCAACACCAGTGCGAAAAGTGGTTTTTCAACACTAACACAAGTGCGAAAAGTGGTTTTTCAACACTAACACAAGTGCGAAAAGTGTTTTTTCCACACTAATACAAGTGCAAAAGTGGTTTCCTGCACCAACACAAGTGTGAAAAGTGGTTTTTCAACACTAACAAAAGTCGAAAAGTGGTTTTTCAACACT